>NC_092509.1:55319453-55639766 GCF_047511675.1 Marmota flaviventris | reverse complement strand
TAGGGCCAGATAGGTTGGATTTGATTTGTTATCTGGGGTGTTGATATCTGGTAGCTAGAGTTTGATAATTGCAGAATGGGAGGCATTTTTTACTTTATTTAGACTTTCACTCTCCCATGTTTTATACTCTAGTCCTCACTTCTCTTCTGGTGTATTCAGGTTCTGATTTTCTATCCTGTTCCTTTGGAACCACCTGCTACATTCACTCTATGGCATTTTCCATAGTCAATTTGAACCATAATGTCTATTTTTTATCTTTGAAAGTATTGAAGTGGGCATAATAATGCCTACCTTATATTACTATTTCAGTTGTAGCATGGGTTACCAGATCTGAAGAACATTAACTTAGTGTGTGACACGTTCTAACCTAATGCTTAGAACAAGGCATTCTGCTTTGTTATTGATATATTACACTTTGGTTTCTAGTATTCTTGGCCACCATGAAACTATTCACTGTCTTGTCAGTATTTGTCACTATTAATGTTATCATCAGATTTATTATTTTTATTGTATAATTCAAGCTTTAACTTTTTATGTTTTTTTTTTGTTGTTGTTGTTGTTGTTGTTATTTGGGTGATTTGGGGAGATAATTTTGGAGCATCTCAAATCAGCATTTCTAAAGTAGTAATAAAATTTAATGGAATTTAAAAATAATTTCCCAGAAGGAGCATATTCATAAATAAGTTATATTAAAAATGAAGACATAAAAATCTTGCATTTTATGGGTATAGAGTACATATAGGTTGAGCTTCTCTGATCTGAAATCTAAAATCCAAAATGCTAAAATCTGAAACTTCTCATGTTGACGTGACAGCACACATGGAAAATTTCAAACCTGACTTTGTGTGACAGGTAAATTATAAGTACACTAAAAATATGGTATAAAATTACCTCAGGATTTAGACTTGGGTCTCATTCCCCAGGATATCTCATTATGTATACACAAATATAATAACAAAAAACAAAACAAACAAACAAACAAACAAAAAAACCCAAATTCAAAACAGTCCTGGTCCCAAGCATTTCAGATAAGGGATAATCAACCTGTATTTCCAAGTAATATGCGTTCTGGATTTTGAATTTAATAAAGAGAGATTAATGTCTGTATGAAGCATTTTTTTTGTCTAAATAGAAATTTGTACTTTAATTAAACAGTTTTAAAAAAACAGTGGTAGTGGTTATATGTTGTATAATACTGTGAATGTACTTAATGCCACTGTATGCTAAAAATGGTTGAAGTAAAAATTTTATGTTATGTATATTATACCACAATTTTTTGTTTTTGTTTTTTGGGTACTTGGGATTGAACCCAGGTGTGGGAAGCCATCCTGACACGTGACTGGGCGACTCCCGTTAAGGGTCTGAGGCTTCTGGCTGTGTCGGAATTTTCCCGGCCCTTTCCTGATGAGAGAACCCGTCCGTGTGGGGGTGTGACTGACCACTGACCCCGGGGGCCCAATCACTGACCCTGACCTTGGAGTGCAGTCCCCCCTCAACCTTCATTGGATGGAATTATCCCCTGAATTTCTTGTTCCCCAATAAAAGGCTACTCCCTGGCGTGTTCACTCTCTCTCTCTCCTGCTAGCCCTGAGTAATCCTTGCTGCCCTGCTGGGCGGTTAGAGGTCGGAGCCAGAGAGGGGAGCCGTCTCGGACCTAGCAATAGAAATAAGGTAACTGTGTCTGTGTGTTTTATTTCGATCTCTTCTAACTAACTTTATGCCTAGAACCTCATTAATGAAACCATTGCGCAGGCCGCGTGGTAGAATTGGCGCCCAACGTGGGGCATTCTAGATTAGTTAGATTGAGTGGGAGCGCGCTATAAAGATAAGGATAAAGATAAAGATAAAGGAAGAGGTGACAATTTGGGTCACAAAAGTACCTGGAGCTATTGAAGGAAAGAGACATTAAATTAATTAAAATGGGAAATTCAACTTCTACGGATAAGGAAATGTATCTGACTATTTTAGACAGTATAATTAATCAGAAAGGAAAACAGATAAAGAAAGCTCAGTTATTACAATTCTTAAAGATTGTAGGTGAATATTGTCCTTGGTTTTGTGAACAAGAGTCTCCAAATTTATCTACTTGGGAGAAATTAGGAAGAAAGTTACAAAAAGTTTATTTTTCTAATGAACTACCTGGAGGCATAGAAAGTATTCAGAAAACTTGGACAGCTCTAGAAATTTGTCTTTTTGAATATATGGGTCAAAGTTCGTGGCCCCCTGAAGACCTGTTAAAAGGCTTGCAAAGGGCTATTAAGTCTATTCAAATGGAAAATTCGCCTGAGGCTAAGTTAATTCCTTTTCCCTTAGGCCGTTTAAAAACAAAGACAACGCTAAAAGCCAAACCCAAGGTTAGGAATGTGACTTTAAACTCACAGGACTATACTAGCCCGCAGGGAGATTCTAGGGACGAATATCATAGAGGACAAACCTCCGAGATCTTAGAAAGCCCTCAGGAAGAGGTAGAGGATCTTCCTACAGAGGAAAATCCGGAAGAGATTCCTAGAGGGGCTCAGAGTTCTTCTCCGCCACGTGGTTTAGAAACCCAAATTCAAAATGACGATAGTACAGAGTCTGACCATGACTTGCAATCTGAGGGAGAAGAATCAGACATGGAAATTCAGGACTTACAGAGGAATCTTAACAGGCTGCGTTTAACACCGCCTGTCCAGACTATTCGAATTCGGCCGGTACCTGCTAAAAGGACAAAATTTAACAGGTGCGCTGGGTTAACAATGACTTTTCTTACCCCGTTCCAGCGAGGTATTAAGAAAGCACAGGAAGATGGGGAGGATACTAGCGGTTTTCAACTTTTTCCAGTTTTTGAGCAAGTTAATGAACAAGATCAGAGAGTTAGAGTTCATGCTGTAATCCCATTTAAAACCATTAAGGAACTAAAAAGTGCATGTGAGACGTATGGTCCCAATTCGCCTTTTGTACAGAGCCTGATAGAAAATATTTGCTCACAACCCCTTCCTCCTAGCGATTGGATTTCTTTAGCCAGATCTTGTCTGAGCGGGGGAGATTTCTTACTTTGGAGGACTTACTGGACTGATTTCTGTACTGAACAGGCAGAAAAGAACAAAAGACAGGATATAGAAACGCCAGTAGAAATGTTTCTAGGGACAGGTGAATTTACTGACCTAGAAAGACAGTTAAATTATGATTTTGTAGTGTACAATCAAATAACTGATTGTGCCAAACGTGCCTGGAGGCAGATTGTCTCCAAGGACCAGTCCAATTTAGTTCTTACCAAAATCAGGCAAGGTGCGAGTGAACCTTACTCAGATTTCGTAGCCCGGTTGTACCAGGCTGCAAACAGGTCAATCGGGGACTCGGGAGCGAGTGAGTTCATTGTTAGGCAATTGGCATTCGAAAACGCAAATAAATACTGTCAGGATATTCTTAGACCGCACCGTAAAAAAGGGACAGTTTCTGAGTTTATTCGCTTATGTTCTGACATAGACTCTACTCATTTACAAACAGTGGCCCTAGCTGCAGCAATAAAAGAAACTTTGAAACCACAGGATTTAGTACGAAAACCCCGCGGAAAATGTTACATTTGCGGGAGAAATAATCATTTTGCGCGGGATTGTCGCATGCGCAATTCTAAGTTCAGGGCTCCATCTACTGGCGATAATAGATATTGCAGGACTCAACCCCACGTGGCGAGTCAAGATGGCGCGGATCAGCCCGCCTTCTCGCCATCATTTCCTCCTAGCGGGAGGACAAAAAACTTCCGGTCGGCCCCTCCCCGGGCCGAGCAACAATACGGGGAATTCGAGGAGAGGTCGCACAGTGTGACGTCACTGGCGCCGACCAGGACAGCCCGCGATTTTTATCGGAACATAGATCGCAGACAGTTTTCTTAGGACCTTCAAGGACAGTTGAATTAAATCCTGAGACAGGGCCAAAACAAATCCCTACTGGAATTTTCGGGCCGCTTCCAGATAATACTATAGGTTTAATTTTGGGACGCAATAACTTAAAGGGAGCCATTGAGGTGATACCCGGTGTGATAGATTCAAATTTTAAAGGACAGTTAAATGTTACTGTAAAGTCCAACTATGCCCTAAGGCTTACTCCAAAGGATACATTTGCCCAATTGATTTTATTGCCTTGTGACTCAGGGAGGCACGCACCAGTAGATTCAGTTTCTAGACCACCGGACAGAGTATACTGGTCGCAGCTAGTAAGACAAGAACGCCCCTTATTAGAGCTTAAAATTAATAATAAAAAGTTCCTCGGAATAGTAGACACAGGAGCTGATATATCTGTTTTTTCTAGTAGGTTCTGGCCTAGGAGCTGGCCTTTACATGTAGCACCAGCTAACCTAGAGGGAATAGGACAGGTTTCACAGCCTGCTCAAAGTGCCAACTATCTCCGTTGGGAAGATTCCGATGGGAACAGTGGAGTATTTAAGCCTTATGTGTTAGGGTCCTTACCAGCTAACCTATGGGGAAGAGATATTTTAGCCAAGATGGGATTATTATTAGTTACTCCAAACTCGATAAGGTCAGTTGAGGGAGTTAATCAGAGGTATTTTCCTGGAGATGATAAGGAGACCCTTCAGGAAGAGTATCTGCTTACAGACCAGTGTCCACGACAAAGATTAGTAAATGCTCCAAGCCAAAATTTTTACTAGGGGCCCTGAGTACTTCCCCGATCCCTAAGACAGCCGAAAAAATCACCTGGCTCACAGAGGAGCCTATATGGATTTCTCAGTGGCCCATCTCAGGGGAAAAGCTTAAAATAATTCATAGGTTAGTTGAGGAACAACTTCAGGCTGGTCATATTGAACCAACGCTTAGTCCTTGGAACACACCTATTTTTATTATTAAAAAAAGGTCAGGTAATTGGAGATTGCTACAGGACTTAAGGGCGATAAATCATGCAATTCGACCTATGGGATCATTACAGCCAGGACTTCCCTCCCCCACAGCCATCCCTTTAGACTATAGCTTGATGGTAATAGATTTAAAAGACTGTTTTTTCTCTATAAGGTTACATCCTGGAGATTGTGAGAGATTTGCCTTCACTGTCCCAGCAATTAATTTTAAGGAACCTGTTAAAAGATATTGCTGGAAAGTACTCCCCCAGGGAATGCGTAATAGTCCTACCCTGTGCCAAAAATATGTAGATCAGGCGATAGATCCCATAAGAAATAGCTTTCCTGATGCGTATATTATTCATTTTATGGATGATATATTATTGGCTCATGCTAATCCAGAGGTACTTTCAGAAATTTTTATTCAGTTAGAGACTTCACTTACAGCAATGGGTTTATGCATAGCCCCTCAAAAAATTCAAAAGGTGCCTCCTTTTCAATATCTAGGTCAGATAATTCAAGGACGTACAATCCGTCCTCAAAATCTTCAGATAAGAGTAAGGGAGTTACATACCCTTAATGATTTTCAAAAGCTTTTAGGAGATATAAATTGGCTGAGGCCATCTTTAAAACTAACTACTTCTAATTTAAGTCCCTTATTTCAGATATTACAAGGAAATCCCTCTCCAACCTCTCCACGTCAGCTAACCTTAGAGGCTAGAATGGCTTTAAGGAGAGTTGAACATGCAATTAAAAATGCACAGCTTACTAGAGTTGATCCTAAAGAAATAGTGTATTTATTAATATTTCCAACTGAACATACCCCAACAGGAGCCATATGGCAAAGATTAGGAGTTATTGAGTGGATTTATTTATCCCACTCTCCTCAAAAGACATTAATTCCTTTTCATGATTCTATAGCTCAATTAGTAATTAAAGGTAGAACTAGGATTTTACAATTAATTGGATCTGAGCCTGATATCATAATTATTCCATTTTCTATTCAACAGACTAATTGGCTTTTTCAAACTTCTAGCTCATGGCAGATAGCTTTTGCTGATTTTCCTGGCCAGATAGATAGCCATTATCCTCGTGATAAGATTATACAATTTGCATCATTAACGTCACTTATTTTTCCAAAGATTGTACGTGCACATCCTATAGATGAAGCTTTATCAGTGTTCACGGATGGTTCTAACTCAGGTAAAGCAGGTTTTTATAGTCATGTTCACACAGAGGTAATACAAACTTCTTATACTTCTGCCCAAAGAGCAGAGCTTCAAGCTCTGATTTGTGCCTTAAATTACTTTTCAAATGAGCCTATTAATATTTATTCTGACAGCTTATATGCAGTCGGAGTTACTAAAAATATTGAAACTTCAGTTATTGGGTATACTTCATCACAAGAGTTATTTGAGTTATTTCATAATTTACAAAAGACAGTGCTAATGCGAAAGTACCCATGTTTCATAGGGCACATACGGGCTCATACTAATCTTCCAGGACCCTTAGTTTCTGGTAATGACAAGATTGATAAATTAGTAGCTTTTTGTCAACAGATGTCTTCATATGACTGTGCACTAGCTTCCCATTCCTTACATCATCAAAATGCTTCTAGCTTACGTAAAAAATTTAATATTACTAGAGAACAAGCTCGTCAGATTGTAAGCCAATGCCCTAAGTGTGTTATTCACACTCCATCTCTGCCATCAGGGGTAAATCCCCGTGGATTAAAACCAAATCAAATATGGCAAATGGATGTAACTCATATTCCTCAATTTGGTAAGCAATGTTATGTACATGTCATAGTGGACACTTATTCTAGATTTATTTTTGCCACAGCACGTACTAAGGAAAATACTCAACATGTAATTTCTCATTGCCTAGCAGCTTTTTCTGTTTTAGGGTGCCCTATGCAGATTAAAACAGATAATGCTCCAGCTTATGTAAGCTCTTCTTTTCAACAATTTTGCCAAGAGTTTAAAATTAATCATAAAACAGGAATTCCTTATAACCCTCAAGGCCAAGCCATTGTGGAACGAGCTCATTTATCTATTAAGCTTCAATTACAAAAATTAAAGGGGGGGAATAGGTTTATGACTCCCCAAAATAGCCTTAATCATGCCTTGTTTGTTTTAAATTTTTTAAACTGTGACGCAGAAGGTCACACTGCTGCTGAGAGACAAATGTCTCCCTCAGTAACAGGCCCTTTAGGCAGAATTTTGTGGAAAGATTTACAGACTGGTCAGTGGAAGGGCCCAGACCCAGTGATAATGTGGGGTAGAGGTCATGCTTGTATTTTCCCAGAAGGTGCATTCCGTCCTATTTGGGTACCTGAACGTGCTATCAGACATGGAAGAGATAGAACCCAGATTCAAGCGACTGAGGATTGACCAGGAGGAGGCCCTATCCAGAAGGAGGAGATATCGGAAAAGGATGAAGAAAGACCAGATTGACCCAGCCGAAAAGCTGATTTCATGGGAAGACTTGAAGAAGCTAACAACCCAGGCTTCCCGAATACTTCGACACCTAGGAGAGAACAGGACCCCAGTGATGATGGTAGCAACAGTAATTGCCCTGTTGGGCTGTCAGGTAAAGGGGGATCAAGTAGACACTTACTGGACATATTTCCCAGATCCGCCCCTGGTACACCCAGCTGTGTGGACTGGAGAATCTATTCCAGTATTTACTAATGACTCATTCATGATGGGAGGATTTACAGATACCCATATTACTCCCAATCATGTGACTAGATTTAATTATTCTGGCTACAGTGCCCAATTACCTTTGTGTTGGTCACATGATAAACATGCCGGCTGTCTAAAAGTATCATTCGAAGAAAAGACAGCGATTGGTAGACATAGACTGACAAATAATTCTTTTTATGGGGACTTAAGACCTTATACTAGATCAGTAATTAAGATGGGACTTTCCCATAACAAGCCAGTCATTTCTGCAAAACCTCCACGGATGCCCCACTGTCCAAATAGTTCTACAATTGAGATTGGCACCTTTCCTAGATGGATGGATTGTGTAAATACCTTTCCTGTACAACATAAGGTGTCTAAAGATAGTGGGTATATTTTAGACTGGTCTCCAAAAATTGATAAAAGACAATTACGAAGAAATTCTGCTATGACACCTGCAGGATTTGTTAGTAATATTTTGACTTATAGTAAAGGAGGTGTTCAGAAAGATGTTTGGCGTTTAATTGCTGCCTCAGAATTCTTACATTTTACAGACAAACCTTTACCAAAATTTGTTGGCAAGAACTGTAAAGAGGGATCTTGCTATGGCTTACGAGCCTGTGTCCAATCTCCTTATGTTTTAATTATTGGAAATGTAAAAGTTAAATGGATAGATGACAGATATATTGTTACTTGTAATAAATGTAACCTAACCAATTGTATTACTAGATATAATGGAGGAAAAGGAGTGCTGATACTTCATCAGCCCTCTTTTGTTTTATTACCTGCTAATATTTCAGAGCCATGGTATGCTGATACTGGTTTACAAGTCTTACAGCAAATTCATGCCCAGTTAACAAGACCAAAACGTGCTATTGGAGTTATAATTGTTGGTGTTTTGGCGCTAGTCTCCTTTATTGCCTCAACTGTCTCTGCGTCTCTGACATTGTCTCAGAATATTCAGCATGCAAAATTTCTTAATAATTTAGCTCAAAATACTTCCAAGGCTCTGCATAATCAAGTAAATATTGATGAAAGGATTGAGACTAAATTAAACGCCTTAGAGGCGACTGTTATAGACATAGGTAATGAACTTTCAGCCTTAAAATTTAAGGAAAGGCTTAAATGCCATGCCAATTATAAGTATGTTTGTGTTACAGCTGCCAAGTACAATGCTTCTCTCTGGGATTGGGAGAAGGTTAAAAACCATTTATTAGGTATTTGGCAAAATAGTAATAATAGCTTGGATATTCTGGAACTTCATCACCATATCCAAGACATTCAAAATAATAAAGCTGATTTTTCAGATCCTTCTTCTCTGGCAAACCAAATATTGAAGGAGTTAAATGGATTCAACCCTGGAAATATTCTTAAACACTCGGCCTGGTACATTATTGGATTATTCTCTTTGCTGTTAATTCTCTTTTGTGTTATAATTATAGGATGGCGAGTCTTCGGAACAAGAATACAGAAACTCCAAAGAGTGAACCGCCGCCTCATTTTTAAGAATAGAAAGGGGGAATATGTGGGAAGCCATCCTGACACGTGACTGGGCGACTCCCGTTAAGGGTCTGAGGCTTCTGGCTGTGTCGGAATTTTCCCGGCCCTTTCCTGATGAGAGAACCCGTCCGTGTGGGGGTGTGACTGACCACTGACCCCGGGGGCCCAATCACTGACCCTGACCTTGGAGTGCAGTCCCCCCTCAACCTTCATTGGATGGAATTATCCCCTGAATTTCTTGTTCCCCAATAAAAGGCTACTCCCTGGCGTGTTCACTCTCTCTCTCTCCTGCTAGCCCTGAGTAATCCTTGCTGCCCTGCTGGGCGGTTAGAGGTCGGAGCCAGAGAGGGGAGCCGTCTCGGACCTAGCAATAGAAATAAGGTAACTGTGTCTGTGTGTTTTATTTCGATCTCTTCTAACTAACTTTATGCCTAGAACCTCATTAATGAAACCATTGCGCAGGCCGCGTGGTAGACCCAGGGGCACCCAACCTCTGAGCCACATTCCCAGTCCTTTTTGTATTTTATTTAAAGATAAAGTCTCACTGAGTTTCTTAGGGACTTGCTAAGTTGCTGAGGCTGGCATTGAACTCATAATCATCCTGCCTTAGCTTCTGAAGCTTCTGGGATTACAGGCATGGACCACCCTGCCTGGCTTATTATACCACAATTTAAACAAGAGTATTAGTCATTATTTAAATGTCTCACATTGCAGTTCACTTTCAGCTGGTGTGAAAATTTAAAGGACCATACATATGGAGTAAACAGAACATGCTGATTTATATACTCTTCCTTCAACCATATATTTCTCACTCATTTCCTAATATGGATTTTTTTTTTTTTTTAAATTCAGGAAGGAAAAGTTGATGCGATGCTCTCAATGCCGAGTTGCCAAATACTGTAGTGCTAAGTGTCAGGTAAGACTTCTCAGCTATATCATGAAACCTTCAAATTCTCTATTTGAAAATTTGTCTCCTATTACCTGTTGGTCTATTTGTGTTTTTAAACAATCTGTGACTCATTTTTACTTGTTATTTTTCCTTCAATTTTAAAATTAATATATATACAGGTTGAAATACTTGGGACCAGAAATGTTTCAGATTTAAAATTTTTTCAGTTTGGAATATTTGCATAGATTTTACCAGTTGAGCATCACTTAACCCCCAAATTTCAAAATTTTCAGCTTGGGGGCATTTCAGATTTTGAATTTTTGAATTAGGGTTGCTGAACCTATATATGGTTAAAATATAAGCATTGTTTGTATATATTTCTGCTATGTGAAAATAACTGTTTGTTTTCCATCTTTATGCCCCCTGCCTCAATCTTATTTTCCAGAAATAACCACTTTTAATTTTCTTGGATGTCTTTGAAATATTTTCTTATGAGAATTACTAACACATTTGAATATATTTTTTCTATGTTTTAAAAAAACAAATATTACTCTGGGACAAATTTTTTTTAATATTTTTTAGTTGTAGATGGAAATAATCCCTTTATTTTATTTATTTATTTTTATGTGGTGCTGAGGATTGAACCCAGGGCCTCACACATGCTAGATGAGCGAGTGCTCTACCACTTTGCCACAACCCTAGCCCTGGGACAAATTCTTATATACCTTGATATTCTTTTAATTTAATAATCTATTTAGAAGAAAATTTATACTATCCCATAGCTCCATTACATAGATACATGATAATCATAATTTCCCTGTTAATGAAGTCTTCAATTTTTTCCAGTATTTGGTTTGCTGATAATGCATCCAGCATCCTTTTATTTTATTTTTGCACACTTATTTAAATTAATTGTAGGATAAATTCTTCCTAGTTATATCAGTTAGTGAAAGGATGTATGCATTTTGAATTTTTAAATATAATGCCAAATTGCCTTCCAAGAGTTTAAATTAATTTATAATGAATACCATTGTTAATATCTTTGAAATTCCTTCAAGGATGTATAATTAACATTCAACATGACCTTTTCTTCAAACCTTATAATTAATCATTTAATAAGAAATGTAATTATGCTCTAATGAATTATATCATATTAAAAAGTCTAAGTGGAACTTTTGTGGCTGTGTCACAGAACTTGCCCCCACTTTTCACCCATCCTTCTTATTTCTTATTTTGTTGTGTGTATTTGCCTGCATTTGTACATAGGCACCCACATTGAGTTCCTTCCTTCTTTTAAATCTAGGCCATGCTTATCTGAGGGATTTTTGCTATCTTATCTTCTCCTTTGAAAGTAATTTCTTCAGACTACAAACAAAGTGAGCCCCCCTTCGCCAGCTTGTGCATGCTAGGCAAGTTCTCTACCACTGAGTTATGTTCCCTGATCCCAAAGTGATCTTACTAGAAAAGAAAAAAAAAAAAGGGTACAAAAATATCATGGGTTTGAAGTTCTAATGCTAATTCTGCCATTTTCTAGTTAAATTATCTCAGGGAAAACACAAACTCTGTAGGCCTCAGTTTTAAATCTGTGACTGATAAGCAGAGCTAGTATTCATTAGATATCTCCTATGCACCATTTAATTCCATTTAATTTTCTAAGAATCTTATGAGAATTAAGTACTATTATATGCTCATTTTACCAATAAGAAAACTAAGGATAGAGAGGCAAGCAACTTGCCAAATATGCTATAATTTAAAGGCTCTAGAGTTTGGGAAATGATTCTCAGTAGCCCAATTCCAGATTTTTAACTCTTCTTTTAAATATAAATGTTACTCTCCTTTTACTTTTCTGATTAAGTCTAGATTTCCATTATCTGTTGTATTCTTTATTTTTTCTTGGCTTTTCATTTTATTTTGATAAGGATGTACTCTATCCCCAAAGAACATAAAACAAAAATGTTAAAAATAGACATTGAAAATTTTAACACTTCTTAATAAAAATAAGGTAGGAAATGTTAAAAGTACTGAATTATTTTCACCTCAATTTGTAAACCAAATATTCTGTCAAAGGAAGATCCTAGATTTATGGAAGATCACTAGCGACAACAGTAACAAAAAAGCAAAAAAAAGAAATAAACTCATGTTTTTCTACAGAGTAAATTCCAGAAAGACTGTTTTATGGTGGTGTTTTAGCTCTTTTATTCATGTGAAACTCAGCTACTTGTTTCTCAGAACTTCAGATTAAGCAGAATACACACAGAATTGACAAATTATCATTTTATTTGACACAAATATTTTAGGTATACTTCCTTTCTAGTCTCAATGACCTAAAAATTTATTTTTATTTTTTCCCTGTTTTTATGAATATTTTTCCTACTGCTTTCTCCATTTGTAGTAAAACACTAGGGGTGGGAAAAGGTCATTATCTGATTAGAATGAGTGGAGGGGTTTTGGTAGGTGGCATGTCATTTTGATTCATTATAGTATATATATTTTTACTACATTTATCAGCTGTTTACTATAGTGTCAATAAAAATGTTATCATCAGATATACTGTGGAAAGTAATGGAGAAGTAGTAAGGTGAAATATATGGTATTAGCTAGAGTCTGCTCATGTGTGAGTGTATGTGGGGTGAGTGGTTTTGATGTGTGTAGAGGTCTGGTCAAAAGATTGGCCAAACCATATGCATTTAAACTGCTATATTTATCTCAACCTTAAGATACAGCATTAAACACTGTAATTATTGTGGATAGCTACAAAGTAGTATAGAATTAAACTGACACACTGAACTATGAACAGTAATGAAAAGGAGGCAATAGCAAGTGGAATGGAAATTGATATTGAGCATGTGAATTTGTAGCATAAAATCTATAATATGTCCACCCCAGGGGAACATAACTTTGGTTCGCTAACTTAGCCTTTGATGTGTGGGGTTTGGCTTCAATGAGTTGTCTGAGAGAGGTTTTGTGGGTATTTCAGTCTGTAATGTGTCTTTTGTTCTCATTGTATGGCACCATTGCTGTCAGTATTCACATTTCATTTTTAAACATAAGTAACATAAAGATGTATTTTCATTATAAAAATTAACACCATATATAGTCATACAGAATAAAAAGCAAATCCTTTAGTTTCTTTTCCCACTCCTGTTTTCTGGTGGTAATCTCTTTGTGTCTATTTTGTGAGTTTAGGATACATACCCAACTGTTATTCCATGCTTCATCTGTAGTCTCTTTATGTATGTGTCTGTGTATTAATCTGTCTATCTACAGCTGTGTAGGTACTGCTTCTGATACTGACAAAATATTTTGTTATTAGTGGCTTCATATTTTTTTCCATACCTTATTGTGAGATGTCTGATTTTTACAAGAAAAATCAGTATTATTTGGTATATTCAGATCATCCAGATGATTATGAAATTATAGGGGAGTAGCAGGTTAAGCTTTTTTCTAAAAAAAGTATACTCAAAGTAGAAAATGGCAGCAATATTGATAGCAAGTAAACTAATTTTAGGCAAATCCATCAAGTATTGTTTTACCTGTTCTGGATTTGACTCTTAATATATACGTTTATTTTTTTCTTTTGCTTTTTTGTGGTACTGGGAATTGAACCCAGGGGCACTTTACCACTGAGCCTCATCCCCAGCCTTTTTTATTTTTTATTTTATTTAGAGACAAGGGTTGCTGAGGCTGGCCTAAAACTTGTGATCCTCCTACCTCAGTCTACTGAGTTGCTGGGATTACTGGCATGCGCCACTGTGCCCAACTCATATGTACACTTCTAGTTGAATTAATTACTGAACCAAATATACAGTTTATATTCTTTTAAAAAGCACTGTATTAGCAGAGAGAGGCTCTTTTTTATGTTGATAATTATGGATCTCTTTAAACATGTGAATCATATTTTTGGTTTACATTTTATGCTTAGTTATAGAATGATTTGATTCATTTTTGATGAGTAGAAAATTAATCCCACATTAGTAAGCATTTAACAGGGTAATGTAATAAGTTGTTCTCCGGAATAATGTACTCAAAGTGGTGATAATGAGAAAAGCCAAGCCTTTTATTTATTTCATAAATAGCTCTCTGCCAGACTTCAGACTGATAGTATATACACTGATTTGTATTTCTTGATCCATTTTGACAGTGTCTGTTTTAAAAAAAAAATTTGTAGTTGGACAGCATGTTTTATTTGTTTTTTTTTACGTGGTGCTGAGGATCAACCCAGTTCCTCACATGTGGAAGGCAAGCGCTCTGCCACTGAACTCAGCCCCAGCACGTCTTTTAACTGGTTCATTTACATCATTGACATTCAAAGTGATTATTGATATAGTTGCATTAATGCCTACCATGTTTTCTATTTGTTGGCTTTACTCTTTGTTTCTGTTTTTTATTTGTTTATTTATTTTTGTTGTTTGTTTGTTTTTCTTTTGCAGTGCTGGGAATTGAACCCAGGGCCTTGTGCATGCAAGGCAAGCACTCTACCAACTGAGCTATATCCCCAACCCCTTTGTTTCTGTTTTTGTCTTTCACTGTTTTTCTGACTGTATGGTTTTAATTGAACATTTTATTTTATACAATTCCATCTTCTCTCTTTTACTAACATCAGTTATACTTGTTTCTTTTTACTTATATTGGTTATGCCCTGGAGTTTACAACATACATTTATTTACAATGAACCCAAATCTGATCTCAAGTAGTACTTCTACTGCTTCACAGATACCTTAAAATAACAAAATAGAACTGTGGGACAACTAAAAAAGGTATGAGAAATATATAGTGGGAATACCAAAAGGCAAAAAAAGAGAGAATGGAACAGGTGAAATAGCTGAAGTAATAATGATTAAGAATTTCTCCAAATTAATGTCAGGCATCTATGGACTGGGGACATAGCTCAGTTGGTAGTGTTTGCCTAGCATGCACAAGGCCCTACGTTCAATCTCCACCACCAGGGTGGGGAGGCTGATTTAATGTCAGGCACCTTACCATAAATCCAGAAAAGTCAGAGAACAATTAAATTCCCAATTTCACATCCTCCTATCTCTTATATCATTGGGACTATTTATTTCACGTATACATAAGCATATGTCATCAAAATACATAATTGTTATTATTTTGATCAGTTAAGAAAACTAAGTGTTTTATCTTCACTTACTCTTTCTGATGCTCCTCCTTTCTTTATGTAATGCCAGCTCCCAACTTTTATCAGTTTCCTCCTCTGTACAGAATTTTTTTTTTCACATTTCTTTCAAGGTAAGTCTACTGGCAATAAATTGCCATTTTTGTTGTTTGTCTGAGAAAGTCTTTATTTCTTTGCTTTTGAAGGATAATTTAATAGAGTACAGAATTGGAGATTGGTGAGTTTTTTTTTTTCTTTTTTTCTTTCTTTCTTGTAGCACTTAAAATATTTCACTCTACTTCCTTGCTTACCTGGCTTCTGAGAAGTTTGGTATAATTTTTATATTTGTTCTTCCATAGGTAAGGTGTTTGTTTTAGTATATTCTGTGTTGCTATCAAGGTATTTCTGTGACTAACTGACTTATAAGGAATAGAAATTTATTGACTCCTAGTTCTTGAAGCTGGAAAGTTCAATAACAGGTCATCATATAGCCATGGTTTTCTTACTGCATTATCACATGGCAGAAGGACAGAGAAAGAGCAGGTCAAATTCATCCTTTTGTAATGACAGTAATGTTACCTGTGAGGGTACAGTCTTCTGGCTCAATCACTTCTTAACTGTCTCACCTCTTTGAACTATTACAATGGCAAGTAAGTTTCAACAAAAATTTTGGAGGGGACAAATGTTCAGAATGTAGCACTATTTATTTCCTTTGACCTCTTTTGAGATTTTTAAAGTCTTTGATTTCCTGTAGTTTGACAATGACAATTATCCTGCATGTGTTCTCTGACTTTTCTGGATCTGTGGTAAGGTGCCTGACATTATATTTATTAAATTTTTTTTGGTGGTTCTGCGGACTGAACCCAGGGCCTTGTCCATGCTAGGCAAACACTCTACCAACTGAGCTATGTCCCCAGTCCCTAGGTGCCTGACATTAATTTGGAGAAATTCTTAATCATTATTGCTTCAGCTATTTCACCTGTTCCATATTCTCTCTCTCTATCTCTCTCTCTCTCTCTCTCTCTTTCTTGCCTTTTGGTATTCCCATTACATATTTCTCATACCTTTTTTAGTTGTCCCACAGTTCTTGGAAATTTTTAAAAAATATTTTTAGTTGTAGATGGACACAATACCTTTGTTAATTAGTTTTTTTTTTACGTGGTGCTGGGGATTGAACCCAGTGCCTCACATGTGCTAGGCAGGCATTCTACCACTGAGCCACAACCATAGCCCTTTTTTTGTTTTTATAAGTCTCTTTTCTCTTTTCCAGTTCTGATGGTTTTTATTGAGATATTCTTAAGCTCTAAGATTCTTCCCCTAACTATGTGAACTTTCCCAGTAAGCCCAACTGAAACATTCTTCATTTCTGTTTTGGCATTTTTTACTAATATTTATTTTTGGATTTTTCTTAGAATTTTCATGTCTTTCCTTAACATTTAATGTCTGTTCTTGTATGCTGTTTTCTTTAACTATTAGAACTCTTAGCATATTGATCTTAGTTGTTTTAAATTCCCAGTCTGATAATTCCACCACCCCTAACATATGTACTATATGTACTATACTAGTACTTATGTTTGCTGTGTCTATTCAAATTTTATTTTTTGCCTTTTAGAATGCCTTGCAATTTTTTCATGATGACGAACCATGATGTACTGACTGAAATGACATGAAATTTGTAAGATATAGAAAATGACAAACTCCAAAATAGTGTATCTTGGGAAGAGGGAGTGAGGAGAAAACCCAAACATTAATAACATTGATCCTTTCCCAAATACATTCCTTCCAAGTGACAAAGACAATTCCTAGGAAGGAGATATTCATCAAGCCTAAAATGGCAGTCTCTGGGAGGAAGCCAAAACTTTGATCCTTCCCCAAATAAGGGAAAGAGATAAGCCTTGAATGTTGATCCCAGACCCTCCATTCTTCCCCAAGTAAAAACATTACCCAGAAATTTCAAATTCTCACAGCCTGTTTCCTTAGTGTCCAAATTGACACACTCTGTCAATAATTAAGTCACCTCTCTGTGTAGCATATATAAGCACAGATTCCTCCTTTGGCCAGCAGCTCATTTTCCATAAGGAAAGTGTGTCCACCAGATGTATGACCTACCACTGAATAAAGGTTTTGCTGATCCCTGATGTTTGCACTGGGCTCAGTCATTTGTGCTAAGACTATTAATAGGTATTTATTAATGTGGTTGGGTGTGGGGATAAGAATGGGTAGGGAGTGTGTTATGGAGTCCAGTAATTAGGTCTTGGTTTTTTGATGAACCTTTGCCTCTGATTGTGAGCTTCACACAACTTGTCAGTTTAGGATTGGCTAGTTTGAATAGTCTCAGAGGATCTTGGACTATGAGGGGTGATTCCTAGATCCCTGTACTTGACCCTGGGGTGATTAAGGCAGAAGACTATTATTTCTTAGGATGTTAGGGTCTGATAGAAGAAGTGTGACTCTGAATTGTTTAGTTTACATATCAAAGAAATATTGCTGTCTTTAAGAATTGGCTATCCCTGGGAGGAATAGATTCTTGCTATATAGAAAGGTTTTTAAAAATGTATAACATAATATTATATAGAAATAAAAATTAAAGAACAGTGTTGAACCATAGGTATGATCAGTTGATTTTGAACCAATTTGCCATCGTAATTCAATAGTGAAAGGATAGTCTTTTCAACAAATTGTGTTGAAAAAAAAATCTATGCAAATTATATACATGTAAAACAAATAAATTTTAAAAACTTCTGAATAGATTATAGACTTAAACTTATAGGCTAAGTCTACAAAACTTTTAGAAGAAAACATAGGAGGAAATTTTTGGATATGACGTATGTGAAGTTTCATAGGTATATCAAAAAGCACTGAGCATATAAGACAAACTGATAGATTGGATCAGAATTAATCCCTCTGTCCTTTGAAAGAAATCATTTTAAATATGGAAAGATAAACTACAGACTGGGAGAAAATGTTTGAGCTTGCATGTGCATGCTCTGTCATGTCCCCTGCCCCAGGAGCTGCTGTGTCCAGATTGATTGATTGATTTGCAGTACTGGGACTGAACCCAGTGCTGCTTTAACACTGAGCTATATATTCAGCCCTTTTAAAAAATTATTTTTATAATTTGAGATAGGGTTTTACTAAGTTGCTCAGGCTGGCCTTGAACTTGTACACTGTTGCTTTAGCCTCCTAAGTTGCTGAGATTATAGGTGTATGCCATTGCACCTTGCATGTTATCCATAGTTTTGAAAGAACACTTAAAATTCAGTAGTAAGATAATCCAGTAAAATAAGCAAAAGATTTGAATACTTCAAGAAGGTATACATTGAAAAATATTCAACACCATTAGTCATTAGAGTAATAAAAATTATAACCATAATGAGATACCACTATATTTTTACTAGAAAACCTGAAAAAAAAAAAAAGAAAAAGATTTACCTTGCTAAGTCCTTGCAAGACTGTAGAACAGCTGGAACCCTCATCCAATGAATTTAAAATGTTACCATTTCTTTGGGCATGTTTGGTAGTTTCTAGTAACCTTTAAGTTTAACTTCTAAGTGACCCAGCAATTCTCCTATGTGTTTACCTAGGAGTTATGAAAGTATATTACCACAAAGAAAGATTTGCACATTAAGAGTTCAGTGTTCCAAACCTGGAAACAACTGAAATATTACCCCATAGGTAAACGAACAATAAACAAACACACATGCTATACTATTACTGACCACACACAAAAAGGGGCAACTACTAACGTATGCAGCAACAGAAGTGAATCTCAGAACATTATATTGAGAGAAGGAAGCTAGTTGGGAAGTACTACTACTATTCTGGACTAGATAAAAGTAATCTGTATTGATGGAGACAAGATTACTGGTTGCTGGGAAGGAGGATATAAATACGAAGGGACCCAAGGGAAACTTTGAAGAGTAATGACATATTTTGTATCTTAATTTTGGTGTTGGTTATGTGGATGGATGAAGTATTTTATTGTCATTTAAATTATATCTCAGTAAGTTAAGAAATATTTCTTATTACAAAGTCATAAAGTATATGTTAATTGCATTTCTTCTTTTTTTTGCTTGTTTGACAGTGATCTGAATCTTAAATTACTCAAAAATCAATCTGTTATTAAAGAAAATTGTTCTAGGAGGGTAAGACATGGGAAAGGAAGATCGAATAGGATGCTCCAGCAATGGTCTGCAGTAGAGATCGCCTTAACATCAAATTCAACTAGGTTTTCCATTTTAACCTTCCATTGCTTACTCTAAATCACTCCAGTATTACAGAGTTGTTTCAAGACATTTTGGTATATAGGTTTTTGGTTAGTTCTGTTTTTTTAGCAGTACCCTAGATTGAATTCAGGGGCACTTTACCACTGAGTCACATTCCTAGCCCTATTTTCTGTTTTATTTAGAGACAGGGTTTCACTGAGTTACTTAGTGCCTCGCTTTTGCTGAGGCCGGCTTTGAATTTGTGATCCTCATGTCTCAACCTTCAGAGCTGCTGGAATTACAGGCGTGAGCCACCGTGTCTGGCAATTGTCTGTTTTTCAGCTACTTTTCAGTGGGATTCTCTGACATAATATGTTTGATTCTAGATCCTTGCTAGGATCCTCCCTGTTAGGTTAGGTCCTGTCAGAAATGGCTCTGATGGCGGCTGCTCTTCTTGATGGCTTCCTCTGCTTCTCTTACCACCTGCCCTCTTACCACCACTTTTGGACTTATAGATGAGATTAAACCAACTTCATCCCTTGGTGGCCCTTGTGGTTTACTTTCGGAGTTAAAATCTTGATAATTACTTGAGTGGGGTAAGTGAAATGCATGTGCCACTTCTGACACGTTCAACTAGAACCTGGTGTTGATAGTTTGATTAACAGGTCTCTTTCAAATATGTTCTAAAGTCTATAGAATAAATCACTTATTTTGCCCTCCTGCTAAAATATATCAATTAAGTCAAGCCATGTTTATATGATTTCTTAGTAGATCAGAGAGGCAAACTTTCTGTAAAGGCAGTATGAGAAATATTTTGGGCTTGTGGGCCATAGGATTTCTGTCATAACTGTTTAACTCTACTGTAGCATGAAAAAAATGAATGTAACGAATGAGTGTGGTTATAGTGCAATACAATTTTACAAAGAGTTGGCAGGATGTATTTGATTTGTAGGCTGCAATTTGCTGAACCCCAACTGGATGATGATTGACTTCTTTAGAGGAACTCATGTTATTATTGCCTCATATTCTGTGGTTCCTCAGTTAGCCAATGGACTGTATTTTCTGTTTTCTAAAAAGTCATAATCAGTTCTTGTTTTTTTTTTTTTAAATCTTTGTGTTCTATAACCATTCCTGTGTCTCTTTCCTTTATATTCAACTCCATGTCTAATTTGAATAAGGCCAGTGGGAAGGCACTCTTGTTCTATATATGATACAGTGTGCAGTAAGCTTTTAAGTGATAAGTCTAATGTCTATCACTGAATCTCTAGTGTGCTCTAAGGAGATTTTTATGCAAGATTTTAATCCATACCTGTCAATCAGCTATAGCTGTTAGACAACCTGCTTAGCCTTCCAGTTTTCTTTTTCCAGATTCCAGCTTTTCAGATCTTCATGCATCTGACAACCTGTAATTCAATATTGGACTACTTATGAAACATACAAGAGAGGTATGATTTGTTTGCTCTCAGTAGTCTGTAAATGAATGGAAGATTTTCAGGTTTCTTTTTGTCTGCAAGTTGCATGGCAAATTCACTATCCTACGTTTTGACCATAGGAAACTCTTGTAGATGATTCTGAGTAGAGTGAATCATGAACATGTAATAAAAAATTATCATGTCTGTATTTCAGAAGATGTTCCGTTTATTGATAATTATGTGAGCTGACTCAAAATAATTTTCTTTTCTACATATTTTAAAACTGGTTCTACCTTCCTAATGACCTAAAATCTGAGGAAAATACTATTCTGTACTTCCAGTGCTATGAAGCCTAACCTGGTCAGGTCTCTAGAATATTATCATGTTAATCAAAATATCATTTGTTTAGAATGGATATCACAGAATTGTAGGATTTTAATCAATGAAAAGCTGCCTTTGAGATCTTTGAATCCAATCCTCTTACAGAGTAAATACCAGATAAACTTTGGTCATGACTCAGATGTATTTTATCCAGATTGTGTCAATATATGATGATCTCTCCCAACACTTTATTCCACATGACAATGAGTTGCCCTGAAATGAATGTCTACCCCAACCAAAATCCAGTGTTCAACAGCATTTAAATGGGTTATTAAATAGTAGTATATAGTTACTTAGTGTCTAAAGAGAAGAGGAAAATACTATAATAATAGTCAAAACTATTATTTTGTATAAGAAAAAAGAAATAAATGGATTTTTTTCCTTTCTATTGTGACATTAGATCTTTCCTTTTATAATCAATCAATAGCCTATAAGATTGGTCTATAAAAAGAGTTTTTAGGGATTTTTCTTTCATGTCTTCTTTGGGATGGCCTTAATTTCTAATAATCAATGATAATATATAGTAAATTTTATCTCCTAACTGGTACTGGTTTTATAATAAATCATAGGATATTCATTGAACACCTGTTCACATGCAAATTATACTCATTAAGGAAAACCATATACATTTTGAGTTGAGTTTTGTACATGGTGAGAGATAGGGGTTTAATTTCATTTTTTTGAATATGGATTTCCAGTTTTCTCAGCACCATTTGTTGAAGAGGCTATCTTTTCTTCAACGCATGTCTTTGGTGCCTTTGTCTAATATAATTGTAATTTTGTGGGTTAGTCTCCTCTACTCTGTACCATTGGTCTACCAGTCTGTTTTGGTGTCAGTACCATACTGTTTTTGTTACTGTTGCTCTGTATAGTTCAAAGTCTAGTATAGTGGTGCCACCTGCTTCACTATTCCTGCTAAGGATTACTTTAGCTATTCTGGGTCTCTTATTTTTCCAGATGAATTTCATGACTGCCTTTTCTATTTCTATGAGGAATGTCATAGGGATTTTGATCAGAATTGCATTAAATCTGATTAGGGCTTTTGGAAATATGGTCCTTTTGATAATATTAATTCTGTCTATCCAAGAGCGAGGTAGATTCTTCCATCTTCTAAGGTATTATTTGATTTCTTTCTTTAGGCTTCTATAGTTTTCATTGTATAGATCTTTCACCTCTTTTGTTAAGTTGATTCCCAGGTATCTTATTTTGTTTTATTTTTTTAAGGATATTGTGAATGGGGTAGTTTTCCTCATTTGCTTCTCAGAGGATTTGTCACTGATATACAGAAATGCCTTTGATTTATGGTTGTTGATTTTATATCCTGCTACTTTGCTGAATTCACTTACTAATTCTAGAAGTTTTCTGGTGGAGTTTTTTGGGTCTTTTAGGTATAGAATCATGTCATCAGCAAATAGAGCTAATTTAAGTTCATATATATATATATATATATATATATACATACATATATATATATATATATATAAAATTTCTTTCATCTAATTGCTCTGACCAGTGCTTCAAGAACTATGTTGAATAGAAGTGGTGAAAGAGGGCATCCCTGTCTTGTTCCAGATTTTAGAGGGAATGCCTTCAGTTTTTCTTCATTTAGAATGATATTGGCCTGAGGCTTAGCATAGATAGCCTTTATGATGTTGGGATATGTTCCTGTTATCCCTAGTTTTTCTAGTGTTTTGAGCATAAAGGGGTGCTATATTTTGTCAAATGCTTTTTCTGTGTCTATCAAGATGATCATATGATTCTTATCTTTAAGTCTATTGATGTGATGAATTACATTTATTGATTTCTGTATGTTGAACCAAACTTGCATCCCTGGGATGGATCCCACTTGATTATGGTGCACAATCTTTTTGACATATTTTTGTATTCGATTTGCCAGAATTTTTTTGAGAATTTTTGCATCTATGTTCATTAGAGATATTGGTCTGAAGTTTTCTTTCTTTGAAGTGTCTTTATCTTGTTTTGGAATCAAGGTGATATTGGCCTCATAGAATGGGTTTGGAGGTGCTCACTCTTTTTCTATTTCCTGAAATAAATTGAAGAGTATTGGTATTAGTTCTTCTTTAAAGGTCTTGTAGAACTCGGCTGTGTATCCATCCAGTTCTGGGCTTTTCTTGGTTGGTAGTCTTTTGATAATTTCTAATTATCCTCTGTATTTCTGTAGTGTCTGTTGTGATATTACCTTTTTCATCATGTATGCTGGTAATTTGAGTTCTCCCTCTTCTTCTCTTCGTTAGCATGGCTAACAGTCTGTCAATTTTATTTATTTATTTTTTCAAAGAACCAACTTTTAGTTTTGTCAATTTTTTTATTTGTTTCTTGTTTCAATTTCATTGATTTCCACTCTAATTTTAATTTTTACTGCCTTCTACTGCTTTTGCTGCGGATTTGTTCTTCTTTTTCTAGGGCTTTGAGATGTAGGTGAGGTCATTTATTTGTTGACTTTTTCTTCTTTTAAGGAATGAATTCCATGCAATGAATTTTCCTCTTAGTACTGCTTTCATAGTGTCCCAGAGATTTCGATATGTCTGTGTTCTCATATACCTCTAAGAATTTTTTAATCTCCACCTTGATGTCTTCTGTAACCCATTGTTCATTCAATAGCATATTGTTCAGTCTCCAGGTGATAAAGAAATTTTTGTTTTTTATTTTGTCGTTAATTTCCAATTTCATTCCATTATTATCTGATAAAATGCATGGTAGTATCTCTACTTTATTGTATTTGCTAATAGTTGCTTTGTGGCATAGTATATGGTCTATTTTCCAGAAGGATCCATGTGCTGCTGAGAAGAAAGTCTATCTACTTGATGCTGGTTGAAATATTCTATATGTTTGTTAAGTCCAAGTTATTAATTGTGTTTTTGAGCTCTATAGTTTCTTTATTCAACTTTTGTTTGGGAGAACTATCCAGTGGTGAGAGAGGTGTGTTAAAGTCACCCACGATTATTGTGTTGTGGTCAATTTGACTCTTGAACTTGAGAAGGGTTTGTTTGATGAACATAGCTGCACCTTTGGGGCATATATATTTATGATTGTTATGTCTTGTTGGTGTATGGTTCCCTTGAGCAGTATGTAATGTCCATCTTTATCCCTTTTGATTAGCTTTGGCTTGAAGTCTGTTTTATTTGATATGAGTATAGAAACCCCTGCTTGCTTCCATAGTCCATTTGAGTGGTATGATTTTTCCAACCTTTCACCTTCAGTCTGTGTATGTCTTTTCCTATCAGATGAGTGTAGGCATCATATTGTTAGATCTTTTTTTTTTTTAATCCAATCTGCTAGCCTATGTCTTTTGATTGGTGAGTTTAAGCCATTAACATTTAGGGTTACTATTGAGACATGGTTTGTATTTACAACCATATTTGTTTATTTTTGTTATTTAACTTGACTTGGTTTTCCTCTTTGATTAGTTTTTTCTTTAGTGTACTACCTCCCCCTGTTGGTTTTCATTTCCTCTTCATGAAATATTTTGCCAAGGATGTTTTGCAGTGCCGGTTTTCTAGCTACAAATTCTTTTAATTTTTGTTTATTGTGGAAGGTTTTTATTTCATCTTCAAATCTGAAGCTTAATTTTGCTTGATACAAGATTCTTGGTTTGCACCCATTATCTTTCAGAGTTTGAAATATGTTGTTTCAGATCTTCTGACTTTCAGGGTCTGTGTTGAAAAATCTGCTATTATCCTAATTGGTTTACCCTATATGTGATCTGATTCCTTTCTCTTGTGGCTTTTAAAATCCTCTCCTTATTCTGTATGTTGCGCATTTTCATTATAATGTGTCTTGGTGTGGATCTGTTGTGATTTTGCACATTTGGCGTCCTGTAGGCTTCTTGGATTTGGATTCCCATTGCATTCTTCATATCTGGAAAGTTTTCTGATATTATTTCATTGAATAGATTGCTCATTCCTTTGGTTTGGTCCTCTATGCCTTCCTCTACCCAATAACTCTTAAATTTGGTCTTTTTATGCTATCCCATATTTCCCGAATGTTCTGCTTGTAGTTTCGCTGTGCTGTCTATGTTCTTTTCAAGATGATGTATTTTATCTTTGTTGTCTGATGTCCTATCTTCTAAGTCGTCTACTCTGTTGGTGATGCTGTCATTTGAGTTTCTAATTTGGTTTATTCGTTCATTTCAAGGATTTTTGTTTGGTTATTTTGTATAACCGCTATCTCCCTGTTGAGGTGATCTTTTGCTTCTTGGATTTGTTTATGTAGCTTATTGTCGAAGTGATCTTTCACTGCCTGTATTTGTTCTCTTATGTCTTCTTTGAGATCCCAAAACATTTTAATCATGTATATCCTGAAATCTTTCTCTGTCATTTTTTTCTGCTGTAGCTGTCAATATTTCTAATGATGTGTTGTCTTGATTTGTTTGTGGTACTTTATTCCCTTGTCTTTTCATGTTGCTCGCATTTCTTTCTTTCCAGCTCTGTGGGACTGGTGTGTTATTGTTTTTACCCTACAGATTTGTAGTGCTCTTGTATGGTTCCAAGATACCTTCTTTGTGGGGAAGGACAATGTTATCAGAGCCCAATATCAACAGTACATTACCTATGAACAAATTATTGTTATTAAGACATTTATAGTTAATCTCAATGTCCAGAAATGTTGGATTCAATTATTATTTAAAATATAATTAGTAGTTTCATAAAAAGTGTACAGTTTTGGTGGTGGACAGTGAACTGGAGGTTGGGCATAGGATGATATGCTAAGAGGGAAAGATGTAAGGGTATGGGGTTAACATAACTTAGGAAATTTGAAGGAGAATTTTAATGAAGTGGGTTCATAGCAGGGGAATAGACAGGAGGTAATTTAGGGTAGACAAGTACGTTGGAAGACAGTAGAGTACATAAAAACACACATATGTATTTAGAAATTTACAGGATGTTAAAATAGTAAAATTTGGAGGGTGAAAGAAGAAGAAAGGAGAAGGAAAAAAAAGGAAAGAAAGAAAGAGAAAAAAGAGAAAGAAGAAAGAAAAGAAAAAGGGGTGGCTTATGCAATTCCTCTATATGATATTATTCAGGTGACTCAGTTCTCAAATATCTATATCATGTAAAGTTCTCGGTTTCACATATGTTGGCCTTGTGAGGGCCAGAGGATAGAAGAGTAGAGGAGAAAGGAGAAGGATAAGAAGGAAAAAAAAATACTCTTAGACTTCAATTTCCTTCTTGCTTCTCATCTCTTCCAGTAGGTGGAGTTGTCTGTTTTAAGCTGGAGTCTGTCTTCAGGGTGGTGTATGTAACCAGCGTGAGAAGACTTGAGCCCCAGTATTGTCTCCCTGTCTTGTCTGGAGCTTCCCCTATCCTGGTCTCTCTGTTTTGCTCCAGGTTTTAGACCCCTTTCCTCTTTTGCTTATCAAGTCCTAATTGCTGGATCTCTCACCCTCAGGCTTGCACTGCACTCCCATTCAACTGAGAGTGGTTTTTGTGCTGGGTAGTCACTGAGCCAAGTTATCACAGCTGGTGCGGGGCAGATTATTATGAAGTTGGAAACCAGGTACCTGTTCAAATGGAGATCCACACTGATAGCCACGTCCACCAAAAAAATTGGGAGAAAGGTTTTCCAAGATGGAGTTGGTGTGCTTCCAGCACTGGGGGTCTGGTGAGGTGGGGGGAGCTGGGCTGGCCTTGTGCTGGGGCTAGATTGCGCTCAAGAACTGCCGGCTTTGTTTCTGGCGTGCAGAGTCTTACTGGAACACAGAGACTCTGATTTCTTTGCAGGTGGTCGCAGCTCTGATGGTTTCTGTGAAAATCCGCTGTAGAGGGGTCCTGTTGCACACTCTGAGATGTTGTATTCTGCCTAGGTGATACCTTGTGGAGACACTACCTGACTGCTTTCTTGGTTTCATTCCTCAGAGCAGCCAGAAATGGTATCTCCTATATTCTACCATCTTGGATCCCCTAAAGTGGAGGTTTTAAAAAAGGAGTTATCAGTTTCTACTATATTTGGGACTGGGGTTGATTAAAATCTGTTCTTAATTATTATTATTTTTTGTCTCAAATTACCTGTGGTTTATTTTGTTGAGGGTGATTATTGTTCAGCTGGATGTGTACTCAGGCATTTGAATAAATCTGAAGGTGCCTTCTCAGTGACTTGTTGGTACTTTGTGGTTTGTTCCTGCCCACACAGTTTGTCCATTAAGAGGTTCTTTCAGGTCTTACAACTTTCATAACCAAATGAAAGCTCTTCTAGAAAAGTTATGGTTCTCTCTTCAGTCTGTTTCTTGTCAGTGTAAAGAACCATGAATTTGTTTAACCTATTCTCAAAGACCAGTACATAGGTATATATGAGTTGGTATATAAATAACCTAACTTCCCAAAAAATGGCAATGGCAATCATGAGAACCTGAGTTAAACAATTTATACAGATTGCTTTAATGTATAATTTTTTAGGACTTTTAATAAGTTAAACTCATTTTGCTAAGTAGAGTCTGCATGATTTTTGTGTGTTTAAAACAGAATGAAACTGGGCTGGGGTTGTGGCTCAGCAGTAGAGTGCTCACCTAGCACATGTGAGGCACTGGGTTGCATCCTCAGCACCACATAAAAATAAATAAATAAAATAAAGGTATTGTGTCTAACTACAACTAACGAAAAATATTTAAAAAAACCACAATGAAGCCATATATTTTTACATGTTGGTAATTTTTTATTACTAATCCTAATAATTACTAGTTAGTAGCCCCATGAACAACAAACATTTTCTTTCACAGAGTTATATTTTGATATTAAGTCTTTAAGTGATTAAATGCAGCTATATAAAAGGCCATAGTGTAAACTCTTGTTCTAGAGTATTGTCAAAGACATTCTCCAGTATGTTGATTCTGATTCTTGGAGTACATTTCTCCTGTAGTTTAATGCTTCGTAAAGCAATGTGTTTTTCTTTTCTGTCTGATGAGAATGATATAAGCCATTATGCTTTCTCTTTTGCCTTGCATGTAAGGCAACTCAAATAACTGTAGTGCAAAAACATGGTGATTATTTAGCTCTCATGTTTAGTATACTAGGGATTTTCATTCTTCCCTTTTCTGTTTAGCTTATTTGGTAGTAAGGTCCTGGTTCTTGAGCCATACCTTCTTCATCTTAAATATAAGGATAATATCTTCTGTTTGGATTACTGTGAAAATCAAATGACATGTCTTTTTGTATGCTTAGCCAAGCAGCTAGTACATTTTAGAGTGCTAAGTAAATTCTAGAAGATTTTTTCTCACTCCTCACCAATAATTTTAGCATTTTGTTTATGTTTTTACAAACTTAATTTCTTGATTTTGTTTATATTGATGCAGCCTAGTCTTGTTTGAAGTGAGTGAAATATAAATTCTGAAAAGAAAGATTAAAGAGCAGGTTAAGAGGATTACCATAGTAGAAGCAAGGCAGCCATGATTAGAGATGACAAAGAAGTGATAAACCTCTTGTAAACAATGTTTTCAAAACTTAGGTTCCTAGAAGTTCTAACCTATTTTGATTTTCCTAAACCATGTGTTTTATTTTTTAAAGTGGAGTGATATTTTCTTTTGTATTCAAAATGACTGCCTATTATTGAATCCCTTTTAGTCAGGTAAAAGACTATCTTATTATTAAGTAAGCCACAATGGTACTTTTTCTGGAGTCTGCCACATAGGTAATGACCAGAGGGCAAATTAAAGGACAGAGATAAGGTTGAGGCACTTTGGCACTTTGTGGTTCATTCCAAGCAATGCCCATGCTTGGTAATGACATACTTGGCAAAGACTAAATCCTGAATCTTTGGCAGTGTTTGAATATTGCTTTTATTTTCTATTTTGTAGTTGCATTTTGGCTGTTGAAATTAAATTAATGTTGGTGATTCTCAACATTCAAAATCAGTGTAAATGAAAGTTAAATTGTATGTTTCTGATGTGCTCGCCATTCTTACCTTCACAGAAAAAAGCTTGGCAGGACCACAAGTGGGAATGCAAATGCCTTAAAAGCTGCAAACCTAGATATCCTCCTGACTCTGTGCGACTTCTTGGTCGAGTTGTCTTCAAACTTGTGAGTGTTTACTTGTAAAAGACACTTGAGTTTTAATTTACCAGAAGCTTTTGCAGTTGCATTTATTATTCATATTTTAGGCTGAAATTGAACCCATGTTAAGGTACAGAGTAAATTATTGCAGGTAGTAGCTTAAGATACTCCTATTAGTCAAGGAATTGTGGCAGTGAAGAAGTGCAGAGCCCTCTTTAAAATCCCTATGATCTCCTGGGAATAGAAGTGTGGGATCCTAAATTTGGGGTATAAGCTGTTAGCAATTTAATATTTGTTATGTTGCCTTTGTCATTTTTCCTGCTGTGAGCTAATGTACAGGACATGTATGTCCTTTTTGGTTGCCTTTTCTGGTGAGATATAAGTTAGATGATAATTAATATAAAATTGAAGGGTGCTTTTGTCTTTTTGTGTAGCTAGGATTTATTGAAATAGTTTTTTCAGCCCCTTTTCATACAGTGCCGGTTAGTAGAATTTGTGAAATCCTCTTCTAAAGAAGCCTTCTAGTTTCTTTGGCTAGGCTTTTGCATGAATATCTTTCCCAAATTACTATAGGCTCCAGCTCTGTTCTTTCCTTTGTTTATTGATTTTTTTTTTGCCACTTTAAAATTTATAGAGCTTTGAGAATGTAAAAAGAGGTTTGCATTTGACGATTAAACCGGTAGGTGAAGCTACAAGTTAGATTTTCTTTTAAAGTTGTTCCAGATTAAATAAATCAGCTGTAAAAAAATGATAAAGAACTTATATATAAGAAATAGCCTTTTGGTAGACTTTCATTTAAATATGTAAAGGTATTCAAACACATTCCTTCATGTATTGGAGTGCTTCGGATTATTTTTGGTTTCCCCCCTTTCCTTCACAGATGGAAGAAACTCCCTCAGAATCTGAGAAACTTTACTCATTTTATGATCTGGAATCAAGTAAGTGATTGCCTATCATCATCTTAAAAAAAGAAAAAAAAAGTCTGTCATTTGTTTGCTGAGTTGGTGAAGATGGATTGACTGATTGTGGATTGACTGATTGTGAACCCAGGGCATCACTCATACTGAGCACATGCTCTACCACTGACCTGCACCCCTCCCCAGCCCCCAAACTGCTTTATTTTCAACTTTGTTTTTCTGTCTCCTTATTATGTGAAACAAACCTAACAAAAGTTTTTGTTTTTATAAGTAACTGACTCATTAGTTTATTTAATTTATTTCATGGCAGTTTGGGCCTTACAGAAGTTTATGAAGTACTATAAAGATGTCTAGGGTGTTCAGGGTAGTGTAACCATTTGTCCAGTTGACAAAATTTTCCTTCTGTTTCTCCTTCCTTTTCCCCCTTCATTCCTCTCTTGGTTTCCTCTTCTGTTTTTTCTTTTTCCTTTTCTTTTTCTGATGACAGGAAAGAGAGATATAATGAATATGAGAGTTTCAGGGAGCTTTTGGGATCACTGTTGCTTTAGGTAGTAAAGTCAAAGGTATAGATGACTTAGGCTTTATGACAGAGTGTTGTTCCTACCATGACAGTAGTCCAGCTACTTGGAATGAATGATAGGCTTTCCAGATCTGAGTGTCAAGCACATGTAAGGTTTGTATTGCTTTTTGTACTGGCACAGATCCTGTTCATTGAGTTTGTAAAAGACTTTAATCTCAAACTGGCCAGAGCTCAGTGTGAATTTGCTACACAATTTATTTAATATTTCTGGATGGAGACAAATAAAAGATGATTTAGTACACATTTATGCTTATGGGATACTAAGTGCTAATAAATTATTATTTAAGAAATCATTGGGTCAATTATTGTGTTGAACAAGTAATATAAAGAAAATATACAGGGCTGGGGATGTGGCTCAAGCAGTAGCGCGCTCGCCTGGCATGCGTGCGGCCCGGGTTCGATCCTCAGCACCACATACAAAAAAAAAGATGTTGTGTCCGCCGATAACTGGAAAATTAATATTAAAAAAAAAAGAAAATATACAGACCTGACATGAGCAGCAAAGTATCTTTTCAAATTTTAATAGAGAACTAATTAGTCATTTTTACTTGTATTACTGCTAGGTAATTAAAATATCTTACAGTGAATTTCACTATTAACATTAGTGCTGTTCAGTAGTAATGTCATACACACTGCTTTAAGTGAAATGCTCTCAAATGTTATTAATTAAAGGTGCCTCTTAGATTCAATATGCAATTTATGGTTTATATATAGTTTTTTCTTTCACTATATGGAGATAGAACCAGGTCGACCCACCTCTGAGTTAAATCCCTACCCCTTTTATGCTTTTGTTTTTTGAGACACAGTCTCATTAAATTGCCAAATCTGGCCTGTAATTTGCAGACTTCCTGCCTCAGCCTCTTAAATTGTTGGGATTATAGGTGTATGCCACCATGCTCAGCTAAGTTGACTTTTTAAAGGAAGTCATATTGACTTTAAAGCCATCTGTTTCTTTCTTTTTTAAAAAAAATTTAATTAACATAGCATCTGTACAAATATATGGGGTATTATACAACAATTTAATGCATATATACAACATGTAATGATAAAATCAGGGCAATTAGCTTTTGGGTGTTAAAAGTTTATGTGTTAGGAACCTTTGAACAATTTTTTCCTAATTATTGTGGATTATGTGAAAAATTCTTGTGGGTTGAATTTACCCTATTATACTATAGAAAAATAGTACTAATTCCTTCTCACTATATTTTGGTACTTTTTTTTTTTTTTTTTGGTGGTGGGGGTGCTGGGGATTGAACCCTGGGCCTTGTGCATGTGAGGCAAGCACTCTACCAACTGAGCTACATCCCTAACCCTTGGGTACCCATTTTCTACCCTCTCATTATCCTTCCTCCCCTGCTCTTCCTAGTCTCTTCTTCTCTTTTCTTTAGATTAATTTTTTATGTTTCCACAAATGAGTGAGAACGTGTGACATTTCTTTCTGTGCCTGGCTTATTTCACTTAACATGATCTTAAGTTTCATCTACATTGCTTAAAATGACAGTATTTCATTTTTTTAAAAAAATTTTTTTAGTTGTTGATGAACCTTTATTATTTATTTATTTATATGTGGTGCTGAGAATCAAACCCAGTGCCATACACATGCTAGGCAAGCGCTCTACCACTGAGCCACAACCCCAGCTCCTGATTATTTTTAATGACTGAAAAATATTCCATTGTACCACATCTTTTTCATCCATTGGAGGACACTCAGGTCAGTTGTATGTCTTGGCTATTGTGAATGATGCTGCAGTGAACATGGAGTGCTGCTCTTTGATATAATGGTTTTATTTGGATATATATCCAGTAGTGGGATTGCTAGATCATAAGGTGCTTTCTATTTTTAATTTTTTAGGAGCCTTCATACTGTTTTCCATAAGGCAGTACTAATTTACATGTCCACCAATAGTGTAGGAGTTCCTCTTTCTCCACATCTTTATCAGCATTTGTTATTTTTTTTCTCTTTGATAATAGCCATTGTCACTGTGGATATTTTTCTTTTGTTTTTGTGCTAGTGGAGGATGAACTCAGGGACGCTTTATGACTGAGCTACATCCTTAGTGATTTTTATTTTGTTAAAATAAAATAAAGTTAAGTTGCTGAGGCTGGCCTCAAACTTGGGATCCTCCAGCCTCAGCCTCCCAGTTCTTTGGGATTTTAGGCATCTGCCACTGCATATGTGCATATGGCTTTCAATGTGCTTTGGATTTGTGTTTTCCTGATGAGTAATGATGTTGAACTTTTTTTCATGTATTTTTTTGTCACTTGCATGTCTTCTTTTGAGAAATGCCTATTCAGATTCTATGCCCCTTTTCAATCTAGATCATTTTACTTTTTTTTTTTTTTTTGCTGTTGGTTTTGAGTTCCTTAAGTATGGTGAACGTTAATCCCTTGTGAGTTGAATACTTTGCACATGTTTTCTCCTGATCTATAGGTTGTCTCTCTACTGCATCCATTGTTTCTTTGTGCAGGAGCCTGTTAGGTTGTTGGTGATCCTATTTGCTGATTTTTGCTTTTGTTGTCTATGCTTTTGGGGTCATATCCAAAAAACTTTGCCTAGATCAATATCCTGAAACTTTTCCTTTATGTTTTTTTTTTCTTTTTCCTAGTAGGTCCATAGTTTGGGGTCTTACATTTAAGTCTGATCTATTTTGAGTTGATTTTTGAATATGGTGAGAGGTATGGATGTAGTTTCATTCTTCTGCACATGGTATTTCGAGTTTTCGGGGTACTGTTTATTAAAGAGACTGCTTTTTTCCCAATGTATGTCGTTGTCACCTTTGGTGAAAATCAGTTGATTGTATATTATGTAGATTCATTTCTGTTGCATTGGTTTCTGGGTCTGTGGTTACTTTAGTTTTGTAGTTTTTTGAAGTCAGATATCGTGGTGCTTCCATCTTTTTTCTTTTTGCTCAGAATTTCTTTGGCAATTCAGTTTTTCATGGTTCCATGTGAATTTTGTGATTATTTTTCCTATTTCTGTGAAGAATCTCATTGTTAATTTGATGGGAATTACATTGAATCTTTAGATCACTTTGGGTAGTTGGACATTTTAGCAGTATTCATTCTTTGAATTTATGAACATGGGAAATATTTTCCTATTCTGTGTCCCCTTCAGTTTCTTTTGTCTTATACTTTTCACTGTAGAAGTCTTTCATTTCCTTGGTTGAATTTCATCCTAGCTATTTTATTTATGGTGTAGCTATTGTCCTTTTTCAGCAATTTTGTTATTGGTGTATAAAAAATTTTACTGATTTTTATATATTGTTTTTGTATCTATAACTTTAACCAAATCTGTTTTATCAGTTTTAACATTTTTTTTTTTTTGGTGTGGCATTTCTCTTCAACTCAGACAGTTGTTAAAGTAGCTCTATGTTTATGTATTCAATCTGAAAATGAAATTGAGATTTCTTTGTTTAATATGTTTTCGTGATGAATGTTCCATATAACAAATTTCATTTATTTGAATTTTGTCAGAATTTATTCTCCTTTCAGTCTTCTTGTCTTTCAGATTATAATGTTTATCAGTTTGTGATGACCTAGTTGTAAATTTTTCATGGTAAAATCTGTTTAAATCCATTGACTTAATAAAGATTTATGACGGTTTGTGTATGTATACATGTTGATGTAGAAAATCTGGTGATGCAAAACCTTAGTGATTTTAGTTTTTAATCTTTTTCATTGGTATATGCATTTATTATGTTCTTAATAGGTATTTGATCTTACATTGTAGATAAAATTTGGTAGATTTAATTGATTATATATGTATTATGATTTGTGGTTGTCAAATAAAAAGATGTCAGAATGGAAGGTGAGATGGGAAATATCTGGTTTAGTAGCCAGCATTGAATACCTGAAAATTATCCATTGTTTACTTTGTGATTTTGCTGTTTATTTTTTTTGTTAAAGATATTAGCAAACTTACTGAAGATAAGAAAGAGGGCCTCAGGCAACTTACAATGACATTTCAACATTTCATGAGAGAAGAAATACAGGATGCTTCTCAGCTGCCAGCTTCTTTTGACATTTTTGAAGCCTTTGCAAAAGTAAGTATTAAGTTTCATCTCTTTGCTAATGCCATGAATCAGTCCTTTACTACTACTACTTCTTTTTTTTTTTGACACTATGGCTTTAGGTTATTTATTTATTTATGTTTAGTCCTTTACTTCTTATTATGTTGTTGGTTATTAAAAAAAAAATGTAGAAACTTCATGGGAAATGCAAGATCCTTAATGCCTTATATGAATTCCCAATTATATGAGTCCCCCTACATGTATTGTGCATACTGAATACGGAATTACTTCTTTGACTTACCAGTATTCTTATTTTGGCCTGAGTGTGTTCACTGTCGACTTGTACAGCAGACTGTTTGTTAGTAGTTTGAGTGTGCTTTCTGTCTTCAAAAGAAAATAGCATATCCCACTCTTTCTCACTAAAGGGTTAAAGTTTACCAGTGTATTTATGAGTTTGTGATGTTGTTTCAATATTGAATCTGTCTCTGAAGTGTAAAATGCATTGAAATCCATTTCTGATTAAGTGAATTTTGAGTAATATGAAAGCATGACTATTTCTGATTTTAAAATAATCACCTAAAATTCTGGCAAAGTGTTTTAGGTTACTAAAATCCCAGTTTAGGGATAGAAAACAGGTTTTTTGTAGTATTTTTTCTGTGGATTGTTGGTAGTAGTTACCTGAAGTGTTCTCTTTGAAAATGAGAACACATGGCCCTGGGAGGAAGAATATGGTGATTATTTCTCTTTTATTGTGTGTGTTCTGGAACTAAACCTAGAGGTACTCTACCATTGAGCTACATCCCGAGTCCTTTCTATTTTTATTTTGAGATAGGGTCTCACTAAGTTGCCAAGGCTAGTCTTGAACTTGTGATCCTCCTGCCTCAGCCTCCCAAGTAGCTGGGATTATAGGGGTGTGTTATTACACCTGATGCAGTGAATGATTCTTGATATCTACCCTGGGATAGGATGATGTAGCATATACACTCCCCTCACTGCTGTGAATCTGCCATCCTTGTTTTCTCATATTCTGTTTTTATGTTTGTGTCAATATTGATCACATTTTAATAAAAAGTAAAACTTTACTTTTGAAGCTGATTTTGCTAATTATTTGACAATTGGTAAGCACATATTTAATGGCATATTTGTTCTATAAGCAATTTAATGTATTTTTTGGTAAGAATTTAATGTAATTTTTTGCTAGATAAATATAAATATTTTTGTTCTTTAAAGTATGTTTTTATGATTTTCTGATAATATTTAGCATTATGTTTTGGGTTTTCTATAATTTAAGGTTGATTTCACAGTATAGTAGTTACTTATAATGCATCTGAGAAGTTTCTCATGTTCATTTCAGATGGCTCTGGACCTACTGCAGTTCCACATGTATGATGTACACAAGGCTTTTTGGATATTAAACACTATAAAAAACTTACTGAAAGGCCTAAATGTTCCATCTGGTGTCTGTTTTTGTGTTCGTAGATTTAGTCTATAGATATTCTGCATCATTATTTCTATTGTTGGAACACGTTCAAGGGCTAATTACAAGTTTGAGTGTGATTTAATAATCATGAAAAATATCTTAAAATATTTTCTAAATGTAAACGTACATTTACTAAATGTAAAATGTGTATTGCTGTCTTATTTCTCTTGTTAATTATTAAAACTTTTCTTTCTTTCTTCCTTTCTTTTTTTTTTTTTTTTTTGTGGTAGTGGTTGAACTTAGGGGTGCTGTAGAACTGAGCTACATTTCCAGCCCTTTTTATTTTTAATTTTGATATAGTCTTGCTAAATTGCCAAGGCTGGCCTGGAACTAAGGATACTCCTGCCTCAGCCACCCACATTGCTGTGATTACAGGCATGTTCCATCATGTCCAGTGTTAAACAATTTTAAACTTTTTTCTCCTAGAATGTAATTTTCTTCATGTTGTATGGGGGGAAGTTCTGTCATTGTGATGAAGCAGGTAGTTTTTTTTTTTGACAAATTTTTAATAATATCCACCTTCCTTTCCACATACTTATATTCATTTTTGCCATGAAAACAGAACATATACATGAGATTTTGGAGAGTAATTGGGCTTAGATGTATTGTTTCTGCCTTAAAGTATAGTTTAGTAATCAGAGGAAAGCAATATTAACCTGTAGTTCTTTGTGAAAGTTTTCTTAATGTTTTGTCAATTATAATTATTTTTCAGTTCATAAATTTGTCTTTAAAAGAGATTACACTCTTTCCCCTCCTATCACCTTTTCTCTTTCCTCTCTTCCGCTCCCCACTTCTTGAGGATAAAATGATCTTAAGTCAAGCTAATTGTATCCTACAAATCTTAATGATAAGCTGTTGAACTCAAAACATTGAAAGTATCTAGAGATGCACATCACTTCGAGCATTCTGGGAGTACATGGAGGGCACCAGAGAGAGAATGTTATACCAGTCTCCTGCCTCTGTTCCCATTTTACTGTCATAGAATTAATTGAAGAAAAGAAATGGTCATGTCAGATTGTACTCCCTGCAGTGGCCTGTATGTACAAACTGTCAGTCCAGGATAGTTCCATGTGGACCTGCCTTCTTCAGCCTAAAGAACTTACTTTTGAATTTACACCTTGAAGAAGGTTGGCTTTGCCTGGCCTCAATAAACAAGATCTTGTTTTCTCTTTTGCTTTTGGTCCCTCTCTTTTATACTCACTAAAGTTCAGGGCAGGTATTGGAAATGTTAAGTTTTCATTTTAGTCCATGTCATTGTCCCTGAAGGCATATGGAATTCTAAGAGCTTTTCTAAATTTGTTTCTAGCCTAATTATTTTTTGACTTTTCGATTATGGATATCTCCTAACATATCCCAACATATACAACAATTAAAAAGACCAGTATGAGGAACTGTTTCCATCCCCTGGTTTCAGTAATATTCAAACTTGTGTTACATCTAATATTTTTACTAGATTTCATACAGATATTCTTTTCCGTTTTTTTTTTTTTTAAATTTTTCCACCACTTATTACAGTTAGTCCTTTGTGATACTTAACCAGTGACCCATATCCCCAGCCTTTTTAAAAAATATATATGTTTTTTTAGGTGTAGATGGACACAACACAATACCTTTATTTTTATGTGGTGCTGAGGATCGAACCCGGGTCCCGCCCGTGCTAGGAGAGCGCTCTACCGCTGAGCCACAATCCCAGCCCCCCCACACACCTTTTTTTTTTTTTTTTTTAATTTCCTCAAGCTGAGTTGCTTGAGGAACTCACTAAGTTGCGGAGGCTGGCTTTGAACTTGTGATTCTCCTGCCTGGGACTTCCACGCTGGGAATATAGACATGCACACTGCACCTGGCAATCTTTTGTTTTCAAACTTCTTGGTCCTCTGAGAAGTGTTCTAATGAATTCAATTAGTAAATCAATGGGCCTTTTTTTTACAGCAGAGGTAGTATAAGCCAAGCACTCTTGGTAAGGATAATAGGAGTAGGTAGCTAATTTTAAATCTGGAAATTATCTATCAAGATAAATAAAAACCTTAGCCTGTCAAGAGTCTTATTTGAGGATATTTATAGCTTTTCCAGACTTGTACTTGACTTGAGAGGAAGTGGGTCAGCAGAGGATGAAAAGTTCTTAATCCTGAGAGCATGTTTCATTCTTACCTCAGCTGATGCCTTTTCTAATGAAAACTTGTGATTCATGCCTAGAAGGTAAGAAGTTTACAAACACTCTTTTTGAGTTTCTGGTGGAAAAACAATGTATCTCTCTGTTGAACAGGGTTCTCAGCTCATTGTGCTTCTGCTGGTTTAGTCTTGGTTTCACATGTAAAACTCTTCTGCCATTACTCCAAAGACCTTACTGTGTGGTTGTTTTATGGATTGTTCTCACATATTCCTCCATTTTGCTCACTTCTTAGCACCAATTCCCCACCCCAACATAAACACACACATGAACCACAGTTGGGTTTTAGATAGTAGGATTTTACTGTGAATTTATTCTGTTTACTTATGAATTCATTGCTGGGCTGGAAAAGTTAAGTAACAAGAGAGGTAGGAAGGAGAAGTCTTTCTAGTGGTGGTCAAGGAGGATTTCACATTGGACGTAGAAATTGACATGAATTCCAGAAGAGAGGATGGTGTTGAGAATCATTTACATACAGTGGTATAGAAATGCTGGTGGGGTGTGAGGTGGTGCTGAGGATTCTTCCCCAGGTTCAGGGAAAGGAAATGTCACCTGTGGAATACAGGTTTCATTTACATTTAATAATTCCAGTAAGAGTTGTGATGAAAGTTTGATGTTTAAAATATTTTGTGTTAGATGGTAATAGGAAATTGGTGTGGGAAACTGATGTGCCTGCAGAATTTCTATAGAGGAGGAGCTTCAGAGTATTGATCTGGTAGATAGAAGAAGGCTGAAGAAATTTACTTCCAGCAGCTTTATTTGCACAATAGGGCTCTCTCGCTCGCTCGCTCTCTCTCTCTCTCTCTCTCTCTCTCTCTCTCTCTCGTTTTTTAAAACTTTCATTGTATTCCTTGGCAGTGTGTGGTTGAATGGAAGTAGTAGTGTGAGGAATAGAAGGTGGTAAATGCCACTGACAGCAACAAAGGTGTCCAAAGTGTGGGATGTGCATTGGAGGTGTTTTTTAGAGAGACATGCTTATTTATATACTTGTGAAAAATAAAGGCCAAGTTCATCTCTGCCAGCTCTTTTTGTATTTGTTTAGAGAAAACATATATCTCTATTCCTACAAGTGCCTCCTCCTTCCCACTCTGCGCTTTTGTTTCTTTCACTTCTATTTTCAAACATAATTTCTGGGTAGGTTTTGAAATGGATTTATTTTGGAGTGACAACTGACATGATTTGATCTACTGATTAAGTACTAATTATTTACTACAGGTATAGAAATTGTTTCTTCTACTAATCATAAATATTAACTTTAAGGCTTGAAAATTGCAGTTAGTGATAGGGCAGACTGAAATGGAAGCCAAGTAGTGTAATGGTACAGTGGCTTTCTCCAGATAGGAAAGTGAAATTCTCTCAATCTCAATTGGTTTATCTTTAAATGAAAATAATAATATTATCTACTTCACAGATAAGAGTGAGGATTAACCATAAGGTGCATAGCTGAGGGTCTGACACATATCATTAATTTCTACTACTACTGCCCTGACCTCCCCACTTTATTGGCATTGAATATAAAACACCAGTGTTTTATGTCTCCCTGTGCTATCATCTAGCAGAGCACAGTCTGTAGCTGATTGTAAACCAGAGTTTCAGATGGTTGCTCACAGTTGTGCCCAGTGCTGGTGTCTCTTGAGGTACTGAGGACTACCTGTCTTGATGAGAAGAAATTTTACAAATAGTCAATAGCGTCTTTCCCCTAATAAGCTCTTTTGGTTCCAGTGTATAGCTGTTGTGGTCAGAAATTTATTATTGCTTGCATTCATATAGCTCTGTGATTTCAGAGTAATTTTGTGGGATTTCATGTACAAAATGTTAAAGTTGGTTTCCTATGATGAATGAAATCTTTCTGACACATGTATCTTAAGAATTTGAAATTAAATTATAAGATTGTTTCAGATGTCCTAATTTGCTGAAATAAAAAAATGTGTGGTATTTTTCTATTCCATGCCTTAAAATGTGCATTGATAATTATTGGTGATGCTTATTAATAGGCTAAACTTCATTTCAGCAAACTGGTTTTGAGATTATTTTCTATTTTTAGGGATTATTTTATAGGGTTCTACAAAAACATCTGTTTTTTTCTGCACTTATAACTTTCTTTTATAAAAATGTATTTTGCAGACTGATTAGAAATGTGGTGAGATCTGAGCAATAAAATAGAAAATAGATGGGTTACATAGAACTGTTTCAAAAACAGACATTAAGTTGAAAGCAACAAGAATAAAAGTGACCTTCTTGACCACAAAACATATGTCATTGTTAGCATTTCTAGAGCTCTGCAAAGTACTGTTTAATTTTACAGTGTTGTGCAACTGCCACAGAATTTTTTGATTAGAAATTCCACATCTGTTTGAGAAGATGTTCCCTCCCTTTTTCCTTCAAATGAAATAATAATTCTCTTAGTAGCATGTTATTTTTATTCTTTAGGGCATGTATGTGACCTCCAGAGCTTGCCTTTCTGAAATCTAATTTTTAGTGCTATTAACTAAGCTGGTTTTGTAATATATACTGTGATTATATAGATTTGAAAAGGTATATTAGAAGGTATTTTTGTATTGTGATACTTAAGTTTTATGCTGTTTCATGCTGAGTAAATTCTTTTTTGGGGGGCGGGGAGAGAATACTTATTTATTGGAGAAGTACTGGAAAAAGCGTTAAATCAAGAATCTTCCTAATTTATAATATGGGAAGAGATAGTGATTTAATATTTTTGAAATATGTTAGAAATAAGGCCAAAGAAAACAATGATGATATTATATTCAAGGTTACATACTTGACTTTGGCTAGCATGCATGTACCTCTAAGACCAAGAATGTTAATGAAGAATTTATCTGATATTCTGCCATAAAACCATAATTTTTATAAAGTATATAAATTAGCATGGGGGAAAATTACTAAATAACCATCTTTTGGTGTTCTTTGTCTTCTTTAGTGAGCAGAGCACCACACTAAAAAGCAGGAAGGAAGATGATCATGATATATGCTGCTTTTAATCTTCTAGTTTTAGTTCCATTGACCATCCCATTTTAAATATGCTTGTGCCCTATTACTTCATTATTGCAGATAGTCTAATTTGTGGGCAGAATATTACCTCTGTTGTTGTTCTGAAAGGTCAGGAGTGTGTGTGTTTGTCACTTGAGGGTTTCAAGTTCATATAGGACCAAATTTTAGAGCCTTTTTGTTGATGAGCTCACTTGGGTTTTACTACTGAAGCATGCTATAAAGTAGTAAAGAAAGCAATCTTTTGAATTAATAAAGTGATGGATTATCTAATTACAAAGTTGATGTGAAATGGCAGTATGATAACTTTGACTGCATTACTAAATGATCCCAGTGACTGATCAGATGTGCCTGGGTTCCATTAAGAAAAAATATGCCATTAAATATTTAACACTGAGAGCGAGCAGACACACTGGGATTGCTAACCTCCAGTCACCGGGGTGCATGTTATCTGTACATTTGGTGGTAACTACTAGATGAAGTATCTCTCTTGTTTGCTCAGAACAGCTGCTAGAAGACTTAGTTATTAGGATTATACTTCTCTGCTGGTTTTAAGTAAAGCAGGCAAACATCCAAGATACTTAACTGTACACAGATTCTGGCATTTTTACTATGAACTGGTGATGCACTTATGATTTATATGTTTTTTCTTTATTACAGCAGATTAAGTCCCTAAGTAGATTCAAGAGACAATTATTCTCAAAAATGATCTTCAACCTTCAAGTAAAGTGTTATTTGTAGGACACTTGGGCTTTCAAAATAAAATAAGAGTTATTGTTAGAATTTTAATGATGATATTTACTTATCATGTTTTTCATTTTCAGCCATTTGATTTATGTGTAAATAACCTATGATGTTTTGGTGTATGTTTATCTTAGTTAAAGACCAGATGCCAGCTAACTTTAGAAGTTGGGAAGGATAATTAGTAAGTTCTTTGTCAGCATTTTCATCTATACCTGGGTTAGTCAAGGTTAATTGCTTATGTATGGGTTAATGCTTTGATTAAAAGTATTGATGGATAAACATGTTTGCCAAGCCTTGTTGCCTCATCTGTTTGAGTTTATAACTTGCCATTAATTCAGATAAAGGTGATATTTTTAAAATGACAACATGTCATTGTGAAACAGCAGAGGTTACTTTCATTGTTTTGGCTTTTCCTTTAGTGGCAAAAATCTTTCCTGGGGTAATTACTCCCTACTAAAAAGTGACTTGGAATCAGGAACTGCATTTTATTTATTTTGAATTCATAGCAGCTTTCATGGTATGCAGTAGGTGTTTAATTGTTCACTGGAAGAGGAACACATAAAAATTGCACACTTTTTTGTTTTGTGGAGAATACTTAGATAAATATTGTTAAAAATTATATAAACTATTAGTATGGAAGATAGGCCAACAGGAATCTTTAATATAATGGTAAGATTCATAAAATTCAGTAAGCTAGTTGACAGATAATAGAGACCACAGCTATGTTTAGTTCCTCAGCAGTGGTGAATCGTATTACTTATTGCAGGTTTTGGAAATTTTTTCTGTAAAGTTCACGTAGTAAATATTTAGGCTTTGCAGGCCATGAGACAAAAGTAGGTTATAATTGCAGGGTGCAATGAGAGCTCAACTTGTGGTCTCTATGGTAGCTTCTTTTTTAAAAAATGAATTATTTAAAGTTGACAAAAATATTCTATATTTTATCATGTACAGCATGATGATGTGAGATATGTAAACCTTATGGAGTGGCTAATTTGAGCTCATTAACATTTACATTTCCTCACATACTTATGTTCAGCTTCTCAGCTCTGCCATTGTAACCTAAAGGGGCCAAGGGGCAATCAGTGAAGGTGTTGCAGGATTCTCTCAGAGAGAGACAGAAAGGACATGGGGGCTTTCACAGAAAGCCATGGTTATCAGTGTCAGCATTGGCTCAGCAGATTAGTGTCCAAAAGCTGAGCACTCAAAGTAGGAGGTGTTGCCTTATATACTGCTTCTTAGTTCCTCTTTTCATGCTAATTCCTTGTCTCCCATATACAGTAATACACATTCATTGGGCATTCTATTCCTATACTATTGAGTTACAACTGTGTTACAACAGAGTTGTGGAATGTGCACATTGAAACTGATGGTGCCATGTTATCTTTCCTTTGTTCTGAGAAAGTCTCTATTACAAAGGGCATGACCCTGTGCCAATGAGTCTTTGTTTAAGAAGATTTTCATATTATTACCTAATATTCTTTTTAAAAATTTGCCTCTTACTATTTAAAATGTAAGAAAACATTTTAATAAGCCATTAGTTCTATAGTTTTATACTGCAAGTCACATTTGTAAACACATGGTTTTTTGAGTTTATTTCTTTTTACTCCTACATGTTATAATTCAATAACTTCAATAATGTTTCAATTCAGTAATATTGTAGAAGAGATGCAGAGAAAAAGAAATAAAATTGTCAAGTATAAAAACATGTATTTTATTAGTGTCTTATGTACTTAAAATTATATTCTTAGGTTTTTTTAAACTAAAGATATAATTTTTGTTATTTTCCCCTCCAAGTGAAGCCTACAGATATAATTTTCTATTAGAAATAGTTTGTGTAACTCAGGTTCAAACTTTTTGTTTGATACTTCAGATTTTATTCTTAGATTATCAGTTATTGCACAAAGACTTTATATTGCAATTTGGTAATTTCTTACAAATGAGAAGGACCTTCTATAGGATAAAAAGTAAATATGTTGCAAAGGTATTGTATTAATAGTGATAAAAATTGTGATTAAACTGCTCTATTAACTTTTTTAATAGGCAGAAATAAAGTGAAACTATTGAGGGAAGAAATCAAATAATTACCATTTGATGTGGAAAATAAGGTGACTTGGCATATTAATAAGACAAGGATTTGAATTTGGGGGTGTTTTCTCTAAACCAAATTAAGAATATATGTTCTGATCAAGGGGAAAATAGTCTCCCTTCTCTCTGCAAAGATTGATTTGCATTAAAATTTTAATGTTCAGTTCCCAGTGTTACATGTTTAAAGAGACATATTCAAATAAGTGTTCATTTATAAAATATGACAAAGAAAGGACAGAAAGCCATAACATATTGGGCACACTGATTATTGTTTAACATTTGAAAAAACATTATTATTAGAGTGTTTCAAGGATGTATCAGGCTGCCCTAGTTCAGTTTAAAGCCACCTCTCCCTGGAAGAGTTTCATTCAGCATTAGAGTTACATGCAGGATTGATTGTCTGTAGAAGTAAAAAGTAAGACTAGATAATATAAAAAGTGCTCTTTGAGTTTGTGAATCTATGATACTCATGGTACATCATGGAATCATTAGTGACTGGCATTTTCTACGCCAAGCATTTGGCAACCATGAATATTCTCTGTTTTTTAAATAAATTGTATGTCTTTGTTTCCTAAGTTCAAATTTAAGATTGTAAACTTCATGAGAATAGGAGTCATGTTCCTCTAGTTCTTTCCTTAAGTGTAATAGAACCATACAATTTTAGGACTGAGAATATCACAGAAACTATCTGATCCTGTAACCTGCCCACTTTTCCTCCTCTCTCTTTCCCCATGATGTATCAATTGCTGCTCAGAGAAGGTTAAATAGTCACCTAGCAATAGAGAAAAAGCTAGAGTTTGTCTTCTAAAGTCAACCTAATGTTCTTTCTGTTGGTTGATGCCCTAGTGTTCAACTGCCTGCTAAATCAAAGTGAAAATGAGATACAGAAAACAGAAGTTAAATTACAAACAGCTTTTCAGCAGTATCTATTCTTTGTATTGGAAGTTGTCTATATAAAACAAGAAAATTAAGAAATTATGCAATGGTGTTAATCTTAACAGTATTTGAAACTAGACTGGGTTGTCTCTATGTTGATGAGTTTCAATTTCAGAGTTTCTGTATGTCTGCATTTAAAGATTGTGGCTTTCTAAACCAGCTGGATACCCTCCCTTCAGATTACTCAGTTATAAATAAATTTCTGTATTACAAATTGCCAGTGTGTGGATTTTTCTTGTAGTCTTCCCTTTGTAGCTCACACTCACCAAGAAGCCAATAGGTACTGGACAATGACACTGATCTGTGTGTTATGTTAATAGATCAAGGGACAACTGAGGGATTTATCACAGGTTTTTAAGTAAAGGAATCAGAGCTTTATTGGCTCTCTTAACTTCGGATTTCCTTTATATTCCTACATGCCTCATTCTGTTTTGTAAGTTTTGTGTGAGAGCTCTAATTATGAACTATTATAAGCCTTAGGAGCAGAATCCAGAATGAGGGAAGTAAAAAATATTTGATAATATTTTTCTAATTCTAAAATATTGCTGTAGGCAATGTGGTAAATTAATCAAGAAACCCGCTATTTCTGTCTCACACACCTTTTTCTCTCATGTATTCAAATTTACATAAGTGCTGGTTGAGAAGGGGGAGTTTTTCATAGCAAATAGTTCTGCCCTGATGCCACCATAGGTCTAGGTGAAAATAAAAGTAATTGAAATGGAATTTGCATAGTGTTAAGCTTCCTTTGAAAATCTGAATTCTATAGTTTTGAAGTACTGTGTTTTAAAACATTAATTATTTAAGAGTCTTACAGCCTGAGCCTATATTGTTTCCAAGCCATCACTGGTTATTTTTTTCCTATAGTTCTAAGGATATATACATTTATATATTAAAATATTGTATAATGCAGTTGACTGTTTATACCATATAGAGAAAAATCCTCTTTTGCTTTCTCAGCACCCCCCTCCCCTTGGGGTATTTATTTGACCTTAACATTTATACCTGACATTAATGGCATAAGAATATAATTCTCAAATATTATTTTGGAACAAATACTTGTCAAAAAAAGAAAAGCATTGAAATTATAGCATGTGATCAGAATTTGCAGTTGTGGGCATTACTTCAAGTTTTAATTGACATTTGGTTTTAGTTTTGATGTTTATAGGAAAAAATTATCAAGGTACTGCTTATATAGAGATGTTTCATTAAGGTCTCCTGTATTAAGATTAGGACTAAATATACCGTCTACAGAATTTCTTCTCCTTTCCTTTCCTTCCCTTCCCCTGTAGTGACAGTACATTGTTTACATAGCAAAGCTAACAGAGTATCTGGCGAGACCTGTGTAAGTTGCTGGTTGGTATCCTGAGCTCTTTTTTCTCTAAATGGCACAAGAAGTTGGAAATGTATGTTGTTTTGGTGCCTCAGAAGTCTTTTGTAATTAGAGGTGTCTATGCTATGAATTTTATTATTTTTCCATTTGTCTAAGATTCCATAAAACAATATGCATTTAAACTTTAAATATGCAGATCTTAAGTTGTAATATTGTCCAACCTTAATTCTACCCACCCGCTCTTGTGGCGCCACCCCCTGCACCCCACCCCGTACTCCACCCTACACTCTACCTCCCCAGGTCGACTACTCTACCACTGAGCTACATCCTCAGACCTTTTATTTTTTTTTTATTTTGAGACAGGGCCCTACTGAGTTGCCCAGGCTGGCCTCAAACTTGTGATCCTTTTGCTCCAGCCTCTGGAGTGGTTGAGATTACAGGCATGTACCACCATGCCCAGCTAGAATTTTTTTACTTGATTTATGTAGCATGACCTGCTTCCAGTTCTCCAACTTTCTTAACACTGTGTTTAAAAAATTATCATTTACTGATTTTTCTCTTATTATCTGTTAAATAACAATATTCTGCCGCCGTGGTTTTACTTGCCTGCCTGTGTTTTCAGAACAACCATACTTAATTTCCATGCTTGACATTTTTTTCCTGAGATCTAATCCCATATTGTCTACTTATTAATGAAAATCTATCTGAACACTCTGTCTTAACTTCAGGTTCATCAAGTTCAATACTGAAGCTCCTCCATCTTTTCCTCATTATATTTATATGAAAAAATTTTCAAGGTACTGCTTATACAGAGATGTTTCATTAAGAGAAACCCTCTTTGCTGGATGTTGTGGTGCATGCCTGTAATCCCAGCTACTCGGGAGGTCAAGGTAATGATGCCATGACGATAGCAAATAAATGTGGGCAAATAAATGTGAGCGCATTCTCTAGATGGGGAGTTTTCATTAACTGAGATTTTTTTTTTTAGATCTTTTATTTTATTTATTTATTTATATGCGTGCTGAGGATCGAACCCAGGTTCTCACACATGCCAGGCAAGTGCTCTACCACTGAGCCACAACCCCAGCTCCAAACTGAGATATTTTTAAACCAGTTTGTAAAGCTGATATTGTACATGAAACACACAAGGAGTGGTCATCAAAGCCAGTGACAAGTTTGCAAGGTGTGGTTATGGCTGGTGTGTGTGTGTGTAAGTATAAGTGAGGGAGGTGGAAATCTTTGTGTTCCTTTGACTCCTGAGTTAATGCCTGTAAGTCATTCTGATTTGGTGGACGTAGTTTAGCTTTGAGTAATAATCGTGTGGGAGTTGAGTGGGCTTCTGCTTTGTCAACACTTCTGGGTTTGATAATTAGATAATTACAAGATGTGATCAGATTTTGGAAATCCATTCCTGGAAGACATCCATGTATGTTTACTAATGGCTGCAGCAAGCTAGCTTTTCTGTAGTGCCGTAGCAATGGGACAGAAATATTTTTTGTGTGAAACATATTTTCCTTCTATCAATGATGTTGGAACGATGTTTGTTACTTCCTCCCACCTTAGATTAAGCAAAGAGAATCTTGCAAAGTGATGGGGAATTTTCTTTTGCTTTTTGGGGATGAAAGGCATTATATTCTGTATACTTAAAAATAATCTGTTAGTTTATTGGAGTAGAAGGGTATTTTCCACATGATGAGGAATGTTTAAACTTGGGTGATTTTTGGCATTTAAAAGTTCTTTTGAAAACAACTTTATGTTTTCAATTCCAAAATAATAAAGTCCTCTCAACAAGTGTGATTATTGATAGGACACATATTTACTGACAGTCATCAGCAATTAGTTGAGTAGGCTTCAGAGTTTTTTAAAGCTTTGCCATGTGGTTATTTCCTCTAAAGCTCGGGATTCCTTTTCTTATTCCAACCTTTGCACATACACTTCCTTCTATTATTCCTGGCAAGTTTTTCTAACTTTTCATTCTTCAAGATATTACCTTTTCTGGGAAACCTTTCTGAGCTCCCTTAGACATTGTCCCATTATGTCAGGAATGGAAAGATGAGAGTGTAAAATATAAATGGGTGGAACATAAGAGCAGGCACATCTCTTATTTTCCTCCTCCAGTGTGGTGTAATGTCACGATTTGGCTGGTTTGTTGCAAAAGGGTAGCTAAAAGCTCCAGACCATCAAAGTTGAGTAGCTGCTGAAAATGAAGGGCAATGCCTTGTACCCAGGGGTTTTGGATATCTTTCCTGTCCCAGTTCATTCTTACTCTGTCTTTTCAGGTAGTCTTATCTATGATCACTCTGGCTCTCTATGAAGAATCAAAAAATAGATTTGATCATTATATACTCCCCCTCACATGTATATGTGTGGATGTAATGTATGAGCATCATGTTGTACTCCATAAATATGTCACATTATTATGTGTCTCAAAAATAAAACTGAAAAGAATCAAAGGATTAGTGAATTTTGAAAAAAGTAGATCTTCTTCCTTGGAGCTGCCACATTACTAATAATTACTTCTAATTGCTCTATAACAAAATAATAAGCATAGAATTAAATCCCATACTGTACAGCATATTTTTCTTGAACATATTGCTTGCAGTCTTAATTTCTATAAATGATATATCTGGTTACATGAACTAGCAAAATATGAAGATTAACAGGGCTTTGTTATGAATATTTTGTGAAGGGAGGTTTATTTTAGTAAGCTCATTGCTGTGTTTCAAAAACCTAGATTTCCAGGCATGTACTGATGGTTTTCTCTAAAGAAAGTCACATATGTAATTACTTCAATCTGTCTCCTTCTTCTTCTTCTTCTTCTTCTTCTTCTTCTTCTTCTTCTTCTTCTTCTTCTCCTTCTCCTTCTCCTTCTCCTTCTCCTTCTCCTTCTTCTTCTTCCAATTTTTTCTTTAATGATTTTCACCAAATACTTGGTGCTCCTTTGCATTTATATTTCTAGAATTGGAAATATATTAGAATATATATATAAATTAGAATATATTTCTAGCTCTTGCTAAATTGTCATTCAGGGGAAGAATATGATGAGATTAGCTCCTAAAGCCTTTTTGGCCATGAAGGCCATGTCTCAGCAAGTGGCTTCCTCCATTCCTTAACTTTGTTAGTGTCCCAGGGAGCTTTTCTTATGGGAAATACCTGTCTCACAGTTCAGCCTGCTCTTCTCTAAATGTGATTTCAAAACTCAATTACTTAAGCCGGTTTTTAGAACTACAGTAGACACAGAGTGTTCGAAGCACAATAGAATTCTGAAATTTTCTCTGTGATAAGTAGAAGAAATAAGAGTCATAATCATAATGCTGTTCATCTTTACATAGCCATTTGATTTAGTTGTCATATATTTTAAATATTGGAGCTTTTAGTTCTTTCCTCTTGCCCATTTGGGGTAAACTGGCCAGTTTCCTGTACTGTAGTTTGGCTAGAGGAGTGGAATCATCCAAGTGCCTGCTCTTACTTTCTTGTCTGCATGTATTTTGTATCTGCTCTCTCATCCGTGTCATAATGTGATAGCATGTTTTGATAAATGCATTGTTTTGCTTGAATTTGAGCCTATTCTGTGAAGTGGAAAGCCTGTGGGAAGATTGTAAGTCAGTATACTTGTTAACATTTAATATTTTTAACAAGTAAAAAAATTCTTACTGGTTTTAGAAACAACCTTGACATTCTGTAACTTATATTAATATGGAATAGGTGCTTTAAAAAATTTTTAGTGTAATTAAGCTTTTAAAATTTTTAGGCACATAAGTAGTTTTCCATTTTTCTAGATGGATACTAGTTTGGGCACTTATTTTGATGTTTTTAAAAAAATGTTGACATAGCAGTTCTTTCTGTCTTTATTTTTAAGTGACAGCAGAATTCCAAGTATAAGAAAATGTGATTAATTCTCTCACTTTGAAGTCATTTAATCATTCTTTGCCTAACAGCTGCTTTCTATTCAGTACATTGAACATAAAATTCTGGAGTGCCTTTGTGCTATCATAAATTTTAAATGAGAACCATTCTTCCTCTTAAGTATCATATGATATTGCTGTTTTGAATTTTCAGTGTGGTAGGCGGCTTTTCTAGAGATTGCTATTGCAGTTGGCTAAGAGGGCTTACTTCTGGGACTAAACTGTTTCCCCTGCACTGTATGTCACTATCATATTTAGTTTTATATGTTGGCAGTAAAGAAGGGAGGAAAATTGGTTTGACTTGCTATTCCTAAGCTCCTTTTATCTATATAGTATATTAGAGAAGTGAAGAAATAAGGTCAAATTAAAGCAGTGGCATTTTTAGTTGGATATTTTAGGTGAGAAAGAACCAGCGTAATATATTTCATTTCAACAAATTAGTATGGACTCTATACACAGCACAATGTGCAAAAAGAATAGTTAAGACTTAGTTTCTGTCCTGTTTTGTTGGAGAAATAATACACACACACACACACGTATATATAGATATACACCCATATAGATATATACATGTGCATACATATATGCATGTGTATATGGAGAAAGTTTCTTGAAAGCATGACTGTGTTGCCACTGTCTTCATTTTAATTTTGTCCACTGTATGAATTAAAATTCATACTTAGTACATAATAGGCACTCCGAATATTCTCCAACAGACAATGATAATGGTGATAACAGTCCTGAGATGGAGATTTGGGGTGGGAGATCATTTGATTTGGGCCTTCAATAGAAGGTGTATTAGTTAACTTTCCATCATTATACCAATATATCTGAGATAGTCAACTTAGAAAAGGTTTATTTTGGCTCACAGTTTTGGAGATTTTAGTCCATAATCAATTGGTCCCATTGCTTTTGGTGAGATAGCACATTATGATTATAGCATGTAATAGACTAAAACCTGTCTTCTTGTGGCCAGGAAGCAAAAAATCCAGATTTAGAATCCCATAGTTCTCTTTAAGGACACTCTCCCAATGACCTAAAGACCTTCCATTGGGCCTTACCTCCTAAAAGTTCTACCATTTCCAAGTAGTCCCACCCTGGGGACTAGTCCTTTGACACATTGGCCTTTGGGGGACATTAAACGTCCAAACTACAGCATAAGATATTTTAATATTTGGAAGAATCTATGCTTACTTTCTAGAATTTAATGTCCACTGTTCCAGAAAGACCAATGGAGAACCCAGAACTAAGAATCAGACTTCAATGACTCTGAATCCCAAAGGAGAAACCCATCCAAGGAGGTTTTTTTTTCCTAATTAAAAAAAAAAAAGTTTGTTATATATGACAACAGAATGCATTACAATTCATATTGCACAAAAAGAGCACAATTTTTCATATCTCTGGTTGTACACAAAGTAGTGTCATACCATTCGTGTCTTTATACTTAGGGTAATGATGTCCATCTCATTCCACCGTCTTTCCTACTCCCATGTTCCCTCCCTTCTCCTCCCTCCCCCTTAACCCTATCTAGAGTTCATCTAATCTTACCACGTGCCCCCCTCCCCATTATGAATCAGCATCCTTAAATCAGGAAAAACATTCTACATTTGGTTTTTTGGGATTGGCTAACTTCACTTAGCATTATCTTCTCCAGCTTCATCCATTTACTTGCAAATGCCATGATTTTATTCTCTTTTAATGCTGAGTTATATTCCATTGTATATATAAACCAGTTTCTTTATTCATTCATCTACCGAAAGGCATCTAGGTTGGTTTCACAGTTTAGCTATTGTGAATTGTGCTCCAATAAATATTGATGTGGCTGTGTCCCTCTAGTATGCTGTTTTTAAGTCCTTTGGGTATAGACTAAGGAGTGGGATAGCTGGGTCAAATGGTGGTTCCATTCCCAGTTTTCTAAGGAATCTCCATACTGCTTTCCATATTGGTTGCACCAATTTGCAGTCCCACTGGCAGTGTTGAGTGTGCCTCCCCCCCCCCCTCCACATTTCCAAGGAGATTTTTTGCTGTTAGTTTATGCTAAATAAATGTGAGTATTTTTGGTCAGGTGTAGTTGACTTGAGATTTTCTTTGAAATTTACAGCCTGAGGTTGTAGTGAGCCTTGAAATTCTATGTGAGCACTCCACATACTGCTTGCTCTTCCTCATAGGAGCCCCTCAATTCATGTTAGCAGTGGTCTTCAAATGGGAAATTTGACTATGGCTTTTGTTAGTTTATGTTGCTTTCTGTTTTTCAGAGTAAACTTAAGAGGGTCTTTACAAAGATGTGAAGAGAAAGCATAGTTAGAAGTCTGAGGTAGTTTGAGTACCAAAAAATTAGAAAGTTTTAAAAAGCAGATAGCTGACATATAAAAAACAGAGACACCAAGGAAGAATAAATTCAGTACTGAGTTTAGCAGTTAGAAAATTCACTTTTCCTATTTTTATTTTTCATGTAGACTAAAAATGTGAAAACATTTATTTTTTATTTCAGAATAGAAGTTGAGTGATTATACTTCTATTATTTTTTGCCAAAATGTTGTTGTATTGTTCCTAATAAAAAGCTGAGTTACGGGCTAGGGTTTTGGCTTAGTGGCACAGCTCTTGCCTAGCATGTCTGAGGCACTGGGTTCAATCCTCAGCACCACATAAAAATAAATAAATAAAATAAAGGTATTGTGTCCATCTACAAGTAAGAAAAAAAAAAAGCTGAGTCACTCTTTTTCACTTTTAGCTCAACAAAACTACTTGTAGCTGAATTGGTGTTAGGTCATTGATATCTAAATCAACCAGTATGTTTTGAAATGTATCACAGGCCATAAAGTCACAGTAATTTAGGATTTGGCAAACTGTGACTGAGTTTCATGATGAAAATGTCCAGTTTGATGGAGAAAGGAGGTCAAATGATTTTTATCTGAGCAAATGTTTGCTTTAGTTAATTCTTTGAAGAGCATAATTTTATAATATTATATCTTAAAAGTAGCATACAAATTTAATTTTGGTAGTACTTATGCCTTAGCAAATTGAAGGTGTAGGTTTATTTTTATGTATGTTGTATGATCTCTTATGTATTGTACTAAGGCACCAACTGTCATGATTATCAATTGAAAAGCCCTATATGGACTGTGGATGTAGCGTAGTGGTAGAGTACTTGCCTACCATATGTCAGGTCCATGGTTCAATCCTTAGAACTTCAAATAATAATAAATAAATAAATAAATAAATAATAAGAAAAGCCCTGTTAGTGGTTTCATCATACCAATAAATTATTCAAATTTTAGAATATAGTTTTATTCAGTTCATGAGCATTAAAATATTAAAAAATGTAAGTTTTTGAAAAATTACAGCATTACAGTAAAGTTTAAAAAAAATTTTTTTAAGTTGTAGATAGACACAATATCTTTATTTATTTACTTTTATGTGGTGTTGAGGATTGAACCTAGGGCCTCCTGCTTGCGAGGCAAGTGCTCTACCACTGAGCTACAACCCCAACTCAATAGTAAAGTTTTAAGATACAGTTAGTTGAATATTTTTAACTCAGTTAAATTAGCCTTCAGTTCTGATTTGTAATGAAGGCAGGAGCAGAAATATGTTTTGTGGTGCCACCAAAACATTGTATAGATCTCTGGTATGGATATCTGGCTCACCAATCAGCTTTCAGGGAATAAGAACTTGAGTAATTTGGGTTGGTCATGGTTGAGTTCGGCCATTAGATATCGGGAGCATACTAAAGGACTGTAAAGTATTATACTCATTTTTTAAGACAAGATGATAGTTTAAAATTGTAGTACAAGCTAACTTTGTATACATTTGAAAGAAAGGAACCTTAGAGTATTTTAAATTCTTTCATATTAGATTTTCTAATTAAGAATTCTCCGGTATTAATAAAAATTCCAATTTCAGTTAGAATCATTTCTTCTAAATATAACTGTGGAAGCCAATATGTTAACTTCAAATTATATTCTTCAAAAGACTTTATTTCCTTTATCTTCTCTCTTTAATATTCATTTTTAACACTTATGAGGACGTGTCCCTTATCTGCATATTATAAAAAGTAAGCAGTCTGACTTGACCATTACATTTTTTTGAATGTAATAAAGCTGTGAAATTACCATGACCCCTAATACTTTATGTTAAAAGGAGAATTTGTGTTACATTGACGATAACAAGAAAGCTCTTGTGCTGAGCCTTGTGCTAAAATGAGGTTTTCTGTCATTCTATTAATTGTTGTTTGAGTTCAATATTGTTCTTGTGGCAGTTTTGTATCTTCTTATAAGATTTTAGCATAAATGCAAAATAGAATCCATAATCATTGCTTCAGTTAGTGAAGTCTGTGCTTCTCAAATTTGAGCTCTGAACTCCTTTGGAGTCAGGGATTATTGTGATACATTTGAGACATCTTTTCCCATACCTTTGAGGCAACATCGTACTTCTTATGTTCATGACTTCTTATATTATAGATACCATTTCTATAAAGTTATACATGCTCATAACTCCAAATAATTGTATGGAACTTTGGCCTGCATTCTGTGCCTATTGCTGAGATGAAAGACCCAGTTGGTACATGCTGGTGGTTCCAGGTGAGCTGAGCAAGGCTGCTTTTCATAGCAGAGCCCAGGAACATAAATTTCACATAGATTAGTTTCACATCTATTTAGTAGTTTTTAAACACAAACAAAGAAAACACTGTTAACCATGTCCCACAGAGATTTATCACAGGACTATTCCTCTTCAGATAGAAATTTATTAATTTGTAGCTTATGCCTGAAAAGCAAATGGAAGAACATTTAAGTTTAAACTTAATGTCACAGATTTCTACAGAGCTTGAACTGCAAAGTAACATTTTTAAGGCAATGATGATTATGTGATTGATGTGATCGATGATTGGGAAGAAGAAAAATGCTCCCAGTTTTAGCAAGTGTTGTTGCTGGTAGGGTTATAGGCCTTGGGCTCTGGTTTATTCAGCTTTGAGGGTGATAATAAAAATCTGATAAATTTTTCCTCACTATACTTTCCTGCTTATATATTCATTGAAGTCTATTTTTATCATATTTTCAGATGTTTTCTGTTGCTGGTCATTTACTAATATTCAGAGAAATATGTACTTCTGTGACATGTGTGCACATAGAATTCTTCCAAATTTATTATTTTGCTGAATGTTTTGTAGTAGGATTTTTTTTTAAACTAAAGTAAGTTTCCTCACTTACTGTGGCTACCTTCATAGGAATTTCTTATAGTTTTTTATATTTTGCTTCATGCTTTTTACAGATTTTAACTATTATATTTGTTTTATATATGTGGTATATAGGAATTCATTCAAATATGTTTTACATTGTGGCTTATTTTCTTGGTTACTAGCATCTGAAATATAGTACCATTGTTTAATACTATAACACATATAATACTATGGTTTCATTTACCAATAAAATTTTTATGCCTTGCTCCCTGTTAAGCATTTTCTAATCCAATATGCATTGAAATTAACTTTGTGATCTCTCAATTTATTTTTAGGCTAGTAGATATCAGTGCATATCCCTAACTTGTTATTTCCAATTGGATTCTAGACTATAGTAGATTAATATAATAGTTAGCTTTCTTATGATAGCAAATATGATAGATAAAACCTGAATTTTTGTCATCAGAATCTCATTTTAAATGCATAAGAATATATACTTCATTCGAATACTATAATGATAATAATAGTTGAAATTTATTGAGGACTATGAGTCATGCTCTGTTCAAAAGTGTTTTGTAAATGTACTAGTTTTCTATAGCTGCATAGCAAATCAGTACAGTCTTAGTGGCTTTAAACAGCACCCATGTATTATACAGAGTGTGCACACCAAGTGGCAGCAATCTTCAGCACCATCTTAAGATCCTGTCAGCACAATACATTATTGACTGAATTGTTCCTCACAACCCTCAAGGCTTATTATTAACAAGCCTTTATAGATGAGAATGTTTGATCTAGAGTCAAGACCATAGAATAGAGGAACCTGGATAGTAACTAGGGCAACCTGATTTGACAGTATGGATTCTTTAATTATTTTAATCTACTCTACAACTACAGCCATAGGACATTCACTCAATGAAAGCTGTATATTTGATGGTGGTCCCATGAGATTATAATGTAGCTGAAGTATTTCTGTTGCTTAATGACATTGTAGCTATTATAAGGTTACAGCACAATTCGTTACTCATGTGTTAGTGATGATGCTGGTGTAAACAAACCTACTGCACTGAGGTACACAAAAGCATAGCACATACAGTTATGTTCAGTAATGATGATAATTAATGACTGTGTTACTGGTTTGTATATTTACTATACTGTAATTTAATCATTGTTCTAGAGCATTTTCCTTTTATTTATTAAAAAAAAGTTCAGTATGCTTCATTATGCTGGTAATCTGCTTTTGTGCTTGATTTAATCTCATGTTGTTTTGTCCATCATGGCCCTAGAAGTAACAGTCCCCCCACTCTCTTGCTCTTCCACAGCCCCACACCCCCCCACACACACCCCACACACATATCCTGATGTGTACTAGGCTATCCCATTCAGGTTTGTGAAGGTGTGCTTCATGATACACATACAATGACAAAATTGCCTAATAATGCATTTCTTAGAATGTTTCTCTGTTGTTAAGTGAGACTTTACTGTATTCCTGTGAAAGGAGCTCAGTATCATAGCAGTTCATACTATCACTTCTCTGTATGTCTAGAGTTTTCTTTCTTTCATTATATAGTGTTCCTTTGAAGAACACTAGTGTTTGTATTTTTATTTTTTAAAGTTATTTTCTGTTGCTTTGGCATCATGTGTTTGTGTTGTTAAGAAAACCTTTTTTTGGGTCTACATACCTTTATATAAATTTGAATTTACTTCTTTGGTCATTATATGTAGCCCCTATGTGACAAATCTAACTGCTGGATCTTGTCCAATAGGCTTATTTATTTGCTTTGTACATTCCTGTCATTCCCCCCCACTCCGCCCCCGCCCTTTAGTGTTAATGCTTGTTAACACATTTAAAGTCTGGATTTAACCTTTGGTTGAAAAACTTGTAGTTGTAGCTATACTGTGTCAGTTCCCATATGGCAATAATTTATCTGAGCTGGACCATGAAACTCCTGTTAGTTAAATGTGAGGAGTCCAACTTGATCAACCCAAACTCCTTAGCTAACCCCAACCCATTCTACTTAAAATTAAAACCCAAATGTGAATAAAAAAGATGTAATCATTATAACAAAATTAGTCTTCTGTTTTCTTGTTGCCTATTGTTTGTGTAATTCCTTCCACCTGAATTCCCCTCTCTATTAAAACCTCATATTCTTCAGTGATGGATTTTAATTCCATCTTTCCATGAAAACTTTTACAGCTTCACATGACAGAAAATCCCATCTAAACTGAATGAAGGAAAAGGAATTTGTTGGTTGTGAACAGAAAAATGCCTTTCTTTAGCATTGCCAAATCTGGGGGGCTGGTCTCTCTTCATTGGTGGGCTTTCCTTTCATGAGTTGTTCCTTTCTCAGGCAAGGCAGTGGGCAGAATTCTAAGTTTTCACCTCTTAGCACCTGATCAGCAGGAAAATAACTTTTTTTGGTTGCTAAAATGTAATTCCCCAAATTAGCTGTGATTATATCTCATTGGCATGGATTGGGTCAGGTAGGCATTCTTGAACTAATTGCTATAACCATGGGAATGTAGTATTTTGATTTATTTGGCCTAGATCACATGCCTGCCTTAGGAGTTGGTTAACAAAGGAACATAGAGGAAGAAAATGAGGAAAGGATGATTACTTGAGAAATATGGAGAGTGCATGCTGGATGAAAAAAAATTGTTCATGTCTTCATCTTCCTTGCATACCCAGTGTTCCTCTCCTAGACTTCTCTAATACTGATTACCAGCGGCACATATAACATTGTATTTTGTGTTGTAGTCTTTTATATTTTCACATATTTGCCAGATGTTTATTTAGTGCCAATGATGTTATAGGCTTTGTGTAAAAGAATGGCAATACAAAGATAAAAATACACATCAGATGTGCTGAGGGAGTTCACAATACAATACATATGATTGCTTTCCAACTGGATTGTTTAGGATACGAGATGTTGAAAATATTGTTGTGTCTCTTATAGCATGTAACATACTATTTTTCACTAAATAGGCTATTCTTTGTTGTGGGGGGATTCTGAGGATTTCACCCAGGAGTGTTTTCCCAAAAGCTAAATCCCTAATCCTATATATATATATATATATATATATATATATATATATATATATATATATATATATATTTTTTTTTTTTAGACAGAGTATATATATATATATTTTAGACAGAGTCTTACTAAGTTACTGAGGTTCTTGCTAAGTTGCTGGAGTCTGGTCTCAAACTTGGGATATCCCTGTCTCAGTCTCCCGAATTGCTGGGATTATAGGTGTGCGCCACTGCATCTGGCAAAAATATGCTCATGAAGTATAAATTTGTGCATCCATCTTATTAAAACATACTTTCATTGTTTTAGACTTATTAGACTTGTGAATCTTAATTTGTGCCACTGTCATTTATACTAGAACCTGAAAAGCATTGCCACTGCAGTTACGTTGTCCTCCCTTGTCACTGGAGGAAGTTCACTATCTCTTTCTGGTTCCTGTGGAGCTTCCTTCCACTGCTCCTCTCATTCTGTCATGTATCACAATTGCTGGTTTATCTTGGCTCCTGTTAGAATTGGATGTCCTTGGGAGCAGCAAATTGCTTAATCAGTGTATGCTGACTTAAATCTGTTGAATGATGGAAATGTCTGGGCTTTGACCAGAGCAACTAGTTTCAGTTCTTTTTTCAGTATGTTTACATTTTATTTGTTCATAAAACTTTGCCTCATGTTTTCCTAAAGTTCTCCTTTATATTTAATAGGGAGAGTTGGGTTTTGATGTTCATTCAGTTTCCCGTGTGTATATTTTAGACCTGGTAGTATTTTTAATACTTGCACACAGTCATGGTTGGTATTGATAATCAGAGGGGACTTGTATCTTTGGAAAGCTGAACTATTTTTAGGATGGGTAACATTATTATAGAAAGAAAATGAACTCCACTCACAGGCCAGTGTTTTCTATTACCCATTCTGATGTTAATATTCCTTTTTTCTATTTTGTTTGTAATAAAACTTGGGCTTTGTTTTCCTCAGGTCTTTGTAATTGGTAATGAAAAAACAAGAGCCAGCACTGGGTACTGGCTGTATGCCAGCCCCTGGTGTTGCATATATTATATTTTAAATCTTAATAGCATTTTAAACTCTTCATCTTGTCCCTGTATTACAGGATTTAAACTCAGGCTTAGAGAGAGTAATGGAACTGCCCAGGATCATATAATTAGTAACTGGCAAAATTGGGCCCCTGATATAGGTGTCTCTGACTCAACACCTAGAAAGCACACTGGAATAAAAAATTACAAAGTCATACCTTGCTACCTCTGACCCCTCCGGAAAAAGGTTGATAGCACCTTCATTCTGGTAATACTTTATCTGAATTTGCTAGGCTAATTTCCTTACCCATATTCCCAGGTAAACAATTTTGAATATTTCTTGTCTTCTCTAATAGACTGTATAGATGAATTGTCACTTTACCTTTAATTCTCTAAGTATCTCTGATCCTTCTTCCATGCTTACAAAAGCCATTGACAATAATACATGCAAGTATCTATTTTTTCAACTTTGCTAATAAATTTCACAACTTCTTTGGAATGTTTGTTAAGCTTAATAAAAACTTTTCCGTGTATCATCATAGAAAATTACAAGAATAAGTAAAAATAGAGGCCAGAAATTCAAATGCCCCAGAAACCTCACTCTTTGAATGTCACACTGTTAACAGTTGGTTCTGTGTCTGTATCCATATTTAGTATAGACACACCTATATATAACCATGTATAATTTTCTTTTAATGGTTGTACACTGTTCCATTGTTTGAACACATAAAAATTTAATCAACACCCTATTAGGTTATTTCCAATTGTTTCCACTGCAGGGAACATCAGTATACTGATGATATACTGATATATCAGAAAGTACCACCAAGCCATCAAAGTGGGTCTTTTTATGTAGCATAAATTAATAGAAATGAAGTTAGTTGTGGCAAGTTTTGCCTTTATTATATATGCTGCTAGATTGTGCTCCAGTATACATTATACAGATTTACAAGCTTCAGCATGTGAGAGCACTGTTTTCTTACAACTTTGCTAGCATGGGTTATTGTTCTTTTTAATACTTGCTGATAATTATAAGTTATTTATCTTTGTCATGTTAATTATCATTTCTTTAGTTATTTGGTTCTGGTGGGTTTTACATCTTGAATTTTTACATGACAAAACCATGAGATTTTTGACAGTCCCCCTCTTCTCCCTGTGAAATTTTCAAGCTGTGACAATTCTATCAGACTTGACCATTTCCTCTGGCATTTAAAAGTACAGGCTTTCCTTCTTTCTTTAGACAATAGAGGATAATATACAGGGGGTGTTATGTAATGTTGGTCGTCCTGTCATCATAATTACATAACGGTGCCTTTTGGTCTAGCCATGGTTTTAAAGCCATTAGGTTTAGAAAAAAAAAATTTTTAATGTGGTAGAGGTATATCTTTTACTTTATTAGAGCAAAAATCCCCTTATGTGTCTGATTTTACAAAGAATACTTGGAACTAAATGTGGCAGCTCCTGTATGTCCTCTGAATTACATTGGTCATATAGGACAGGCCCTTACACTATTAACAGCTTTTTCCCCCCCACATTCAAGTATTTTGAACTTAGTCACTCCATTAGTTATTTGGTTTAATCTATAAATTTTTCTGCATTTCGTGGGTGATGGAAAAGTAATTAATAGTCAACATTTAGATATTTTTCAGTTTACTACCTTCATAGTCCTTGATAATATGCAGTTATGTTTTAGTGCTTTCTTTTCTTGTCTGCTGTAATAGCTGCTAATTATTATTTTTATACATCAGTAAATGTGTTCTTGCATTTTATGAATGGTTCGCTTGAAAGTTCTTTTCTGTTTCTCTTTGGCTGTTGACAGAACTGTCTCTGCATCTACAGGTTTAAATAGACAAAGGAGAAAGCTTATGTTGTTTATTGTCTTTCCAGAAGAGGGTGTAGCAAGAGAGGAAAAGAGCAGCTATACTGCCCCATCTCCCTTCATATTAAGCATCTCATAAAAATTAAAGATGATGGAATATTATTCATCATACTGAAAAAACACAGTTATAATTCATAAATAATATTGGCAATTAAATCCAAGATGTCCTGTTAACAGGGACCAAAGAATAAAGCTGTCTGCTTCTATAATATGGAGATCATTGTCCTATGAAACAAAGATGAGGGAATGCTTTCAATTTTTCTCCATTTAGAATGATGTTGGCCTGGTGTTTAGTTAGCATAGATAGCTTTTGTGATGTTGATATATGTTCCTGTTACCCCTAGTTTTTCTAGTATTTTGAAAAAAACACTGTATTTTGTCAAATGCTTTTTCTGCATCTGTTGAGATGATCATATGATTCTTATCTTTAAGTCTATTGATGTGATGAATTATAATTATTGATTTCTGTATGTTGAACCAACCTTGCATCCCTGGGATGAACCCCCCTTGATTGTGGTGCACTATCTTTTTGATAAGTTTTTGTATTTGATTTGCCAGAATTTTATTGAGAATTTTTGCATTTATGTTCATTAGAGATATTGGTCTGAGAAACAAAGATGAAACAAAATAACACATATGTAGGACCTAAATAAAAGTCTTGGAAGGAAAAATCTTTTAATTTAATTAGAAAGCATTACTAATCCTAGGTAGATTTGTAAGTAAGTACTCTCCAATTGATGGAATGATCTGTGATATTTACACATTAGAAAAATAAATGAACTGTTGACATTTGATGCTTCAGAATTACTACTCCTATTTTTCCAAGAAATTTGTTAATATGGCTAGGATTCTTATCTTTAAGAACAAACACTGCTGTTGTTTCTTTAGAATAGGAAGTGCTATGTGTAAGCCAGAATCCCAGGCCTTCAACTCTTGAGGAGTCTTGATTTAGTGTTGAGGGCACAGGAGAGTGTTTGATGCATTGTTTTCATTTTCATACACCCTGGGTAGAGGAGTTTCTGCTCCCACACTGTATTGAAGTGATTTCACTAATAGAGCTAGGTGCTTCCTAAATGTTGAGTAGGCTTAGTTTTCCCTTCCTCTCATGTTTGCTCCCTTCTTGAAAACTTCCACGAATTTGAAGACACCTTATATCATCTTGTTTGTTCAAACTCCACTGACTTTTAAATGTTGTTCTCCCTCAAGGATTACCCTTGTTTTCTCTTACTCTTTTCCATATTGTTTTCTTGAGTTATATTACCCTCTTTGCTAGATGCAGCTGTTAACTAGCAAGTGAACTCAGGTCTCCTGTGTGCCAACCTGGTATTTCAACCAGTGTTTACTACACATCCTCATCCCGTTATCCAGACTGTTTAAAGCTTGGATGATTATCTACCCCTTTTCCTCAAATCTATATCACTCTATGTTTTCCTTTACTGTATTCATTTAATATTATCATTGTCCATGTAATTTTTTCAATCTAGAATCTTTTGAATCTGTCTTAACATTCAAATACTTCCTGATCTTTAAAAACACTACCTAAACAAAAATACAGTGCTTATTCTGGATATAGACGTTGCTATTTATATAAGTAGTTAGTATCTTATCTGAACTTAATAAAATTTAAAATATTGCTATGTTTTGCTCTAATATTAACTGTGAATAAAAATATCTTGAGTTAATTCTCTTCAATAAGTGAAAACAGTTCTTTAATTTTATATGGCAACTAGAAGGAAAACTTTACTTTTTATGTAGAAAAAGGTGATTACATAGGTTTTAGGACTGTATTTCAGAAAATAAACTAGTTATATATATGTAAGTATTTGTAAAATGCCTAATATGAAATGTAAATATTGCTATTTTTACATAAATCTGCACTGACTGTAGAGGTTAAGGAAAGAGCTGGCTACTTTTTCTGTTTTGAATGCTTATATTTTTCTTGCAAAGCCAATTTATTGTTGAAATTAAGGGAATAGCAATTTTTATTCTGGTTGTTTTTTAGGACATTCAGCATTCATGTGCTATTCTGTAAAATCATTACAAATGGAAAAGAAATGACTTGTTCTCTGCTGAAGTTGTGAGGGGAAATGTTACCATTCTTGGACAGTTGTAGAAGCAAGTACTTGTAAAGGAGAGAAAATTTGTATGATTTTCCTAGGCATGACTGAGGCTTTGCTGATTGTATAGAAATTATCCATGTCTGCCCAAGCAGTCTGCGTGTCCAGACTTCACAATGGCCTAATTAACAACAATAACTTCCTTCCTTTTTTGTTTGGAATCAATTTATTTTGAATATGTCCTTCTGATATTTTCTACATAAAAGTAGAGGTTAAATCATCCAAGGATGTCCTAGAGTGTAGAACCTCCCCTCCAAACACACGCACAGCAAAACAAAAAATCCAAATCAAACCTTTGAAGTTTTTGTGAGAAATTTACTCTTTATAATTCATACTTCCTTTGAGGATTGATTTTGTTCTCCTTTTGATGAATTCCAACTTTCTTGTTCCATAGCTGTCATCTCAGTTGTTTAACGATTTATTTTTCTTGTTCAGAGAATTGAGTTTTCCAGATCATATGGCTGTAGCTTGTATTGTGTCAAGGTCAAAATCTTTTAATTTTATTGATAGAATTGGTATTGTAACCTGAGGGTCTCCTGCTGTATATTTAAATCCTGTGGTATTGCCTAAATATAGCTGTATGTTGCTTCTAGTCCAGCAGATACTTTTATTAAATTCCTTGGCTACATCTAGTTTACTTTTCCTTAAGAGAAATATAACAGAATACCACTAGCCTCCTGATCACAAATAGATTGCTACCATGGCAACCTGACAGTTTTTAATATTAGAATTTTCTTGTTAAAGCAAAACTTATGACACTGGGGATCTTTCTTTGACTGTGAAAACTTTATGCTGTTTCTTATAGTTGGAGTTATACTGTGTCCAATCAGAAAAATGTTTTTCTTTGGTTAGAAAAATTAATTTAAGCACTTAGCTTAACAACTTATTAGCTACAGTATTAAAGAAAAGGTGTTTGCTTTCTCAACTCTACTCTCTTTGGGTAGGGTCTTTTACAGTGTCAAGTACCAGTGAGATCTGTAAGAGACAGAGTAAAGGGAATCACATTTGTGTCTCAGACACCAAAGAACTTTGCCACCTACTAACAGCAGAGTGGCCTTAGGGAAATTACTTAGGTTCCCTAGGACTGCTTTTCTAAGTAGGAATATTAATCTCTGTATTATTTGTGTCATGGGCTGTTTTTAATAAAGTAATACATAAAATATTTATTATTGCTTTTTAATTCACAGAGGATAACAGGAATAACAAATATGCAGCATATTGAGTTTATATATCATCTCATTTAACCTCTGCAGTACCCCTGTGAAATAGACATATTATTCTCAATTTATGTATTATGTTTGTAGGCAGAGAACTCAATTGGTTTGCCCTGATCACAGCTATTAAATGTCTGGACGGACTTGGGACTAGAATTGTCCGTTTCTCTTTCCACTGTTTTCTCCAACTAATTCTTTTGCCTCTCACAGTAGCTGGCCCATAATAGACACTGCTATTTGTTGAATAATGAATACTGAGCTGAATACTTCTGGGAAATGCTAGTCTGCTGTCAGTAAGATTGATCATTTATAAATAAGCGGAGTCTGGTCTAGGCAAGAAATTAGAAATTCTAGGGCTAATTCTACAATAGGGTAAACTCGAGTTCTCTCCTGTATTTTTATTTTTACTTTTATATCATTCATTCACCAGGGCTTAATCAGACCTTACTGAGTGCCTGCTGTGTGCCTGTAATGTTGGTATGCAGAGATTGGCAAGCCAGTTTCTGAAGCCATTGATCTGGTAGACACTGGTGTAATCAAGCCTTTGGAAGGTATACAGATTCCTTCAAGTATATATAATATTTATTTAAACATTTACTATATTATTAAGACCTAGAGACTATTCTAGTCTTTGATTATCTTTATTAGTAATCAATATTAGCAAAAAATGTTTTTCTGAGGTTCTGAATAATTTCAATTTAACATAGATAAATTATACCAGAAGCCGACATTAGGCCAAACTGTTACATGTTATTGGAATGCCAGTTATTGAGTGACCATTGTGCTAGCCACTTATATCTGGTTACAGTGAATAACTATTGGTTAATTTCCATTAATGTATATAGTCATGGTTCTGTGCGGCATTTATGGGGCGCTGCTGGGCTTTGAGTACATGAGAGGGCATTCGACTCAGGTTGTGAAAAGGTGATGGGAAGCACAGAACCTCTTAGGTGTGTGTGAAAGGAGCATCCAGGCAGGGATGGTAGTATATGCCAAGGTACAGATAGATATAAAAGATGTTGCTTTTTGGAACTGCTGAGCAATTTAGCCTGGCCAGAGCATAGCCAGGAGCAGAAAATTAATGAGCAATGAGGCTAAAGATAGGCAGGATTTTATCTTGAAGGAAAACCATTTAAGGATTTTTAATTTAACAAGAGAAATGGGATTTGGAAAGTGAGATTGGTACTTAAGAAAGTTCTTTTGGGGACTGAGGTTGTCTGTCAGTGGTAGAGTGCTTGCATAGCACGTGTGAGGCACTGGGTTTGATTCTCAGCACCACATTTTTTAAAAAAAGTTTTATCAACAACTAAAAAAAAAAATTAAAAAAAAACCCAAGAACTTTTGGCTTTAGATTGTAGGAAGCAAAACTGAGATCAGGAATCTTTTAAAATAATAAAATCAAGAGATGATGTATCCATGCTATGACAGTGGTAGTAGTGGGCACTGAGAAAGAAGGAAGCAAGGAATGGAAAAATTTGAGAAGGTAAAATTGTTAGCACTTAGAGTCTGACTGGAGTCATAGAGGGTGCCCATACTTCTCATTTGGTTAACTGTGTGACTGGCAGTGCCTTGCAGAAAGACAGTAAGTACATACACAGAAGCAGACCTTAGAATTAAGAGAAAAGGAGCGAGAGGTGCCTGTGTAGACCATGCATTCCAATTTGGACATGTTGGATATGAAACACTTGTGGGAGATCCAAGTCAGAAGAGGGCTGGATATATGGGAATGAAACTTCAGAGAAAGATTTGGGCAGGAAATTGAGAATTCAGAAGTATATAGATGATAGCTGATGCTGTGGAGGTATAGGAAGAGGGTGGAAACAGAGGCAGTAAGAGACAGAAGCCTTCAGAACAACAATACTGAAAAAAGCTGAAAAGAAGCCAACAAAGATGATTGAGAGAGTGAAGTAGGAGGAAAACCTGGAGAGAAAGTTTATATAGAAAGAAGAGGTGGGAGACAAATACTTCCAGGAGGTAGGCAAGTGCTGCAGGTCTGAAAAGTGTTGATTGAATTCAGAAACGGGTCCTTTGGTGAGCTTTGTTGGAGTCCCTTAGAGTAATGAGTGCTGGGTCTTTAAAGAAACTTGACTGTGAATAGAAGAGGAGGGCTTAATTAGAAGGGCAGGGTAGAGTTCTTTAATTCTGTTAATTTGTGTTGAAGAGGTATGAGTATTGGAGTCAACAAAGATAATGATTTGAAGATAAGTGTGTAAGGGGTTATTAGTGATTGAGAGAGAATTCTAAGAAGGTGAAAGCAAAGGAGTTACCTTGAGTCCCAGGTTAGATACTCTTCCTCTGAGTCTGCTATGGGTTGTGCACCTAAGTGGAGGGCAGAGTTTCCTGGAGTAGTTTCACCAGTTGTCCCTCCCCTTCCCCCTCTCCCTCCCCTCCCCCCTCCTCAATTCTTCTGTATTTTTGCAGTGCAGGACATAGAACCAGGAACCCCCACGTTATAGGGAAGTACTCTTGTACTGAGCTGTATCCAAGCCCTCAATCATTTTTTAAAAACCTTTGTTTATTTATTTTTTATTGGTGCTGAGGAATGAACCCCATGCCTTACATGTGCTAGGCAAGCATTCTACCACTGTGCCACAACCACAGTTCTCAGCCCCCAATCTTAACTCTTAATATTTACTAAAATTATTTTCTTGAAAATAGTTATTTATTGAGTTGCTATGTTTTTGCAACATCTTCCACACATCCTGCCTAACCTCTCTGTGATTTGCTTAGTTCCTTGTGTTTTCTGCTACAGAGTCTCCTGTTTTAGAATGACCCTTTTGCCCTTGAATGTTCTCAAGTAATAAGTTGATAATACCTGTTCATGGTGCTTTGTTTAAGGAAAGCTTGTAATATGTCATGCTTTTTACTGTGTCACATGGTTTACTACAGCATATCCCTATGAAAATTACATAGAGCTGTGCTGGAGTGACTGGTGTGTTGGAGTGGATTTTTATTAGCAATATATTTGTCCATATAGTGATCATGTCTTCTTTAATACATGACAGTTATAGTAAGTTTGAGATGCAGGCATATTAGATTGGTTGTGGAAGGTAGAAATGACTCCTTTACTACCAACCTGAGTGATAATCAAATTCATTTTTTCCCAAGACCAGTATTTCCTTCTTTCCATTGTAATTAGCTTCCTCATTCTGCAAGTTAACTATGATTATAAATACTGAATACTTGGCATGTTTTCTCAAGTATGAAAATAAAAGCTTATACTTAATGTGTAAATTACAGCTGAACATAGGTCCATACATATGGTATTAGTGTTGCTTAAATCACTGGGACTTCTTGTCATTGCTGTTACAAATGTTCTCTAAGGGCCCTCAAAGCACTTCCTTTTCTGTCTTCTGTAAATAAAATAAATACATTTTAAAATGCATGAATTTCTAATTTAAGGAATTACTCTCTTGGACCCTTTGTTTGGAGGTCTACATATAAATAAACAGCAACAACCAGTCCTGAGAAGTCCAGATGCCCTGGGTTTGCTTAGATGCCTCCTGGTCTCTAAACATTTGGTCTAGTGTTTCTGGCCAAAAGCCAGCAGCAAATTATACTTTCCATGCAACTCTTAGCTCATTCTCTCCCTTCTCAGAGCATGATCTGCAAAATGTACTCATAAGACATCAAATTTGAATTGCAAATTTGTGCGAATATTATTTTACAAGTAGTCAGGAAAGAAACCAAAGGGGAACATTTCCCTAATTTGTTAGCAAGCTGTATACATAATTTGTAACTGATGCTCATCTTGACCATGTAGTCATCAGTATTCTGTAGATTTGGAAATGCCAGTACTTTCAAATCTTTATTTTCTTTTTATTAAAATCACTTTATTAACTTATATATTTTCTATTGCGCTTAAAACAAAACCTTGTTTGATTTTACTATCACAAGGTAACAAATAGTCTTATTTTTTTAAACAGCAGAAAGTATATATTATTTTATATTGAAAAATGGTCGTTAAAAAGAAGAATGTAACCAAAGGAACTGCCTATTATTAATTTTCTTTGTTTTTTTTTATTTTTGCTTTGTAACTGATGATAGGGTAGTTGATGATAAAGATGTCAGTGTGGTAAATTATGAAGAGTATGTGTCCAGTTAGGTGTGTGTGCTTCAGAATAAAGCTAGATATTTTTCACCCTAGGCCTGGCAGAGGAGAAGAGATGGAGTAAGGAAACACACACATATACATAGGATTTTCCCCCTTTATTATATGAGACTTTTTCTTTCTGCTTTTAATCCTTCTGTATTGCTAATCGTGGCATTGCTTATTGATATTGGTAAAACTGAACACTAGACACCTGAAAGAAAAGCAGTGGTATGAGGAATTTGCAAATGGCTCTGACTTTAACTGTGTGATGATGTGTCTGAAACTCTCACACTCTGAACTAAAGTCAAGACTTGGAATTTTTTATGAGTGAATTTGAAGGTTGGATAAGATTTTTTTTTCAGGTGCACTTCATTTATGAAGAAACTTCCTGTAGAGAAACCATACCTAATAGGTTAATAGGTTAAGAAATTAACCATGTGTCTCTTTCCTGATACCTTTTTTTAAAAAGTATTTTTAGTTGTAGAGGACACAATACCTTTGTTTTATTTTGTTCATTTTTATGTGGTGCTGAGGATTGAACCCAATGCCTCACATGTACAAGGCGAGTGAGGCAACCCCAGCCCCTTCCCTGATCCTTTTGCTGGAGAACTTTCAGGTCTTCCCTTGCCTGGTGGAATGTGAATAGAAACTGAAGTACACAGTTCACCTATAAGGTTTTTAATTTCACATCACAGCAGAAAATTGCTGAGAATTTAGGTATCTGTCTTAATTTTCTTTCTTTCTCCCTTTCCTCTCCCTGCCCGCCTCCTCTTCCTCCTCTTCCACCAAGGATTGTTCACTTTACTTGAATATTTTTGTAAGATACTTGTTGAGATCAGTGTTAGTGGGTGGTAGGTTTACATACACTCTAGATCCACAAAGAAAATATAGTATTAAATTATAATTTTCAAAAAGTTAAGACCTAACTTTCACAGAAACAAAGAATGAAATGTTTTAAAGATTTATTAACTTGTTAATGAGGGAACCAGGAAAGGTTAATGCTGATTCCAACAGTGTTTGAGGAAATCAGTATTTAAAGGCATTTAAAGAAAATGATGTTAGAATAGCCTACTGGAGACAAAACTGGTAATGTTCTGCTTGCAATAAAATCATAACTTTTAGTTTTATTCCTGTTTGATAGAACTCAGCCATTAACACTAGTGTCATGGTGTCCATGTTCTAATGAAATAGTAAATATTAGTCATATGTGGGGACATTTTTCTGGAGACTGAAATGATCCATGGGCAAGCCTCTTAAGCAGTGTCCTGCTGTAACACTGGAAGGGCATGCAGCTCCCTCATCTAAGTACTTTGTTCATATTTAGGATAACATTAATTAATGATGACTTATGTATGTTCCATACCTAAGCTACCCAAATAGCCAGTCAAAGACAACTTTAGACTTATTTAAATGTCAAACTTTTGGGGACTGTCTTTATTAATATTTTCTTATTGATTGATGTTCATGAAGTTCTAAAATGACTTGCTTTTTAAAATGTGATTTTATTATATTTTGGGGTCAAATGTTTTGCTGAGATGTACAACTATACTTTTGTAATGAATGTCACTGGAGAAAATTTCCCCATTTCAATTTGGAATTCAGAAATCTGATAATCAAACATGAGAAGCAACAGCTATATTCTTTTTTTTTTTTTGCCAGGGGTGGGAGGTACCAGGGATTGAACCCAGAGGTACTTAACCACTGAGCCACATCCCCAGCCCTTTTTAAATATTTTATTTAGATACAGGGTCTTGCTGAATTGCTTAGGGCCTTGCTAAGTTGCTGAGGCTGGCTTTGAACTTACAATCCTCCTGCCTTATCCTCCTGAGTTGCCGGGATTACTAACATGCACCACCATGCCTGGCCAACAGCTGTACTATTTACTCAACAAAAACGTGCCAGGTCCTGTAGTAGGTGAATATATAAAGGTCAACAAAAATGATGTCTTTGTATTTACATTTATGTAAATGTGCTGTTTTTTGTTTATGACAGGATTGTGTGAAGAGTGGGACATATATTTATGTTGGCAATTTATTACTAAAACAGGATTTTTTAAAAGACATTTAGGGAGTTGATAGAAAACAAGTACTAATTTCCTAAGAATTTGAGAATAGAATAAGTGTCAGTGTTTTGTCATACTAAGAAGTTTGCATTGAGTAAAAACTTGGGTAAATAACTTACGTGGCAAATTTTAAATATATTTGAATTTCCCCAAGACAGTGGAAAAATACTTGCTTTTAGGAGACATTGATAGGAACAGTGTGATGATTTGTGTCAGATTTTTTAAAAAGTGCTGGCTTGTGCTAGAAGGAAAAGTTTTATTATTATCCTTTATTAAGTTTTATTGTGGGATGGAGGCTTTGCTTTAAATGCAGAAACCTAAGAGGATGGAAGTTTCACTTATGTTTCATGATATTGGGAGAATTCACCTTGAAGACCAAGTGACCCTTGGAGTTTTAAGTGATGCCCTTTATCAAAGGAAAGCTGAAAGACCTGTGAGCCCAGGCTTTCTTTGTTCTGGGGTTGCAGCACAATACCAGCTCCTAGATGCAGAAATACTGCTTCTCTTGCCTGTTGGGAAATCTTAATTTAACTCCAAAAATAGCTAATGGGCAGCATCTGATAACCTTGTATGCCAGTTTGCAGCACATTTACCAGTCTTGTTGTTATTGGTTCTGTTAATATTTATAAGTGACATGGAATGTGCTTCTTTTCTAAGATTTAATTTTAATTTCTAAAGGGTTCATGTAGTCTTTTTTTCACCAGTAATTTATAATGTTTAAGTTTTCTATTGATTGATTTGCTATTTTAGCCAATATCAATGTGCTAAATTTAAACACTTGACATTAGTTTGATAAACAGACTTCCTTTTGTTATTTTCCAATCACTTATGGGAGATTGGACTGTTCTGAATGGCATACCTGAAGGTTGTGTGTAGGTCACAGTTGTCATAGGCCTGAAAACTAGAATGTGCTGTTTTTTGTTTATGACAGGATTGTGTGAAGAGTGGGACATATAAATTCTAGAGATGTGGCAAGCAGGGATCCTGGTAGATTTCTCTGAGTGCTTTAAGTTCTGATAGAAATTATCTTGGACTTCTTATTTTGTAGTGTGCCAATTATATATTTTTTTTTCTGGTCTCATAGAAACAAGTGTCATTAATCGATCAGCAGGGCAGAATATTTGAAATTAGGACCTTTACTGGTCAATTTGAAACCTCTAGTTCCCATAATAATTCTTATACAAGTATATAATAATGAGAGCTTCATTTATGTATGAACAAAAGAAGCTTTCCCATAGTACTGATGATTGGCAGGAAGGGAAAATGAAGAAGAAGGCAGGATGGACATAATTTAACACATGCAAGCCCAGTTTAGTTAGTGTAAGAATTCTGAGTTTCTGTCTTTTTTGTTCAGTTTTGTCATTAGAAGAACAATAGTATAGGAGTGGTGATAATGGTAATAACTCAAGTTTATTGAACACTTATGTTACAGTAGAGTGCTAATAAGTGCTTTGTGATTGCTATGTTTTACAGTCTAGGTGATCTTATTATATCTCATTTAGAAAGATAAGTGACTTGCCCAAGATTAAACTTGCAGAAGTGCAGTCTAAACCTAGGCAAGTCTTGGTCCAGAGCCTAGAAGCTTATTTTGGTCATGTTTATTTTCCATGTGTTTTTATTGGGGGATGAGGCAAGGGTGTGTGTAGTATATGCTTCTGCAATAAATTTTAGATTTTTAATGTGCCTATTATTAAGCAGAAGAACCATCATTTCAGTTGTCTCATGTTTTTCTGTCCCAGGGAAGGTACAGGAAGAAGCTAATTCCAGACATTCAAGGAATCAGTTTGTAGCAGTGATTTGGTATAGGGGAGGACAATATAGAAAGTTCTCAAAATCCTGACAGTCTCTGGTTATTCATTCTTTTGTGGAGAACAAAAGTTGGATCTTGAGTTTACTCTAGATAGTTAACAACTACAATAAACCAGATTGATTTATGATATTGTCTAGGCAGTTTTGTTGACTGTTTAGTTATTTTAGTCATGAATATGTTTTTGCCATTTTTCCCATAACATATGTTAGAGCAGAAGTCTCATCTGCTAGAAGCAATATTAAAAGTGCTTACATAACAATAATGTTGATACAAAGGATCATTTGTATCCAAACAAAGAAGTTTAGTTACTGTATTTCATTTATCTTCATCTGTCTGAGGTGCCAAGAAAAGGTGTTGAAAAATAAGGGTAGGTAAGGAGAGGACAAGAAAAATGTGTGTAGCTCTTTAGAAAGCATAAAATTTTTGGATCTCAACATTGTTTTTGTTTTCATGGTTTTCTATCTTCTTTCCTACAGCCATGCTCTGTATAAATTGAGTTAACATATATAGGTCTTCAAAACTGGATTCGCATAATCCACATCTTGCAGACATATTTTTCAAATCAGTTGATTTTTATCATTATGTTACAAAAACAATGTAATTTATATTCTGTCTCCTCTTCCCTGCATTCCTTGATTCAGTGAACAGTGCTTGTGAATATCATCATCCTCTAATGTAGGAATCCTTTTCCTGTGTGATTTTTAAATGAATAGTATTAGCTGTTTTCTGTAGCATTTTTGTTGGCTCATGTCTTGGGGCTTCTCCTTTTCTTGATTCTTCAATATGGAGGTCCGTTTTCAGGAATCAAAGCTTTTTCCTCTTCACTGTTTTCCTCTGCTTTCTCAGTGTTTAAGCACAGGTCATGCACATAGTGTGTAATAGTCATATTCGTTCTGTAATGTCGTCATTCATATATTCTGGGAATATTTTTTGAGTATCTACTATGTGCCAGGAACTGAGGATATGCTAGAAATTGGGGATACAAAGATGACAATGACATGATTCCTTATGCTCAAGATGCTTGCTCTCATAGGAAAGAAACATCTATTCAAAAGAAAAACATAGTGCAATAGGGTCAGTATTATAGCACAGATTTCCTATTCCTGAAGAATATAAGCATAAGCATACCTATCTCACAGAGTTGTCAGGTGGGTTTGGTGCAATAGTGTATGGAAAGCACCTGGCCACAGTCTCTGGCCAGATTAGATTGTCAAAAAGTAATTGTTAGTATTATTCGTAAAGTACAGTGAGTTCACAAAGATGGAAGAGAAAAAAAAATTTGTAGGCTGGTTCAGGAATGAATCTCAAGCTACATAAGGCTAGGTAGAAGGCTGGGCAGAGGTAGGTTCTTCCACGACTGTGTGGTGTCTAATCATATTGCTAGAATTTAATTCTCAAATGTATTTTTTAAATGACTGATACATACCTGGGAGTACCTATCTGCAGGGCAGGTGATATAATTTTGAGCATCTTTTTTTCCTTGTGGTCTCTTGGAAATTTGTAAGTATTTGTTAAATGAATAGATCTGTCGAATAAATTGGTAGGCAGCCAGAGACAATTCTATGGAAAGTTAGTGTGAATTTGTTGTGAGGTCTTTGCCAGTAAAATAGGCAAAGCTCTGAGGAAGGCATCCTTCCACTTGCATTGGTGTACTACCCATCTTTTCCCTATATCTGGTTTTGATGTGGCAGTTTGATCAAATACAGGTTCAACTGGAGAATGCAGTTAGGTGTTGTAGCATCTGATAAATGCACAAACAGAAAAGATGAAGCCAGCAGGGGTCAGTTTAATACCAGCATAAGTTGCAAGTAAGCACAGTATTTTTTTTTTTTCACTTCTGTGTTAAGTGGAATGAGAATAGAAATTGGGAATTGTAATGTAAAATGACAATAGAAATATCCAAGTATAAGCTTTTTAATTTCAAGCTATAGTAGAAAATTGCCAAAAATTGAGGAAGATATCTTTAGCACTTTTTAGTGGATGGTAAACTAATGATGAAAGAAGGTAAACTGTGGAATATAAATGATTTAGCTCTCTTTTCTCTGATTTGGTAAAATGGGACTTTAAGCCAAATTTATTTTTTCCACTATTTAAATTAATGTATGCTAGAAGAAGCCTTAAATATGACATGTATTTCTTTGATTTTAGTTTCTTGGTAGGCTTTATAAAATACTACTACTTTCTTCCTATTTTTCCCTAGCTGGCTATGTAGATAAACTAGTGCTTGTTATAGTTTGCATATGAAATGTTAATATTTTATAGTTATATTTATAAGAAACTGGACATTAAATGACTACTTCTGGGTACTAATCTTCCATAAAAATAACCCACAGCTACTATATATATTCCTTTATTATCTTAGTGGATCTGAATGGCCTTTTCTTTGCCACCTGGATATATGGGGTTGACATTTATGAGACTGGGTTTCCAAATGCTGAGCATTAAATGTGTTCTGCATGCTAATCTTTGTTTCTAAGAATAAGTACTCTTAGCAGATAAAATAATTGTTTTTCTTAATGCCTAATACATGTTTCCCCTCAATCCCCCTGCCACTTATTATTTATTCACTGGACCCTCCATTCCGTTGCATCCTTAGCTTCATCAAACTGCGGATCCAAAATTTTTTTTAAAATTTTTTTTTAGTTGTAGATGGACACAATATCTTTATTTATTTATTTGTCTGGTTCTGAGGATCGAACCCAGTGCCTCAGACATGCCAGGCCAGCACTCTAGCACTGAACAACCCCAACCCTGATCAAAAATATTTTTAAAAATTGCATCTGCATTGAACATGTGCACTTTGTTCTTGTTGGTCCCCAAACAATACAGAGTCATAGCTATGTACATAGCACTGACATAGTATCAGCTATTTTAAGTAATCTGGAGATGACTTAAAGTATATCCGGGTGATCTGCATAGGTTTTTTGCCGATAGAATGCTGATTACACAGGGAATTGAGCATTGCTGGATCTTGATATCATACCTGTGGTATGATAGTGAGGAATGACTATAATTGTTCAGCCAAAGATTTTTATATTAAGTGTATAAAATGATAGACTGTTAGACCTGGAACATACCTTAAGGACCATAAGCCCCTGTTCTGTGGAGAGGCTGTCAGATATATCATTAACAGGGCTGTCCCTGGCAGAACATTTCGGACTTCTTATTGTCATTCTTTTCCATTATACCACACTGTCCTTTTGTATGTGCACACTGTGAGCTTGCCTGTTCAATGTTCTTCATATTTGAGTTTACTGCTAAGTGTATTACTGAGGCTAAGAAACTGTCTTTCTTACATCCCATTCTCTCTTTAGCTATAGAATAGAACTCCATGTGCCTAAAGAGTAGTGGCAACAATCTCCTATCCTGGTTTAAATGGCTCTTTGGAATTGTTGTAAGTTATGTCCATCTGGAGTGCCTTAGAGCCAGGAGGGTGTTTGTTATTTCCAAAAAGGAATAGGGTACTGTTTAAAGGACTGTGGGTATTATGCTCCCTGCAGTGCTCTTAAGGACTATCATGGAAACTGTGCCATATCCTTGTGGATTGCAAATCCTGTTCATACTCACGGGATCAGTACCAGGAGGCTGGAGGCAGGAACCATAGTGAGGGAGTATCCTAGAGTCTGTCTTCCTACTCCCTACCCCCTTCAGACATGACATTTAAAGGGAACTAAACAAACATAAGAGTGACATGTAGAAGGAATTTTTTTCCCTGCATTTCATACTCAAAGCATTTGTGGTCTTCAGGATGATCTGAGACATTGAAAACATGTTAGTTGTTAGCACTTGTTTTATCTCCTTTCTCATTTCTATTTCCATGGTACTTTTTATTTAAATATATTTTGACTTTATATTTTTATGAGTATTAGCAAGTGTATATCCCATGTAACAACCACCACCCCAATCAAGATACACAATTTTCTATCAGCCTACAGGTTGCCATGTGTCTCTTTGGTGTCAATCTTCTCACACATTTGGCTGCAGCAACCCTTGATCTGCTTTGTGTCTGTATCTGGATTTGTTTAATTGTCTGTTTTTGAATTTCATATAATTGGAACCATATGTTATAGACCCTAGTCTGTATTCTTTCACTTAATATGGTGATTTGGAAGCATTCATGTTGTTTGTTTCAGTAGTGTGTTCTTCCTTAATACTGGGTGGTAGTCTGTTGCATGTGTATAACACAGTTTGTTTATCCATTCACCTGCTGATGGACATTTGTGTTGCCTCCAGTGATTAGGTATTATGAGAAAAGCTGCCATGAATATTCATGAACAAGTCTTTGTGTGGACATATGGTTTATTTCTCTTGGATAAATATCAGTAATGAAATCACTGGGTCATATAATAAGTGTATTTTTCAATTAACAAGATAGTACCAAACTGTTTTCCTAAGTCATTATACTATTTTGCATCCCACCAACAGTGTATGAGAGTACCATTTGCTCTTCTTCACCAGCATTTGATATTATGTCTCTTTTTCATTTTAGCCATCCTAACAGGTGTGCAGTGTTGTCTTATTATGGTGTGCCTTTCCTGATAGCAAATGATGGCGAGTACTTTATATAGGCTTACTGGCCACTTGTGTATCCTATATGAAGCTTTGCACTTCCTTGAAACAGAATGCATTAATCTGTTCAGAAGTTCACATACAGTACCTTCTTTTATGTGTAATTATTCAGATATCAATGTAGGGAACATATATTAAACATTCACTGTGTACCTGTCATTTTCATACATTGGCTTATATATAAATCTTTGTATCAGCCCTATGAGTTTGGTACTATAATTATCCTCATTTTACAAATGAGAAACATATCTAGAGAAATTAAATAATTTATCTGTGGTGATACAGCTAATAAAAAACAGTATTTGAGGGCTGGGGTTGTAGATCTGTGGTAGAGCGCTCACCTAGCATGTGTGAGGCACTGGGTTTGGTGCTCAACTCCACATTAAAAAAATAAATAAATAAATAAACAAAACAAAACTGTATTTGAATCTGACTTTGAGTCTGTGTTCTTCGTCAGGATCAGGCAAACTGCAAACCCCAGGGCCAAAACTATGCACTGCTCTTCCATTTTGGTAGTGTCTCATCTGTTTAAAGCATCAGTGTTGAGTAGTTGAAGCAGAGTGATATGACGTGCGGAAACTGCCTTTTATAAAGAGTCTGCTGACCTCTGCTCTTGGATATCATATTTTGTTCCTACTGCATCTACCTTCTTATCTGGTTTTAAGGAATGAGCCTTTCTGACAGGAAAGAAGCAGAAAGGGAGGGCACCAACTCAGGTTACCCCCGAATATCTTCCTACCAAAAAAAGTCTTTTCTCAAAAAAAAAAATCTTCCAAAAAAAATTTTTTTAAAAAGCAAACAAATGTAGTAGTATCTGTCATGTAGTCTAGCTGTGTAAATATAAGAATATAAACATAAATTTCATAAAAAGTAATATGCTTTATCTTAGTGCTGACCTCAATAGTATTTCTATGTTTTGGGCTTAGCATTTCTAGCGCACTACTTGAAAAACTGAATTCTGATTTAAACAGGGAGCAGTGCTGAGATCTTAGTTACTGGCTTTCTATGTTGATTTGATTGACTTTCATACACTGTCTGTGTCTGTGATGAGGCATCTTATTTCTCAGGATTTATGGGCTAGTTAATAGAATGTGGATGAATTTGGTTTGGATAGAGTGACTCTTAGCCTGAATTACTGAAAATCCTAAGTTTTAGAATTTTTAAAAGTCACTATATTGCTTTCAATTATATATAGTAATCTACTTATTTCAAAGCATGTAACAAATGCATGTATTTGGAAAATGGGATCCACAACAATCAGCAGCAGTGGCTGAAAGCAGAGGCCCAGAATAAAACACTAAGTTGAATGTCATTGTGCTCACATCAGTGTTTTTTATTACATGACTCTGTTCTTTCTATAAAAGTCATGCATTGTAAGAAGCCCAGATGTGAAACTTGGGGTAATAAAACCAAAGGAAGAATACATTAGAGGTTTGTAAAATTTAGGTAATATGGAAGTAATTAACCATTGAAATCATGAGATGTTCTCTGACAGTAACCTTAATATTTCATTTTTGTATCTAATGATTCATAGGACCCATAAAAAGAAAAGGAAAGAAACAATAATATACTTAGAACATAAAGAAGTTTGGGGATTTTTGAATTTTCTGACTTGACCATTCAGGATTATTCTACCATGGCATTATAAATATGAGAAGAGGATGCAAGTATAGTTCAGTATCCAAAAATTAATTGACTAACGGGTCTAACTCTAAAACATCATATAAGGAAGTTAATATCAAAGTGAATAAGAAATGATTAACTTTATATTATAAAGAATTAGAAGAAAGGAACCCAAAGCTAGCAGAAAGAGGTAAAAAAAAATAAAATTAAGAACAGTGATAAATGAAATTAAGAATATAAAAACAATAGAGAAAGTCAATGAAATCAAAAGTTAGATCTTTTAAATAATCATTAAAATTGACAATCTGTCAGCTAGATGAACTAAGGGAAAAGAGAGCAGGCTTAAATTACTAAAATCAGAAATGAATTCAGGGACATTACTACCTAGTATAAATAAAACCCTATGAGAGAATATTGGACAACCTACATGAAATTCCCAGAAACAAAACATTTATCAAGACTAAATATGAAGAAGTAGAAAATCTGAATACAGTTATAACTAGTAAAAAGATGCAATCCATAATAAAATATTTTCCAACCAAGAAAAAATTTGATTTGATAACTTCACAAGTGAATTCTCCCAGACATTTAAGGAAGAACTAATAACCAATTCTTTGAGACTTTTTCTAAAAGTTTGAAGAGGAGGGAATACTTCCAGACTTATTCTAGGAGGCCAGCATTGCCTGGGTAATAAAACCAAACAAGGCCACTAAAAGAAAACTATTTGCCATAACCCCTTCTAACCATTGATGTAAAAATCCTTAACAGAATATTAGCAAACCAAAATCAATAGCATGATAAAAGGATCATACATCATGACTGATTTATTTCTGGAATGCAAATATAGTTCAGTATCCAAAAATTAATTGTTAAAATAGCACAGTAACAGAATGAAGAAAAAAATCCCACATGATTTTTTTATGTGAATTGATGCAGAAAAAGCATTTGTTAAAACTCAACAACTCTCATGACAAAAACACTTAAAAAGCTATGAATATAAGGAAAATACTTCAACAAAATAAAAACCATCTATGTAGAGCCCACAGCAAACATCAAACTGAATGGTGAAAAAATGAAAACTTTTCCTGTAAGATCAGAAACAAGACAAAGATGCTTACTTTTCGCCATTTCCATTTGGTATAATACTGGGAAGTTCTAGCCAAATTAATTAGGCTAGGAAAAGAAAAGGCACCCAAATTGGAAAGGAAGAATCAAAATTTTCTGTTAACATAGAAAGTTCTAAAGTTTCCACAAAAACTGATAGAACGAATAAATTAATTAAGGAAATTAGCCAGGTACAAAAGTCAATACACAAAAAATTAGTTGTATTTCTATTCACTAAAAAAGAAAAATTTTGAAAAGGTCATTGTGAAAACACTTCCCTTTATGATGATATCAAAATGACTAAAAAGCTTAGGAATTAACCAAAAAAAAAGAAAAGAAAGAGAGAGAATTGTACAATGAGAATTACAAAACATTGCTGAAAGTGGAAACATATCCTATGTCCACGATTAGAAGATTTAATATTTTTTTGAGGTGTCGGTACTTACCCAGCATCATCTACAGATTCAGTGCAATCCCTATCAAGATTCTAATGACATTTTTTGCACTGAATCTTTTGCACAGTTTCCGATTCAAAACGGAAACTAAAGGGATCCTGAATAGCTAATATAGTCTTGGGAAAAAAAAAAAAGAAGAAGAACAAAGCTTACACTTCCAGATTTCAAAATTTACTGTAAAGTTGCAATAATTAAAAAGTGTGGTACTGCTATAAAGACAAACATGAAGACCAGTAGAATGAAATAGAGAGTCCAGAAAAAATTCTCACGTAAGTGATCAAATGATTTTCAGCAAGAGTGCAAAGACCATTCAATGGAGAAAAGCACAGTTTTTCAACTGTGTTTGGGGAAACTAGATATCCATATTCAAAAGAATCAAGTTGTAACCTTATCTAACACTATGTGCAAAATTTATTCAAAATGGATCAAAGTTGAAGTTTTACCTAAAACTGTAAAACTCTTGGGAGAACACAAGAATAGTTTAATGACATTGAATTTGTCAATGATGTCTGAAATAGGATATCAAAGGCACAGATGTTAAAAAATAAAGACAAGTTTTTCTTCATGAACAATTTTACAATTTTTGCATCAGAACACATCAACAGAGTAAAAAGGCAACACACAGAAAGGGAGAAAATATTTACACATCATTTATCTGACTAGAGATCAATATCCAGAATATATGGAGAACTCCTAAAACTTAACAAGAGCAAAAACCTGATTTAGAAATATTATAGGACTTGGGTAGACAGGTTTCCAAAGAAGTTAAACAAATGGCCAATAAGCACATGAAAAGGTGTTCAACATCACTAATCAGTATGAAAATGCAATTAAAAACAATTATGAGATAAGTACCTCACCCTAATTAGGATGGCTACTATAAAATAAAATTTAAAAAAGAAAGAAAATAAGAGGTGTTGGCAAATATGTGTAGAAATTGGAATTTTTGTGCACTGTTGGTTGAAATATAAAGTGGTACAAGCATGGTGGAAAACAATATATTAGTTCCTCAAAATATGAAAATATCATCCAACAATATCGCTTCTGGTATATACTTAAAATAATAGAAAGCAGGAGCTCAAAGAGATGTTTGTAGATTGGTGTTCATAGCAGCATTAGTCATAGTAGCTAAAATGTGGGAGCAACCCAAGGGCCAATCGAGGGACAAATGGAAAAATAAAATGTATCTACACACAGTGGAATATTATTAAACCTTTAAAAGGAAGCAAATTCTGACGTGTGCTAAAACATGATTGAACTTGAGGACATTATGACAAATGAAATAAGCTAATCATTGAAAGACAAACCCTTCTTGATACCACTTACGTAAGATACTTGAGTCAAAATCTAGAGACTGAAAGTTGAGTGGTGGTTGCCAGAGGCTGGGGGTAGGAAGGAATGGAAGTTATTGTTTATTGTATTGAGTTTTAGTTTTACAAGATAAAAAGAGTTGCAAGAATGGTTGCCCAACATTATGAATGTGTTAACAATGAATTTTATGCTTAAATGGCTAAGAAAGCAATTTTTTTGTTATGTATACATAAAAATATGCACAATATGAGGAATTTAAAAATAGTGTGTTTCAACCTAGGAGGACTTAAAAGGCAACTGTAATTTGAGAAATTAATGGTTTGATGTAAATGCAAGTAGCAATAAAAATAAGTGCTTAATTTATATAATGTGCTGCCAGTATTTTAAAGAAAATTTAGTCTTTCTGTAGGTAAGGCTGGGTGCAGAAATTAAGAGGACAGAGTCTGTAAAGCTCCAGTTTGAACTGAAGCTCGTGGTTGTTGTAATGTTGGTTTTTAAAATTTTTTTTCTCAGTTGTCGTTGGACACAATACCTTATTTCATTTATTTATTTTTATGTGATGCTGAGGATCGAACCCAGCACCTTGCACATGCTAGGCGAGTGCTCTACCACTGAGCCGCAACCCCAGCCCTGTAATGTTATTAATTTATCCAACCAGGACGTATTGAGAACGGCCTAGCAAAGAAAAACTCTGTTCAAATTAACCAACTTGAGTGCCTTTTTAATTTGAAAATGCTATCCTTGGCATTCTAGAACTTACTCTCCAGGAGCCTTCATGTTTCTTGAGGAGGCAAACCTTATACACAGTCACTCAGGAATAGTACTTGAGAGAATACATTCCTGGATCATAATGTAGTATGTGGAAAGAACATGAATTTATAAAATGGATAGATTTGGATTCTAATTTTGACTCCATCATTTACTATCAATTATTTATCTTCTGATCCTCAGGATCTTGATCTAGAAAATGAGGATATATTATTAATAGAATATGAAAATAATTATATTCTTATAAAGTGGTAACAGAAGCCTTTCAATACTATTATTAGTAGTATGTGTACTGGATGCAATGGGAGATCTAGAAAAGGTGATATAAGTCAGTTTGAGAACAGAGGAAACTGGGAAACTTCATATAGGAGATAGACTTAATCCTGAGCCTCAGAGGGTGCATTTTAAGTCTGGTGTGGTGGTGAGGACCTGTAGTCCCAGTTACTCAGATACTCTAAAGACCAACAGATGCTTGGTCTTTAGCAAGCATCTGTTGGTCTTTAGTAATTCTTAGTACTGAAAACCCTTTAACTTTTTTCTTCACCTACTTCATATTAACCAAATCATAAGGTTAATGGTGATGTTAATTAGAATTTGGACCATTTTGTTAACAGTGATATGATTTCCAATTGAGAATTGATAACTTGATAAAATATGTAAGAAATGATAGACAAACAGAAACCTCCAAAAATCAAAAGGAATTTGGTGTGTATCATTTTATAAAGCCACATATCTGGGAATGGTGAATGTGTGAGGCTTGCCCTCTCTTATGTTCATAGAAGTGGCAGAAAGGATCTTGCTTCTTTAGGGATTGATAGACAAACGATGAAGGACCCTATGCTTGGACTGGGAACAGAAGTCTGTTGAAACAGGGAGCTGAAGTTGTGGCTGAGTAAAAGCCAACTTTCAGTGTGTCTAGTATCGCTGAGCTTGCCACAGTGTGCTCTGGTACCTAAGTGCAACCTCTGCCTTCAGTTATAGCCTAGGAAGATTTGAGAACCCTAAGGAAGATTCAGAAAAAGTGGTCTGAGGATAAATCAGCACAGTGGCTGCCTGGTCCTTGAAGACTGAGAGAGACTTCCACAGACAGATAAGAGAGGAGGAAGAGGAATGCCAGGCAAATGCTTTCAATGTACATGCTCAAGTTGTTTTGTTTTTTCTTACATGTTTTTTTTTTTTCCTAGTTATTGATGGACCTTTAATTAATTAATTAATTTATATGTGGTGCTGAGCATAGAACCCAGTGCCTCATACATGCTAGGTGAGTGCTCTACCACTGAGCTATAACGCCAACCCACATGCTTAGTTGTTGATAAGTTAATTTCTCTATACCAGGAACCATTTTCTGGTGTTTGAGAAATACAAGACATATGTTCAAATGGAAATTTCATAGTACTTCCCCAAAGTATTATTTCTGTGAGATTGTAGGGATTTGCCTATGAACTGGGAATAATAAAACAATAAACCATGCTTTTTTTTTTAAGAATTGGGCCACTAATATGGTCTTGTAGATGTTTTATCAACTGATAAAGCTATAATTCATCATCTTCAATTCATATGTTGCATGTTTATTTGCTTTGTAGGTTATCTAGGCAATATTTGTAATTTTGGTCCATTTTCTTCTTTTGGCTAAGTATCTACTCAACTACTCTTTGTGATTTGTATACAACCTATGCAAATTTATTTTAATGTTCTATTTCATCTTTAATTAGGCAGGCCAATATTCTAATAAAAAGCTTCAAAGAGAATTTAGTATTATCGAATACTAAATATCTATTCTGCAACATTGGGAAAAGTAATTTGTCAGATTCATAGAGCTAGATATAACTACTCATAAATAAAATTACCCTAAGAGAAGTTTAATTGGATGTTGCAGAAAATGGATGAGAAAAGAAAAAAATGCTATTTTTTCAATTTATATTTTTTACTTGAGACTTATTCTAGTTTTGGTTTTCACTTGAAAGCGTTTTCTTTATTGTTTCAAATATTATTTAATATTATATTTTCCTTAAATAAAATTATCTAGGGACCTGGAGGTACATTAATGAAATTATTCAATACACATTTATTAACTACTCTAGACCAGGTACTTTTGAACATTTGAAAATTAGAATTTTGGAATATACAGTTTCCTATAATAAATATTATTGGTACTTCAATAGTAATGTGAACAAAATAGCTTGAGAAAAAAGAAAATGGGGTAGGAAGGAAGAAGCATGACATTCCTGAAAGAATCCTCTCCCTGACTTCTAACAAAAAAATGCGAAATAACTTATCACTTAATGACAATTAATGATCATAACCAATATATTGTGAACAAAAAAGTTTGTTAGAGAACTGTTAAGGATGGGTTAAAATGAGGAGTTATTAAGGAGGATTTGTGGGATTCCCTTTTGAAATCAGGTTTTCAGCCAATAAATACAACTGAAAAATTGAGTAGTATCTTGAGGAACAAATTATTACAAAGTCAAAATTCCATGAGGTGGGAGGGAAAGGGAGAGAAAAGGGAAATTGCATGGAAATGGAAGGAGACCCTCATTGTTATACAAAATTACATATAAGAGGTTGTGAGGGAAATGGGGAAAAAAACAAGGAGAGAAATGAATTACAGTAGATGGGGTAGAGAGAGAAGATGGGAGGGGAGGGGAGGGGGGATAGTAGAGGATAGGAAAGGTAGCAGAATACAACAGTTACTAATAGGGCATTATGTAAAAATGTGGATGTGTAACCGATGTGATTCTGCAATCTGTATTTGGGGTAAAAATGGGAGTTCATAACCCACTTGAATCTAATGTATGAAATATGATATGTCAAGAGATTTGTAATGTTTTGAACAACCAATAAAAAAAAGAAATGAAAAAAAAATTCCAAGGAGGTGAGTCAGATGCATCTGCTTTTTTATAACAGCAAATATGTGGACTTTAATTGTTAAAAACACATGTGAAAGATGAGCTAATTAAGAACAAAATAGTCTCAAACCTCATAGCTTGGGAGAAAAATCCATTTTCTCATTTACTAGAAGATTGTCAATGTAAGGGGTTTGGAGCAGTTTTCAGTTACTTTCACATAATTCTACTTAAAAAAGAGAAAGCACCATGGGTGCTGTTTCTGTTGATCCTTAGGTTCATGAAGATGCCCTCACGAGAGAGAAGGCTAGACGATGAGCTCATTGATTAAGATATGAGATGGTCACTGGATGCCACGCCTTTGACATGTTTATTCACTCTTGCTGATTTGCTGACTTTTCATTGTTCTTTCATGTTTATATTGAGACCTGCTGACATCCTGAAAGATGTGTTCTTTAAGAATGAGGCTTGCAGGCTCTCTGGAGTCTACCTTTTGATTCTTGCTGCTGGTTCATACTTTACAAAACAAGTTTATTCTAAAAAAGAAAAAAATAACAATATGCTGAACAGAAGCTTCAGTCTGACCCATTGTCAATAAATAACCATAGAAAAGTAATCAGTCAGTGTTTCACAAATCAGAGCAGGATTGTTTCATTAAGCATATTTCTTTTCACATGCATTTTTTGTGTGTAAAAATCACTCTCTTCTAGTTTTTTTCCTTAAAAATAATCATTTGAAAATTGAATTTCTCCATCTAATAATAAGATTGCTTCCTGTACGTATCACAGAATCACAAACATCGAGTATCTAAGTCTCCATAAAGTGTTTAGAACCTTATGAACACTTAGTAAATAATAGTTATTATGGGGCCAGGGTTATGGCTCAGTGGTAGAGTACTTGCCTAGCATGTGTGAGGCACTGGGCTTGATTCTCAGCATCACATATAAATAATTAAAGGTCCATCAACAACTAATAAAATGTTAAAAAATAATAGTTATCATCACCACCACTGACTTTCTTTGTTAACGCTTACCTCCACTTTTCTTTTATAGGAGAGCCACTAGTAATAGAATAATGTAGAAGGAGTAGCTAGTTAGGTCTTAGATCTCAGGAATTTAAGGGGCCCTTAATATTTTGGACAGAGAAACTTTTGGTCCAGACTGCATACTTGTAAGTCTGTGAAAACAGTGTGAGCAATTCCCACGGAATGATTATAAAGCATTGTATTATAATAGAGGTCATGGGATTTAAAAATCTATTCCTTATAAGACATGGAGAATCTTGAGATGTGAAAATAAAATTGGAAAAAAAGGAAATATCACCATATTTCATCAATTCAGAGTTGCAGATTTTTTTTAACATCTGAAGTTAATGTGTTTTAAGTCAATGTCACATTGTAGTTAAATTGACACCACTTTTTCTTAGTATTATGAAGATCACAGTCTATCTTGAAACCAGTGACATGTTATATTGGATGAAATTTGTTGAATTCTTAACCATGTGGCATTCACAAGAAGGGCAGTGAAAGTATAGAAAAAGAAGTGAAGCTGAGACCTTGTGAGGAAGAGATAGGACTTTGGTAAAATTTGTGGATCTGGCTGGGGTCTAGCCTCTAGTGTTACTTTTTTCTGTGTGGCTCATGTTCACATTTATCTGTATCTTTTTAAGTTTTCAGTTTTATTTTAGGCCAGGTTTCTCATTTGGATTATTTTATTAATCTCCCAACTGATCTTTCTTCTCTAATTCATCCTTTGAAATGTTCTAAGAGTCACTCCCCCCACACCCCCTCCAAGACTGGGGATTGAACTCAAGTATGCTCTATCAGGCCTTTTAATTTGGGGGACAGGGTCTTGCTGAGTAGCCCAGGCTGTCCTTGAATTTGAAATCCTCCTGCCTCAGCTTCCTGAATAGCTGAGATTACAGGTATGCACCACCACAACTGGCTGTAAGAATTATTTAAAAGATAATTTAGATTTTCTTACTGCTCTTATTAAAAATTTCTAAAAATTTCCCCTCCCCTCTTTATTTTGGTCCCCACAATAAAATGGACATTGTTGTTGTGGCAGAAAAATGGCCTGGTTGGTTCTGTTGCTGAATCTGCCATGTACTTGTCACTTATTTCTGGACAAGGCTTTCAACTTCTCTGAGTTTATTTTCCTACTTATAAGATTGTTGCAGTGATAATTATTCATGTCAGAAGGTCATGATATTTGTCAGTTTCCTTGTAAAGTGCTTGATATGTAGCTGATACTTAAGAAATCTTTTTTCCCCTCAATTTCCTCATCAGTAAAATGGGGATGGTAATTTCTGCCCTACTAATCAGTATTACTCTGATGATTGATGGAAATAATTTATGTGAAAGTACTTTTTAACTGTCAACTGCTATGTCAGTTTAAGTATTTTTTTATTGAAACATTATAGACCTTTCATGAACTGTTTTTGAAGTTTCATTCTGGATTAATTAATTAATTAATTAATAATTACATTCACTCTGCCCCAGCCACATGCCTGCCTGCACATCTCCAGAATATGCCAGCTACTTTGCCATGTTTTTGTTTGTATATGTTTATGCAGTAGGAGTTTCACTGCGCGTTCTCTGTCTACAGCCATCAAGATCCAACGTCAGTATCCATCCTCATTTTTTCTGACTTAACTAAGGACAACTGATTTTATCTCTGTTTTTGATCAGAATTTACAAGAGTTGGACCTCTTATTTAACATTGAAATTATTCTGATTTATATTAATTTAATTGCTTTATAGGTTTTTTTCCCATTAAAATGAAAGCTGCTTGAAAGTAGGGACAGGTCTAATTTAATAAAGCACCTTTTCCACAGAAATTGAATAGAATGGTACATGGAGGCCAGCAAAAAAGGTACTTTTTGGCAGTGGGATTAATAATGGAAAATGTAGGAGGTTTTAGAACCCATTCATGTTATTGGAATAGTCAATGTGTATGGGAAAGTTGTGAGAAGTAGTTTTGAAAGTAGAATAGTACCTATTAGGAGATCCCTGATATTTGAGACCAGAGAAGGACCCACAATATCAGAACAACCATTTTTACTCCTTATTTAGCAACAAATGTTCATACCAAAATTCCAGTGTCTACAGAAAAGAGTTTTTCTGTATCAAGATTCCAGTGTCTCCAGAAAGATACAAATGGAATTGCTGTGGTTGATGAAGGCATTGGATTTCCCTGTGTCTGGATGCTCTCTCTCACACATTAATGTCCTCTTGGCCCCTCAACAGAACAATTGGGACTTCATGAAATGAAATTTGAAAACCAGAGAGTTGCCTTCTTGAGCTGGAGATTAACACACTCAGAGTTGTCTCAGAGAAATGCCTGGTAGTGATATAAAGGAGGTTGGAGAAAGCGGCATTTTATTTCTTCTTCAATTGTTTGGCAGTCTTACTGCCTGTCCTCCAACTACTCCATAGCAGTTATTCCAGTTCTGTGACCTTGGCTAGGGTATGGAATGCCTCCAGAAATCTGACTCTGTGAATTATACTGCAGGCTGTTGGGAAATACCCCGTCTGTTGACTCCAGTGTACCACTGCCAAGTCTTGGCAATTTTCTTTTTTAAAAAATAACAATATTAGTACTGAGCCCTGCCTTAACTTGAGCTTTGTTCCTTTCTACTTTCAGAAAGATACTTAAAATGGGCCCTGGGGAAGATGATTGTATTGAATAATTGTATTCAGAACAATTGACATACTATTTAAAAAGAAGATGAATGTCTCAATAATAAAACAAGAACTATTGGCTGATATACAATAGATTTTTGTCTTCCCTCAGCAGCATATACTCTAAAGCTGAATTTTCTCCTACCTATATGTAGGTTATAAAGTTATCCCCTCCCTCGCCCTGCCACACTCACACAAAATAGAAGACATTTCTTGCTTTTCTACTCAGACAATACGGTCTTTTGGGTAGGAGTCAGAAATGAAAAGCTTGATTTGTTGGTCATGTAGGCATTTTAAATCCATGGAATTAGCTTGGCTTGAAGTAATTTGGAGAGAAAAGATCCATCGTGTGCCACCTAAGAAGTAGGAATATAATTATTTAAGCCAATTACTATCTTATACATTTTTCTCTATGAATAAGAAGTTAATATAATTTCTTTTTCTGAAACATTTTTTAGGTGTTCAAACTTATTAATGTTTGGGTGTAATCATTCTTTGGAAAGAATTGGTATTTTCTTTTGAAAATGAAAAGGCATATTTTAAAGGGAGTATAGAATCATAAAGAAATCAATAATTTCCCTTTTCTGACTAAATTATATCATAAGCAGTTATTTTTTATTGTAATATTAAAAAGTGTGTGTGTGTATGTGTGTGTTAAAGAGGATGCTATTCAATTAAGAAAGACAAATCAGGTAGTTTTTCTGGAGTCCAGTGTTATAGAGATCAGCTCATTCAGCAGCTGGCATTTTTCTACATATTAAGAAGCTTTAAAGGTTAGAGAATAAAAAGAAGGAGATCATTGTCTATTGGGGTTAAAACCCATGCCTACCAGAAAATTTATTTTCTGCCCTTCTAACTCCGTACTCCAACATAAAGTTAACATTTAATGAGACTCTGACCTGGGTATTTGCCAAATATTTTACACACATCTTGTCATTTAGTCTTCACAATAATCTCTGAAGTGTAAGATAGATGCTGTTGTAATCATTTCCATTTATAATACAAAAACTGAGGCTCAGAGAAGTGGAGTAGTTTGCCCAAGACAGGGTATGCTGTAGGTGGCAGTGCTAGAATTCAAACCTGTCCACCCATGCCTGATTACAAAGTAATCCACACATTTTATGCCTTCCTGATGTTCAAAAGCTTTTCCTTTTGTCATCATTCCTTGTGTAAAAAAAAGCATTGAAAGACTGCATGTGTGATGCTTGTAATTGAGCTGGATATTCAGATCTCACACTTGCACAATATTTACACACATGGTTGAGAAAATGAGTGTTATACCACAACTTCCTTCCAGTGTGAAGCTCTTGTATTTGCCACCTATCATGGGCTTCCAGGATGTTCATAGTAGTAAAATGATTCCCACTTTAAAAATTTTTCTTAAAATATGTTTTATTTGAATTACAAGGTGTTTTAAGGTAATATAACCCTGAACAAATATCTATTTGAATGTTTACTTAGAAGAAACAAGTAACTACATCTTTCAATGAACCTTCTTTAAGAACCTAATATGTCCTAGGCTCTGTGCTGGGGGTTCAGGGTTATATGGTACAGTATAAAGGGAAAAGAATTTGTAAGATAAATATTATAACAGAAAGTACAAAAGAAATATTTGTGAACTGAAAGGAAAGACAAAGTTGAAATAGTGATCCAGTTATATTGGGCAAATTAATGTCTGTACATTTGTTTCTTCATTAGAAATAAAAAATAATGTGGGGCTGGGGATGTGACTCAAGCGGTAGCGCGCTCGCCTGGCATGCGTGCGGCCCGGGTTCGATCCTCAGCACCACATACAAACAAAGATGTTGGGTCCGCCGAAAACTAAAAAATAAACATTAAAAAATTCTCTCTCTCTCTCTCTCTCTCTCTCTCTCTCTCTCTCTCTCTCTTTCTCTCTCTCTCTCTCTCTCTCACCCTCTCTTTAAAAAATAAAAAATACTGAAGCCCAATTCAGAAAGGTCGTCATTGAGGTTAAATGAGTTAAAATGTGAGGCATGTGGTACATATTAGATGATTAATAACTGTTAGTTCAATAGTGATAAATATTTCTTATCCCTGTTCTTCAGCAGCATCAACATTTAAAATGGGATTGTTTTGAGATTGGACTTTGGTTGTCAAATCTCTGAATTTGCTTTAAAGTTTTGTCTGAGCTTCACTAATGATGTAAAGGGTTTTTTTGGACTCATGGGAAGAAAACACACATCACAACCACTCCCATGCACACCTCTACATCTGAAATCATATTTATTTCTTCTCCTCTTGTTCTCTGAAAAAAAATTGCCTGAAGTTTTTTGCTAATACTATCAAATATTTTTACATTTTGATGCCTTCTATAATAACAAAAGAGTACTTGGGAAATGTGCAGAAGTAGCAGAATTATATTATTGGTGAAATCTTTGAATCTATTGGGATTATTAGCTAATTTTTTAAACTAATTCAACTCATTGTGGTTCTTACAGATTTATCACAACCTTTCTTCTTAGAAGCAATAGGAATAAAGCTGAGTGATACCAAAGGTTTGTTATGTATAGATGACCAAATATCACTCCTCTTAAAGATCTCTTAATAGGAAGAGAATAAAATTTCTTTATCTTTCCAGGCAATAGTGAACTGATCTGTTTTAGTTCCTATTGGTGTTTTTTGTGAAAAATTGCTAGTATGAAGTTTTACAGAAGTAAAGTGGTTTTCACTTGTTAAAGTCAATTAATAATTTAATAATGTGTTTTGGAGCTCCCCTATCTTCAGAGTTAATTATTTTTAAAAATAGTTAAATATTTAAAAATAGTTAGCTCTCTAAGCTAGGTACAGTGATACAGATTTGTAATCTCAGCTACTTTGGAGGCTGAGGCTGGAGGATCACAAATTCTACATAAGCCTGGGTCTTGAGACCCTGTCTCAAATAAAAAAAAATAAAAGGCTAGGGATATAGTTAAGTGGTAAGGTATCCCTGGGTTCAGTATTTAGTACCACTCAATAAATGAATAAATAAATGAATTAATCCCTTAGGTTATGTTGTGACATTTTTGTATTTACTGAATGTCTTTATTTGAAGATTATTATACCTTTACTATAAGAAAACAAAATATTTTCTGAAACTGTATTTAAATTGTCATTAAAGCATAAAATAATATGACTATAAGGTAGCATTAAAACACCAAGAAAATTTATTAAAAATTAAACTACTACTTTCAGGCACACATTTCCAACCCTTTTATATATACTCGTGAGTTACAATTGAAATGGTAAATAAAATAAAATTTAAAATGCACACCTGGTTCAGTATTGCAATCACAGTGTTAAATATTAAACATTAATTTATTTCACACTGATGACAGGTTACAATGATTCAGTGTTTAATGAAAAAACTATCTTCTTGATGACTTCTGTGTTCTATAATATGGTATGTGTTTATTTACCATAAATTAACAGGCTTTGTTCTGCCACTATATACTTAAATATGGTTAAGTCATATATGAATATACCTATTTCTGACATAATCTACTTCTGAATTCTATAATGCATATTCACAAATTCTGTAACTCTTGAAAATATCATTTTTTTCTTTTGTAAATGAAATCATTATGTATTTAAGACCGACCTCGTTAGATCTAGGCTCTTTGTACTCAAAAATAAGTTTAATATATGTAGTAAAATCTTGCTATTGAGAAGAAGACTAAAACTAAATAGGGAAGAGAGGTGGGAGGGAAAAAGAGGGAGAAGGGGAGTTGCACAGAAGATGGAAGGAGAACCACATTGTTATACAGAATACATATATGATGTTGTAATGAGAAAAAGAAAAAAAAGTGTGTCACATTAGATTGGATAGAGAGAAAGGATTGGAGAGGAGGGGAGGAGTAGGGAGGATAGGAAAGGCAGCAGAATAGAATAGACAATATGATTGATGTATGTACATTCCATTTATGTATTATATATCAAAATGCATTCTACTGTCATGTATGACTAAAAAAATAAATAAAAATTAAAAAAATCTTGCTATAAATAAATATGAAATTAAAGCTGTTTTAAATAAAGGAACTGAATTTTGGAACAGAATTAAACAGAAACCTTTAACAGAATAAATTTATTTCATTATCTTTGAGAGTCAATGTAGTTATACATATATTTGCTTAAGCCATTAACTATCTGTGTGACCTGGGGCAAGTTACTAATCTCTTTGTATTTTCATGGAATGTTATTTTGTGACACGTACCTGGTCACAAAATAACATTCCATGAAAGATGTTTTATGTTTGCAAATTACCCCAAGGAAAGGTACTACCATTTGAAGTTAGCTCAGCTACTTTCCTTTATCAGAAAAAATTATCCCCCTTTAAAGACCCTTTATCCTGTCTCAACAACCCCAAAGCAGCAACATCCCAACTCAAATAACGTTTTTCTCCCCCACCTAAGTCTGTGTTGATTCTATTGATTTTTTTTTTTTTTGCATTAAGAAATCACATCTGTGACAAACATTCAAACCTATAGGTAGGGTTGAATGAAACAAACTCATTTGACTCTCAAAGTATTGTTGTGTATTTAGTGTTTCAAAAGAGCATAATAGTTGACTTGCAGACTTTTATTTTCATTTTAATTTGTTGATCTCTTAAAGCTACTAATTATCACAAAAAGATGACTGCCTTTTAAAGTTTGAGTTATGAAAGTTGTATTTATAGCCCCAAATTTTTTAGTCATCTTTAAAAATGTACATCAATCTGATTTTTTTCACCTTGTCTTGTTTGGGAGAATTCTAAATGCATGAAAATAGCCTAAAGAAATGGAGCTTGAATTGTCATTTTAATTTCTGCCTCAGTAGAATATGGTACTCTGCTATTATTTGAGCGTTATTATAGCAGAACTGGCTTTTCTCCCCTTCCCTTCCCTGCGCTCTTCTTCCCTTTCCCCTTCCTCTCCCAGCCTAAGTTGCTCAGGCTGGCCTCAAATTTGTGATCCTCCTGTCTCAGCCTCCTGAGTAGCTGGGATTACAGGAGTGTGCCACTGTGCCTTTCCTGGTTGTCTATTTCTGTCTGATATTATCAGTGGTTTGCTTTTGTAGTATTCAAGGTGCTATATAAATGTAAGGGTGTCTTACTGGCTTTCTATAAACTTATCTGCCTGGTCTGGTGAAGATTTATTTTTTAAAACAAAGTTTTCTCTTATCAAGTGCAAACATTTTGTGTTTTTACAGCTAGCTTATGTGAAAAATTGTCTGCATTATGTACTATAGTTTTTCAGTCAGTGAAAATCATATTCTGAGTTTAGTTTTTTTCTCAAAATAGATATACCATGACACTAAATTTGTCAAGCAACAGTTGAAGATGAGCGTACTGGACTATGAAAATGAAGTTTCAGAGCAGTCACAGTAATCTTAGAGTGAGAATAGATTAGATAGTGTTGCCAAATGTGTAGAAGAGAGAGGATTAGAATCTAGAATCAGTAAGGAGGAACCTATGAATATACAGAAGTGCTTTTTGAATTTTCAATTTCATAATAAGATTTTTGAGACAGTTTGGCGGGTATGTATTAAGAGTGGAGAAGAAAGGAATGCATTTGAATTTATTCTGCAAGTGCTTAAAATTATAAATGGACTCCATAATCATATTGTGCCAGAAGATGGCTCAATTTGAAAGTAAGCCAACATGACATGACTGCCTGGGGAACTGCTCTCTGCAGGAAAGAGACCAAGTTTAATATTGAAAGGACAAGATCACCTATCTATGGGGGAAATAACTTGAGAGTTCATACAATATCCTATCTAAGAAACAGTTGCCAAAGCAGATAATGCAGTGAAAGGTGAGTCTTGGCAGTAGACTTAATGTGACCATATCTTATTAACTGATAAGAAAACAAGTTCAGGAAATATATGAGTATGTGTACACATGTATAAATAAATACACACGTTTTTCTCTTTTAAAGTGGAAAAAGAAGCAAGTATTTTCAGTGTTGGTGTATATAAAACTGTTTTGTCATGATTCTTAAATATGAATTTAAACAAAAATTTTTATAGAGACTATTTTGTAAAAATATTTTATTCCAGTGCATTCAGGAAATTAAAACATAAAATAACTTTAAAAAGCTATAAGGTTTATAATGGATGGGTACTTTTTTGTGAATTAAAACCCAAAATAATTAACAGTTTCCATGTTAATTTTGTCCTTTATATGTTGTTTATACAGTTGAATAATACTAGCAGTATCATCATTTGCTTTTATTTTACTTCACAGTTTTTTGTATTGTGTTCATGATTGCATTTGCGCCTCAGAAAAACTAATTAGAGGTTGCATGGCTCACCCAAAGGAAGTGTGGATGAGGTTACACCACACAGGCCTTTGGATCCTGAGTGCAAAGCATTTAGTAAGGACAGAGCAGGAGCAGAAGGAAGACCAGGAGCAACTTTGATTTTATTAAAAGAACTATTTAGATGCTGACCAGTAACTGGCATTTGAAGAACTGTCTTAGAATAAACTCATCAGGAAAACCATGCAAAAGAGGCAGACTTTATGCCCTAGTGGAAGCATATGCTTGGGGTAGAACTGAAACTCAGTTTCCAGACTTAGATAAATTAGTTTACATATATTGATGTGGCCAAAATTATTGCCATATATCTATATCTGTTTAGAGAGGTTTCAAGTTAAGAAGAAGAGCAATTTTGAGATAAGACAGGAAGATTTTAAATCTTTGAAATCTTTTCAAAAATCCAAAAGTTAGTGTGTCAGAGACCAGCATCTGTTTTGTGACCAGACTTTTCCTGTCTGCATTATATTGGTTAGAGGACATGATTTGATTATGTGGTCAGGAAACGTCTGGGCAAAATTGTTAAATCATCAGTTTTTGTCTTCTTGGCTCCAGCCTCATTTTCTAATGCTGTTTTTTTAATTCTGTGAAATAAGTAACCCCCAAACAGCTCAATGGTGACTCAGTTTCCTAGTCTTTGACTCATATCTGTTCTCAAGGAAAGTGCCCCCCACCCCCACCCTAATTAACTGTTTCAGCTGAGAAAACAAATCTCTTTCTGAAACTCTGGGTTTCATCAAGTTGTTGGGAGAGCCCTTGGTGGGGACAGTAAAGCAGGAGAGGACATGAAAAAACATACTGCTAAAGCACTGTTTGCTCTCCCTAATCCAGATAATAATTATATTGCTTCTATTGCTCTCTGAATTCTTTTGGACAGGAAAAACTACCAAAACTTTGAAAGCAAATATTGTAACCTACCAAAAGAATTTGTTTTTGTGAAGGCAGTAGTAGATGGTTCTTAGCTACTCGTTTTTGTTTTCTTTAAGAAGCATTTTACCAAAGAAAAGGCCATGTATTTTATCAAAAGAAATGAAACCCCGAGTTTTTAGCACTGTGCTTATAACTCATAAAGTTTGAGATCTGAGCTTGAGATACTTCCTCCCAAGCTGTACATGTTCTTTGAAATACCGTTTCCTACTTGAGAGGAGCTTCTGGCAATTTGTTATACTGAGCAGGTAATTTTTCAGTGTGTTCCTGTGGGGCTCAGTGCAAAGTCATACCATACAACTGACTACCAAGTAGTAACCTGAATTCAGATCAGGTGCCAAGTAAGTTTACAACTCTGTAAACTTCAGTCCTAATAAAGACGTTGTTTACAAACAGCATTTGGTTTATGAATTGATTTAGTAATGTGATGTACTTTGTATTTTAACATGTATACTTAACCGAAAAAATATGCTGAATGTTATTTTTTTAGAAACATTTTAATTATCTGAAATTTGGATATTTCTTCCCCTGTGAGACACAGAAATCATATTCAGCAGTGTAAATGTTGGAATCAGGCAAATTGGGTTTGAATTTTGGCTAAAACTTTGGGCATCTTCTCTATACCTCAGTTTCATATCTGTAAAATGAGGATACTAAAAATAAAAACTTGATGGGACTGTTGTAGAAATTATATAAAATCATATATATATACTATTAATTCACATCGTAAAGTACCCAATAGGTGATATTCTTATTGCATTTGATATGTTGAATTTATGAATATGAAGCTTCAAACTTCTTTGATCATAACAAATATATGCATAGTGTAGATTAAATTATACTTGCTTTGAAATTATTTAAAGTATTGTTTGAACTTCTCCATATATGATAATGATCTTATTTTGGATTGGTGCCCTTTCTACTATGAAAGGAATCGTGACAACTCAAATAGACTCAATTAGACTATCTAGAAGGGAAATTTATATTCGTACTCCATGAAGATTCTCATTTGAATAACTAGAGTAATGTCCAGTTCAGTATAATTACATTTCTATGCCTACAGTTTATTATGCCTACAGTTCATATTAACACACTTTATTCAATATTAAGGATACTAGTGAACAAGAAAATCCATAGAATATACTTAAAATTCCTTGTTTTCCTTCATTTATATATTATAATAAATTTGTATATGTATGTGTAAACTGCTTTGAATATCTTTATGATATTAATTTTTTTGGCAAAAACAGCAATGATAATCACATTTGGAGGCTGAGTAGTTGTGAGCTAAAGATGTACATTTGCTTTTTACTCAGAACCATAGTTATCAGGGAGTCTGCTTCTTTCCACTGAGTCAGGGCAGCACTTTTTAGTTGCCTGCTTCCAGCTAATTAGAGTCTTGATATTGGTTCTTCTTTTTTGGTGACTACCTGGTTCTTGGCTTGTTTATCTGCTCTGAGACTGGTTCCATCCTGCCTGCCAACACCTAGAGGGCAAGTGTTTCAAAGAGAAGTAAAAGTAGCCCTTTACCTGCTCTGGCCCCCACCTAAGCTTATCTCAAATGAGCATCACACCCTGATTTTTTTGTCTTCTTAAAAAAATACATATTTGTAGTTCTTGAGAAAATAAATCCTTTGTTTTCAAATCACATTTCTGTCTCGAATCAGAACATCTTATCAATATTAATGTTCCAGCATGAGTGAGATATGTTATACTGCCAGGTAATTCATACTGGGCACAGGTGGTGACATGATATTAAGAAGGTGAAGGCTGCATATCCCTCTGGTTGTTACACAGACACCCTCCCATTCCCTGATTGTTTAGCCGTTTGTTACATCCCAAGTTAAAAGGATTGCTCTTCAATCTAGTCTGGTTCCCCTTACATTTGCTAGAAAGCTCATCACCAAGTTATCTTGTTACCAATAAAGCTATACCTCTGATTCTTTTTCCATATGGGTAGTAAATTGGTAAGAGAAATGTAGTAACTTTGCTATTACCTCCCATTTTGCAGTTTCATTGTTTGGCAACCCTATTTGGTTAAAAATTTCTGGATTTTTTTTTTTTAAATGAGTACTAGGGATTGATCCAGGGACATGCTACCACTGAGCAATATCCCCAGCCCTTTTATATTTTATTTTGAGTTAGGGTCTTGCTAAATTGTCCAGATAGGTCTTGAATTTGCTGTACTCTTGCCTCAGGATCCCAAGTGGTTGGGATTTCAGATGTGTAATCCCAGGCTTGTTCATTTCTTTTTACATGCCCTACAAGTGCTTGGTTTATATGTGACCTAGATCAGCCAGTCTCCATTGCCACAGAATTTCCTGGAGTAAATATTAGTCACAAATTATAGGTTTCTTATAACCAACCAGACATAATCTAAAGAAAAAATAGGCATGAGTTCTTTTTTTAAAAAATATTTTTTTAGTTGTAGATGGACACAATACTTTTATTTTGTTTATTTTTATGTGGTGCTGAGGATCAAAACCAGTGCCTCGTACCTGTGAGGCAAGTGCTGTACTACTGAGCCACAATCCCAGCCCATAGACATTATTCCTTTTTAATTTTTATTTTATTTTATGGAAGGTATTTGTCTCTGGAGTTGAGATATCTGCTGTATTCATGGATCCATCTTACACTGAAGTCATAAAACCAAGAGCTAAGATTCACCCTGTAGATTGTAATGATTCACATTGGTACCACGTTTGAGACCTTTAGCTTTAAATTTCCCTTCCAATATCAGTTTCTACCATATGACTTTATTCTCCTTCCATTCCACCCACAACCTTTTCCCTGTCATGATATGTTCATTAAGAGACTTTGTATTGAAAGCAATAGAAACCAGCTCTGGTTAGCTTAGGTAGAGGGGGAATTAATTGGTTGGACCCTAGCATATTTTATAGGATAAGAGAAATTATTTTGCAGCCATAACCTATGAATGAGCTCATTCTCTGGAATAGTGTGTGTGTGTGTGTGTGTGTATGTGTGTGTGTGTGATATATATTACACATGTATATTTTGTGTATTCTAGCATGTTCCAAAATATTTTTGTTTCTAGTTTTTATTCTTATTTTTAAACTTCACTTTGGCGATAAAACCAAAAAGGAAAATAAAAGATAGTAGCTGCTGATTTGGTTCAGAAACTTTATTGAGTCCAGGTTCTTAGACTTTTTGACCATAGCAGAATGTATGAAAATCTAAATCATTAATGATGCCTGAAAGGCAGGCTGCCACACAGATGAATGCATTACCCTTTCTGATAGCAGAATTAAAGAAATTTGAAACTTCAGCATTTTGAAGATCATTGAGGTATTTTTGTATGTGTTCAGAATATTTCATGAGTAATATTGAGACAGAGTCCATATAAGTCCAATTCATGTTATAACTGAAATGTCTTTCCATACAGTAAATTGTTTTAACTACATAGTAGAAGATATATTTAAATGTTTATAGTAGGCAACAGAAAACACTGTGGAAAAATCCAGTGAAAGCAGTATTAGGAGTATTGCCTGTTTCTTTTTATGATTCTGGAAATCACATGAAGCAAAAAGAATTGTGATTATATATGCAGAAGAGCTACTCTCATGGTGTATATTTTATATCTGTCGTAAGAGACCAACATAGCATCTTTCACTGTCAAATTGAATTAGCTGTGGTTCATATCATGGGTAGCTTTAAAACTATTTTGCCATTAATAATAAGGTATTTAAAAATACTGTGGTAAGTGATTGTAGTATATACCATTGGTGCTTTCAGTTTGCTGTTTTGCATGCATGAATCCCATTTATAAGGTAGCATTATCCAAAGTGAATGGGGGTGGGGGGAATGGCCTAGAAGATCAGGGCTTTTTTCATATGCACTAGTGGAAACCTCACTCTCTCCAATGGTATGAGTCAGCATTTCAGAATTAAAAATTCTAATGTGAAGATAGTCTCAAGATGTATTTTTAAATGGGGTCACTCAATAAAGTGAAAGGTACAGTGAGTTTGCATTTTAATGTCCTTGGACTCTTTTAGGTGTGGGAGAGGTGTAGCTGATTCATGAATTATAACTAACCCCTTTTTAATTTAAAAATAAAAGAAGAAAATGCTTTGTGATAATTTTTCCCCTATGCAAGAGATCAATGAAATATTTTTCTTAACATGGAAAGCACTCAACAGAAACTCTCTCTCTCTCTCATATGTATATTCATATTCTTTTTTTATCTACCGTTACTCTTCCCCTAAACCACAGAGCTAGGGCACACTCTGTCAAGATGGTCTGTTGAATCTGTGGTTGCTTGGACACACTTTATAAAATGACACCAAAAAGGATTCATGTACAGAATATGAAGTTTTTTTATTGATGATGATAGGCTACATCTCGCTTATATTTCACATTAGATTGGGAGATTGATTGGCTTTTATCCTTCTAAAAATTATCTTCAACCTCCAAACAAGGAAAAACATTTTAAAAATATGGGCATATATTGCCTAGCTTTAAGAAAAATGTAAAAAAAAAAATTAAGGACACTTTAGTCAATAGGTGATTGTTCAGTTATAATTCTTTCTATAATGCAACAGACAAAACAACTGAAGTACATTTATATGTATACTGAAGTTAAAATTCTAAGTAAATGAAATAAGTTGCAGTATGGTATGGGTAGTGTGATCTAATTCAAGCTAAAATGCTCTTATGCTGAAATATATTCATGTGGGAAAAAGTCCAGAAATTTACTTTCACTACTATTTATTTTAGTGCTTTGATTTTAAAGGTTTGCAGGAGATTTTTTTTAAAGCTTTAGCAGTTAAAATACTGAATGTAGATATTTCAAAAAAATCATATTGTTTTGAAGGCCGGAGAGGAACAAGGATTTGCCCAACGTCAGATGGGAAGCTAATGGCAGAGTCAGGCCTGAAATCAGTCAGTTGGAGGAATGCTTAGGAATTAGCCCTCCCCTCCAAATTTATATCTGTCCTTCTAAGTCTCCCCTAACAATAATAATAGTAACAACAGCAACAACAATAATAAATTTGTATTAAATTTTATGTAAAGTGTGAATTAAACTATCTTCAAGGGGAAGAAATGTCTGTGTTCCTGTAGGTATGGAAACTGAACTGGTAATTGAGAATAGTCTTGAACAACAGGCACAGTTTTGATAGACAGATATGGGGATGGAGTTGTGGTCATAATTATTGGAGGTAGTGCAAAGTCACAAAAAAATAACTAATTTGACAAATGTAGTCTTTATTGTTACCGCTCATGGTTCTATTATAAGATTTAAGTCATATGCAATTAATAAGTAGGAAGTCATATTGAATTAATGTGGCAGTGTTTTTGGTTTATAATGATTTTTCTTAGCATGTTAGTATAATGGCTTTTGTCATGAAGTAGTAGTAGCTGAATCTAAAGCAACTGACTCAAGGACATAGACAACCTATCAAGGGAAAGGAATGGAGAAACACAGCTAGAAACCTGATGTCCCTTTACCTCTGTAAACTTTTGTTTGGTTTCATCACAGTTCTTCCCAGTGTGTGTTAGTAGCTTTCTGTCACTGTAACAAATACATGCTACAGTAAACTTATAAAGATGAAATCAACTTATTGTGGCTCACAGTTTTGAAGGTTTCAGTCCGTGATTTGCCTTATTGGTTTTGGAACAGTGGTGAGGCAGTACATTATGGAGGGGAGTGTGTGGTGAGGCAAAGCTGCTTACCTCATGAGGGTCAGGAAGCAAAATGAGAAAGTCGAAGAGACCAGAGTCACTAAGTCTCCTTTGAGGATATGCCTCCAATGATCTAACTATTTCTCACTAGGCTTCATCCCTTAAATGTTCCACCACCTTCCAATAGCACCACAAACAAGCTGGGGACCAAGCTTTAACATGTGGGCCTTTGAGGGACCTTCCAGATCCAAACCATAGTACGGTTTTTCAGTATTTCCAAAACTTAGATGCTTTTCTTAAGCCTTCTTTCATATCATCTTCACCTTTAAAACTATAGTGATACATTTACTGTAGTATTCCTTTATTAAGAACTTTAATGTGTCTTTTTCAAAGGTGCTGGTATTTTTTTAATTAGAATACTTCAAAGGGCTCTGGTTATAGTGTATATATAGAGGTTTTGATTATTCTTCTGTAGAAGTCCTCATAGTGCAAGATTTTATAGATAATGAGGATTTTCAGGAATGATATATAACTATATATCATCATATATATAACTCTATATTATATGAAGTATTGTTTTCTGTGATGATGGGAATGTTTTTTGTATTGCCTCCAGTATTGTAGCTACTAGCCATTTGGGGCTATTAAATTTTAAGTTCATGAAATCAAGTAAAATATTCAGTTCCTCTGTTACATTAGTGGTATTTGAAGTGCCCATTAGCCACTCAGTGACTTCTGATTCCTATATTGTTCAGTACAGCTCTAGAGAGAACTTGAATCACATAACAATTTATGAATCCCTTGTAATGATCCCAGGAACTCTTTTCCCCAGCATCCCCGTTTCAGAGATTAAGAATTTGCTCTAATAGAAAAATTCAAGTAGATGTTCTAGGACAGTATGAGGCATATATAACCCTGGAGAGGGGAAGCTCTGATTAGAAGTGGCACTGCCCATGAGCCTATGTTACCTATGAACTGGAGATGTCTATCTTATCTTACCTTTTCTTATCTGATCTGATCTAATCTAATCTAATCTGAACTAATCTTCTCTCCCCAGAGCCTTGCTATTGCACAGAACTCTATTTACAGTTATGTAGAGTTAGTTCTCTGTAACCAGATTTTTTGAAAACAGAGGCTGAATTTTATAATTCATCCTGTACAGTAAATAACACTTTAGTAAACACAGGAAGGACCTCCTTAACTGACTTGAAGGCAGCATGTTATTTATATTCCAGTAGAAATTGAGAATAGTTCTTCAATTTTGATAAATTGGAAGGCATTAAATATAGGATGATTAGGACAGATACTATTGTAGGACTTAGGACATTTTCCTGTTTTCTGGGTAAAGCAATTTTCTTTTATTATTGTACACTTTCTGCTTCATTGTTACATTGAAGGGCAGGTCTATTAAAGAGGTGCTTACCCCGTCCCCATTAATTATTCTAAAGACCTACTGTTTTTGGTACTAGACTAGAAACCTAATGCAAGGAAAACCACAAGTGTGTGTTATAAGATCTGGTTTAATGTCATGCTTCACTTTGCATCTCCTGCTCATCCTCCATCTTCTCTTTAGAACTGAAACAATCATGTAGGTTGTACATGTTTTCCTTTATCTTGGTTTTAATTGCTCTTTATGCAACTCTTATTTCTGTTCAAATATGTATATTGAACATGATTTTGTCTCCAGAATGCCTAGTTACAAGAAGGCTACTTACATAAATTTTAACTTATTTACACAATTCTGTATATTTTTTGAATTTTTAAATTAACATTTTTGGTGCATCATGGTTCACTGTGTCTCCTATTGAACATTTCTTATCTTGCTGGTTAAATGCACTGTTCTATTACAAGAAATATTTTAAAGGACTAAAATTTAAAATATATAGTGATTATGGATATACCAATAACCATCACAGTGTGAATTGAAGGAGTGCTTTCCCTCTTTTAGCATGTTCTTTAAAGCGAGCAGCCATTGCTTTCTACTTCATTGTAATTCACACTGCATCCAGTGCTACTGGAAAACTAATGAAAATGCTGGGACTACAAGGCTTTATTTTACTGTTGAGAATTCTCAGTGGTTACAGTATTATGTAGTACCTAATTCTCTTGATGTTGCCTTTTTTTAAAAAAAAAAATAGCTATTTTTATTTTCAGTCCAGTGATGTTTCATTCATTAACCCCCTAACCACTGAGTAAGCTTCATGTCACAAAAGAGCTTCCAAAGGAAGAAGCACATACTGGATTTATTACAATATAGATATTCTAATCATTCATGCATCTCAACAAATATTTGTGTGTGGACATGCATGCATACGTGTATATATATTCATATTCTCATTGGCATTAAAAACTATGGCTTTTAAGTCAATCTCTGAGAGAATAAAAGTATTGGATTAAGAGAGAAAATGCTGTGTTTCTCTTGCAGTATGATCTCAAGCGATACAACTGTTGCCATAGCAAAATTAGGTTAAACTTAATAAAATCTGCTCAGTGCTCCCAAGGAAAAACTAAACTAGGGCATAAGGATTTTAATGTCACTCATTCCCCTTTTCATTTGATTGCCTCCCCTTAACACAACATAAATATTGGGTGTAGCCTTCCTTTTGAAAAATTGATTTGCTATGGGAAGTTGACTGGTATTGGATCCTGAGTGTAATCAGTACAGATTTGTACCCCAAACAATAATTGTCATTCATGCCATGTTTCATGTGTCAAGTGCTGTATCTGATGAGCAACTGGAGCCTCAGATAACTAAGGCTGTTTTGAAATGTAAGGGATATTATCTCTAGTATATTATGAAACATCTCATGATCTTTCCATTTTATTCCCTTGCAATTTAAAGAAAGTAATACTTTTTTTTCTGTAGATCAACCTGAGTGTGTGTGTGTGTGTGTATATATATATATTTTAGTAGCATCTGAAAAACCAATTTTTGATGTGAAATTTACAATATATTAAAATTTGTCTGAGCACTGTAAAAGTGGTACAGCTGCATTTTGTATATTATACTGTTCCTGTAGTAGGAATGTATACTAATTTATTACATGTGCTAATTTATTACATCCACTGATGTGGATGTCAACTGCCAAGTGACTATAGAAGCAGCTGTCTGAATAGCATCTCCATAACACTCTGTGTGTTATGAAAAAAAAACAGGAAAAAGGAGAGAAAATATACCTCTTTTTTGTTGTTTATTTGCTTTGGGGGTGCTAGAAATGAAATATAGGGCCTTGCATGTGCTGGCAAGTGCTCTACCACTGGACTATATCCCTAGCCAAAACATAACTCTTTGGAAGTGGTTTGTCAGGTGGCATGAAAGAAAGGTAAGAATAATTCAGAGTTTGAGAATGAAAGACTGCTTTCAGAAATGAATGACTACCAGAATCAGAGCACATCAAAAATTGTGCTTAGCAATGGTTCAGGGAACTCACCTGACAAGAGATTACTGAGACCCTAAGAATCCAATTCTCTTGAATAAAATAGTTAAACTAAGTTGAACTATTTAGGCAAAAATATAGAAAAATAGTTAACATCAAATTTTTATGTATACACACATTAGAAACTGCACTATCAAGTATGGTAGCCACTAGCTATATTTGGCTGCTTAACTTTAAATTAATACAGATAAAATCTAGATGAAGTTAGTTTTTTCAGTTGCATTAATCACATTTCAAATGTTCTACACTTACATGTGGCTTGTGCCTTCGAAATTAAGCAGTATAGTCATAGGACATTGTTGCCATTGCAGGAAGTTATATAGGACAGGGATGCTCTGTAAGAGTCTCCCTTAATTAAGAAAAGCATTAGGATTATGATACTATTCTTTAATGATAAAAGTAAGCCAACCAGCATAATAGTGAAGGTATATTTTGCAGCTAATTTTGCTTGGGGATATAATGGTGACTTGAGAATCATAAACACTGAAGGTATTCTCAGCTTGGCTGTAAAACTTCTCTGTGGTATACTGGACTTATTGGATCTCTACAAAGTTGTGACCTACTTTTAGAAGTACACATGACACTGTAGTAAGTATTTTGTATACTAGTGTAACTATTGAGCCCCTCTTTCCCTTCTCATTTTCCCCAATGATTTCTTTATGTACATAGTTTAAAACTTGTTAACATATTGTGTTGAATGTGTTTATGTTAACCACTTTAAATCTTTCAGGTGGTTATGTACTGTTATGGCGTATTTCTCTTTCTATGTGTGTGTGCATATGTGTGCGTGCACACCTGTATGTACAGGTACATATATATGGATATGGATATATATATATATATATGTATATATGTATATATATGTATATATATATGGTGTGGGAGAGAGAGAATAGAGATTATTATTAATAGAGAGAGAATAGAGATCACAGAAGTTGGAATGAGAATGAATTGATTATTAGGAATAATTGTAAAAATGTAGAACATAACATGTAGAATAGCATATAATTCTGGACAAGGCCATTTCAAGTAGAAAATGCATTGGTTTCTAAAGTCTTGGTGAATTATCAATTAAAAAATCCATAGGCATCCCTGAGATTAGTGTTTAAATACTTGTTGTTGAAAATTGCCAAAATATTTGACAATTGCTTGGATACTGTGAAGTTAGTACCAAAATTTTGAGGTCCACATTCCTGACACCTAGAAAAAAATCTATAAGGCACAGGTTTTTAGGGCTCAAGATATGGATAAGTGTGTTTTAGGTGTTTATAGACACTGCAATAGTTCTATTAACATTAATAGATTATTAGTCATTAATAGGTTATTAATCATTGAAAGGTATGTTATTTAACTTTATGATATCTCTATAAGATAGATAAATGATGCTTATCATCATTACCCTTCTATAAAGAGAGTTCAGATTCTTAATTTCACTGGATTAAGTACACTATTTATATTATATTGTTAAGGGGAAGATAGGTTGGAGCCATGCAATATCTTTTATCACAAACTCATTATGCAACAGGTTATTGCTATTTGATTTAAATGAACATTAATCTCTTATTTATAGTTAGTAAGATAAGTGGATTTCAATGAATTTTAGCAGGATGATAAAATGAGGAACAAAACCAAATGTTCTGTTTCTTAAGGACGAAAACCAGAATTTTTATAGATGAGCAAGAAAATTCATTAAAAGATGTTCTAATAATTTATTTCCATAGCAATTACTATAATGAACTTAATTTTTAGATTAATGAGCTACTAATTGAAGGCTTAGATCAGTAGTCATAATTAATGTGAACAGTGTTGGAGCTTTCTTTGTAGAAATTATTTCAGCCTCTAAATTGCTGTTCTTGGTTTAGATGAAATTATTTTAATTGACATTAAACTTTGAAAAGTTTATCTAAAAACCTTAAAAAAGTTTGGGTCAGAAATCCCACTTTACCCTACTGTCATTTATCTAAAAACAACAACAAATAATAATAATAAAGAAATCCCACTTCATTCAGTGATTCATTTTTGGTTTTGATATGAATCTGCCCATGGATGATGGGAACTTCTAAAAAACAATAGAAATATCCAAAGTAATATGCATAATAAAAAGGGAAAAAAATAGCCTTTTTTAAAAGAAGAAACACTGAATGTAGATGTTGGGTTTTAGTTTTTTTCCATAACATCTGATTGAGTGTAGTGCTGGAAAATACTTTTTTTTTTTTGGACTGAGAACCTCATCCATAAGGAATAGTCATAGAATAGAGGTTTTGAACTAAATCAATGGACCCTAAATGGCCACTTCCTCTGGTATAAAAATGTGTTATAGATATTAAGAATTTATGGTCTTTTTGGGATTTTTTTGTTGCCATCTACCTTGAACTGTAGGCCTTGGGACAGGAATGAGAGCAGGACAAGTATCAACAGCTAGTGTTAAAAAGTGGCAAGAAAGGATATGTGGCGATTGAAACCAGATTCTTTATTCTCTTGTGACTCATAAGGTTGGATCTTGGGGTAGGATTACCACACAGTGTTATATTCTGTGAATAATGATATAAGAGTTCTAAATGAGAAATTATTTTAAAATAACATGGAAACCAATTTAACTGTCCTGCATTATGGTCTTGTGAAGTAAATGTTTAAGTAAGGAAATGAGGTGTTATATAAATATAAACAGCATTTTGATGTAAAATCTAGTTTATGAAAATATTTATCCTAGACATTTAGATGAGACCCCCAAATTATTTGAATAATTGTGTGTAAACTAATATTATTTTCATTTTGTGCATTAAAGATAAAGGGGCCATCCCAGTGGCTCAGGAGACTGAGGCAAGAGGACTGTGAGTTCAAAGCCAGCCTCAGCAAAAGCAAGGTGCTAAGCAACTCCGTGAGACCCTGTCTCTCAATAAAATACAAAATATTGCTGGGGATGTGGCTCAGTGGTTGAGTGCGCCTGAGTTCAATCCTGGTATTCCTCCTGAACCCCCCGCAAAAAAAAAAAAAAAAGATAAAAGGGCCAGAGAAATTAAGTGGTATGTGCAAGATCAAATAACAAAATGGCCAAAGGGACAAGTTCTCCAGCCTGGAAACTTAGGAAAGTGTTTTTTTTTCTTACTACCCAAAGTTGCTTTGTTTAGTCCATTGAAAGTCCTTGAGTTCATGAGTTGGGAAGAAAGTATCCAAGGGTAAAGATTCCATAACCAGCACTTCCAAAAATACAAACTTTGTTTTCCAGTAGAAGAAAAGTGAAGAGTGCATTGAATCATGTGTCGTGATATGTATTACAACACTTGTTGAAAGTGTTACCCACTTGTCCTAGGGTCTTCCATTTATCGTGTGGTATATGGTAATGTGGACTAACTTAATATTCTCCATAATAATTTGAATTGTAGAAGTATAGGATTTAATGTCAATAATCTCAAGCAATCATTAAATATTAAGTATTAATATTAAAGAAAATATGGGAGACTAAACAACCTTATCTAATAATTGGATGTCAAATTCAAGTATGGATTTTGAAACCAAGAAAGATAAAATATATGATTTGTAAGGTTTTCTTGAGCTTTAAGATTCAGTAATGATAATTCCTAGATATTTTTGTCCTAATATATTCCATATAAAATATACTTAATTATGTTGCCTTTTGTAGTACTCGTGTATATTCAGTTCACTCAGAGATTGGTATGATATTATTTTGAGTTACTATTCAGTATTCCAAATGTGAATTACAAAATCAAAGCAGGTAAATCTGTAAAATAAATAAATAAATAAATAAATAAATAAGTAAATAAAATCACTCTTCTTCCCAGTTGCACTCTAAATAATTCATGGGTAAAAGAAATTGGACACATCAAAAATTTATAATCTATAGGTGTAAATGATGACACAAATGGTAACTACAGCCTAGGCTTGGAGTGAAAAACTTTTAGTAAGTTAATCAGATATATAATCAGCATCAAACTAAGCAAACTATACTACTAACTGAATGCTTTATTTTTGTATAATTTATAATTATCCTTGAAGCAGTCATTGATGAAAATATACTCCCATGTAGATTAAATAAATCTGTAGTACATGGGCTCATCATTAACTTGTCTTTATGTAGATTGAAAAAATCTTTTAACTCATGCAAAGTGTGCTTAGTGGGAAAGAGGTCATCTGACAAGTTAATGGAAAGGCTGTGGAATGCATTTCTAATACACTTAGGAGCTCAGTATCAGTGTGAGGTAACTATCAGGGCTTTTCACAGGTGATTTAGTTCCTCTTTCTCTGTCAGGACAGTGTCTAAACCATTTATGGAGACAGAAATGCTATACTTTGAGTTTGGTTTAATAGATTAGATGTGTGGAAGTTTATTTTAGGTAACCAAATTGGTAGCCAAAGAATGTAAAAAAGAGGCTGATTCATAGTGGGATAGGGAGAGGGAACGTGGGAGGAATAAACAAACTCTAGAAAGGGCAGAGGGGTTGGAGGAGAAGGGAGGGAGTGTGGGGTTATAAATGATGGTGGAATGTGATGATCATTGTTATCCAAAGTACAAGTCTGAAGACACAAAAAAATAAAGAAATATATAATGAAAACTTATTCTAAGAAATTACTAGATCATAGATTGGCTTTCATTATGGGAAATAGGGTATCAGATTGATGATGAAAATGTCTATATTTCCAGGTAGAGGATAATCTTAAATATTTTCTGTTGTATTCTATGAGGGATTCCTTCCTTATAATCTTGTGATACTTATGAAATCCTACTAATTCACACATACTTACGAAAATGAAGAATATAGTTGACCCTAAGCCATTCTCAAAGCTCCTGTTTAGATTTGAAAGCGAAGTATAGATGGAGAGGTTGGATAAAAGAGATAATGGATTTGAGATGTATATTAGTTATGGATACATGTAATTTATTCAAGAAAAATAATTTTTAGGGGCTGGGGTTGTGGCTTAATGGTAGAGTGCTTGCCTAGCATGCGCAAGGTCCTGGGTTCAATCCTCAGTACCACATAAAAATAAATAAATAAAATAAAGGTATTGTGTCCAACTTCAATTAAAAATAAATATTTAGTTAAAAATAATAATTTTTAGTATTAGACTTAAGCAGATTGTTTGAATAAGAAAACAAGGTAGAAGGCATGTTCTGTTTCTTTCAGTAACTTCAGTTGTCACCTACTTTAATCATGTACAAGTATGAGTGTGTGAACCCAGGAATGCTCTACCACTGAGTTATATCCCCAGCCCTTTTTATTTTATTTTATTTTTTTTTATTTTGAGATAGAGTCTAAGTTGCTCATTTGTGATCCCCCTGCCTCAACTTCCTGAGTAGCTGGGATTATAGGCATGCACCACTGCACGCTGCTTTAGTGAAACTTCTTAAAAGACATATAATTATTGCCTCTTCCTTCTCACCACGTCTTCCTCACCTTCCTTTCTCTTAGCCCATTCAAATGGGACTTTTATCTTCCACACTTCACTGAAATTGTTCTAATAAGATTGCCAAAGACCTTTAATACTGCCAACGTTTTTTTCTCTGTCCTCTTGACTTTTCATCAGCCTTCTCCACAACTGACCACTCCCTTTTCTGTCATAGACTGTTATGTCTTGGCTTTCAGGACTCCTGTCTTCTCATTTGTTCTCTTACTTGATAGCCATTTCTTTGCAATATATTTTGATGGGTTTTGATTCTTCATTCAACTTTTACATATTGGAATTCTCAAAGGTTCAGTCCTGTAGTTGCTTCTCTTTTCTTTCTAGTAAAGTTCTTGTCTTAAAGAATTCTCATTTAATTCTGTGACTTTAAGTACCCTCTTTTATACTAATATGCTTAAAGATTTATGTTTCCAGCTTTCTACAGGACATTTTCTCTTGACTTTCTGAAAAGCACCTTAAGTTCAGCATAGCCAGAGGAGAACTCTTGGTTCCTCAGATTCCCATCTTCCTCTTTCACCTACTTGGCCCTGCCTCTATCTTTCCCACCATAGTAGTTAGCATTACCTTCTCTTCACTTGGTTCAGAACAAAAATCTGGTCATTACTGTCACCCACCATCAGCAAGTCTAGTTAGCACTTCCCCCAAAATGTGTCTAAAATGTGCATCCTCTACTACCACTGTAGTTCAAGGTAGCCTCATAGCTTGCCAGAACCATTATAATAGTGTCCCTACTGCTTTTTCTTCCTTCTTTTCCTGCCCCTCTCCTATCAGGTAGAAAGTACAGTGATCTTTTAAAAAGTAGGTCAGACCAACACCTTTCCCCAAACCTTCCATTGACTCCCATTACATTTAGAATGAAATGGGAATTCTGCATTGCAGTTTTAACATATCTGCCCCTTTCTTTCCTCTCTTCATTGTCTTATACACCCACCCCTCATTATATCTCATCCACACTGAATTTCTGTCCTCTGACATACCAAGTTCATTTTCAAAATAGAGCTCTTGTTATTGCCAGTTCTGCTGCTTGAAATGTGTAGGGCTGAAGTCTTACTTCAAATATCATCCCCTTGGACAGGCCCTCCTTGACTGGTCTAAAGGAGCTGTCTAGTACATCTATGCCATGTTGTCTTTGGAACACTTTACCATCTTATCAAAAATTCTGATGTTAATTTATTTGTTATCTGTTTATTGTATCTCAGCTTTATAAGAACAAAACTATCTACTCTCAAGTCTTGTTTACTCTAGTCATGGTATACAAAAAAAAGACCCTATGTTTTTAATGAAACTTATTTGAATGAATGCTTTGAAAATAAAATGTTTTTAATCCTCTTATATATTGAGAAGTCTTCCAGACTTAAAGAATTTTCCAGTTCCTTTCAGTTTATAAAAACTGGTTTGGAAAACAAGTGAAACTGAATGTATGATTTGATGATGTTCATCCAAATGAAATTATAGAATTTAACAGTTCCAGTACAATATAACTACTGGTGTTTTTTGTACTGCGAAGGAACATTCAAAGTGTACAATTCCAGTCTGCTGTACATGTCAGTTAAGAGAAAACTTAATGGAGGAGAAGAGGAACATAAAATGACTATCTCACTAAAGTAACCTTAAGTTTAGGTCAATCATTGTGTCTTCAATACCTATAGCACAGTGGTAGGTCCATACGAGAAGCCAGAGCTACTGGGTATTCTTTCTGGTGACTGCATTTTCCATTCTATCCACAGAATGACAGAGTGAACAAATACTTTGTGAAGTACTATATATCACTCTCAAGCTGAAGATACAGGGACAAGAAGCCAAAATCATGGAGATTGGAGGTCTCTGAGATTTTTTGCAGGAGACTCTAGCTGTATGGTTGACCTGAAAACATCCAAACCCCTACTTCCTGGTAGTTATACATCTTCAGCCCCTTAGCCTCCATGAGACCAATTTTCTCCTCATCCCTGACTATAGGAGACCCTTTATTGAAGAGACTCCTGTTTCCATTTCCAGAGGAATTGGGCAGAGTGCTGCAAATTCTTTGCTTCTATTTGCAGGAAGCTCCAGGGAAGAATCTACAAAGCACCAATATTAGAAGCAGAGAATCAGTAAATGAATGTTAGGGTCATCTGACCTGAAGTGTACTGTTTAATTGTGTAGAGAAGATACGCATGTATTAGATGTTAAGGTAGAGTGTTATAGAATATATGATTTACCATCAAATTCATCATGGCCACTACTGTATGAAAACTGTTTCCCTTCTCAATTATATAATGGCCACTAATTCTCTTCCTTTAGGACGATTATGAGAAGTCATTGAACTGTGATTGTAAAATGTTTAGAGTTCTTTGCAACCTTCAGTTTATATTGACGTAAACTTTTCTTTCCCCCTAAATTTGAGTCATTTTTGATTCTTTTTGAAAGGAGTAATGATGAAAGTTTTGATTTGTTTTTGTCAACTGGGACTTTGTTAATTACAGATGGAAGGCTGAATTCATTAAGAACCTACTCTATGACAGGTACTCTTACTGGGAACTTTTATTATATTTTATATAATTTTCAGAGGAAACTTGTGAATTAGGTTTTATTGTGCCTGTTTACAAATGAGGAGATGGAAGCCCTGAGAAATTCAGTTACTTGTTCAACATTCTGTAGCTAATGAGGCACAGATGGGCTCAAAGTCCCTGTTTTGATTTTTGAGTTCAGTGTATCTTCTACAACATGGGTATCTCTCCTTCTCTGTAATACAGTTAGTAATAACATCAAAAGTATCTATTTCCTAGAACTGAGAATGAGATTAATAAGAACATAATACCCACAAAAATTGCAACCTCTGTTATAATTATAAATAGCGTTAATTTAACATTACCAAAGTGTTCTCTAGTTACTTTATACTAAGACTTCTGAATACATGATGTGATTCTGTGAGGATTTCTATCTGCAGCAGTGAATGTTTTAATTATTTGTTAGACTCCTTGTGGTTATGTTTGGGTTTCGTTGAGATTGAGTTTTACACCCTTCCAATTGTTGGCAAATACTCATCCTAGAGAAAAACTACCCATATGTTCAGCTGCTAGCCAAAACATCACAAACAGTCAAAACAGCAGATTCAGCTCTCACATGAATTAGGATGAGACAGTGTAACAGAATATAAGTCATGTCCTAGGCAACAAATGTGGAAATAGGTACAGATTGAGTATCTCAAATCCAAAGTGCTCCAAAATCTGAAAATTTTAAACATGGACATGATACTCAGAAAGTTTCAGATTTGGGAGCATTTCACATTTTTAATTTTTGAATTAAAGATACTTGATTAGTAAAATTGAAACTTGAAAAATTCCAAAATCTAGAACATTCTGGTTTTAAGCCTTTCAGAAAAGAGTTATTTGACCTATAGTATCAGCTTGGGAAATTTTAAGATTTTCATCATATAAAGTTATAGCTAGGTTTAGAAGAACATACATGCCCCAAATTGCCTTTTAGGATATCATTAGAGTTGAAATCAAATGAACAGAGCTGGTGGGAGAGAGAAATAATCCCTAATTAGTTAGTTTAATCCTATACAGATAAACTTGGAAACTCCTAGGTATGCTAGGGGGCAACTGATATTTGTGGGATCAAGATCTACTTGAGGTGGCTGGTCGTTTACTTACCACAGTATCCTGTATTTTCTTAAAGCATATGGATATTTTGCTATGATCTTCTCGAATGTTACTAGTTTCCTCTTTCTAAAGCATGTTTGGTGCTTGCAGAACTAATCTAACTTTATATACTTTTGGACAAGCTATCCATGAGTATTATTGTTTTATGAAATAATTTTAATCATTGAACACATAGAAAATGTTTGTAATACAGGCATATTACAAATAGTAGTTAAAGAAAGTATGGCAGTCAACCAGTCTATGAAGTAAAACATTATCACTTCTTTTGAAGTGCCTTGTACTCTTCCTGTATCTTACCTCCCTCCTAACCCTACGAAGTACCTGTGTTCTTATTCAGTAGCTTTTGTTTGTAGTTTTTCATGTATGTCAATGCTTGGCTAAGTTTTATATATCTTTAATTTTATTTGAATGAAGTTACATTGTGCTTATTCTTTTTCTACTTTCTTTTTTGACCCAGTATTCTGAGATTTACCCAGGGTGATGCACACAGCTGCAGTTCACTGAGCTTCATTGCTGTGTAGTTTCCTATTCTGTGATGATACCATAATTTGATTTCTGTCTTTAACCATTATACGCTTTACTATTGAACATTCAACACTTATCTCCTATTGAATGTATACAGGACGTTTTCTAGGATATACAACTTGTAATGGGGTTATTGGGCCATGAGTCTGCTTACCACAGCTTCACTAGATAAGGTCAAGTTGTTTTTCATAGTGACTGCATACATTTATACTAAACTATCCATGTATCTAAGTTCCTATTGGTCCAAATCTTCACCAACTTTTGATATTGTAGAATTAAAGATTCTACAATAATTCTAAATTAAGGATTGTTGCCAATTTTTAAATTTACATTTGAATTATGATATTTTGCATTTTTCTTTTTTATTAGTTCTTTTTAGTTATAAAGACATTATAATCCATTTTGACATAATTATACAAGCATGGAATATATCTTATTACAATTCAGGTTCCAGTACCTCTTCTTCCTCTTCCTTCTCCACACTCCTTGCCCCCTTCCCTCTAATGATTTTTCTGCCATTTACTTGTAGTTATTTTTTAAATTAATTTCTTGTGGATGTACACAGTGATGAGATTCACTGTGGTATTTTCATATATGTACTTAGAAAAGTTTTGCAAGAATCATTCTATTCATTCATTCATTTTCTTTTCCTATTCCTCTCTCTTTATATTTTGCATTTCTAAAAGTGTTTTTTCCTAGATATTAAAAAAATTGTCCTTTCTCATATTTTTAGTCTTTTATTTAAACATATTGGATATATTTACTTTAAATTCTGATAACACCAAGTTATATTCTTGTGAATTGATTCAGCTGAATGACATTTCCACTGACACTGATTCATCGACCTTTGTTTCCTTATTTTGTTTGTGATGTTTTTTTCTTCTAATTGTAAAGTCATGCTTTTTAGAAATTCTTTGAGAACTTGATTCAAGTTGTATTTATCCAGAGTGAGTTTGATTTTTATTTTGTGGGTTAACTGAAACTTAGCAGTCCTGAATCTTCCTCTAAGGTTCATTTCTTTGCTTGATATTTTTTTAACCACAAAGATAATGTGGATTTAGGCTTTAAGCTTGATTAGAGGCCAGCTTATGGTGAAGAGTCTGGAAAAAAATTATCTCCTTTCATCCTGTGCTAAGGTCTAGATTGGTGGCATCTTTGCTGTGCCTTCTGTGGAAGGTTCACTCTGATCTGCAGTTATTCTAATTCATGAGTTGTTCTAATGCCACAGTCTGGCTGGGCACAAATGCCGTAGTCTGGCTGGGCACACAATCACGAGCCACCACACAGCTTGTAGATTCAAACAGCAACTCTTTATTCCCGAACTCACACCAGCCGTCTACAATCACGTTCTGGGGAAATCCACGTTCTCTGCCCAAATCCACGTTCTCTGCCCAAATCCACGTTCTCTGGGCTTCTATCTCCAAAATATACTGTCTGAATCCCGTGAGAACTCAAGGGGAACTCAGGCAGCAGGATACGCCCTATTCCCAGGAGGAATAATCTTAAACCTTAAACCTGGAACCTAAACTGGGAGCGCCCTAAACACGATTATCTTAAAACCGGGAACACCCTAATCTGCCTTGGTCCTTGAGCAAGGTCACCTACATTCAATGTCGCTGCAACATGTCAGCAACATGGGGTACGCTGGCAAGGAAATTGTCATACCTACTTGGCTAATGGCTCCCAGCATTCTAATTCTTAAATTATAGTCCTTTGAGATCTCAGGTCTATTCAGGAGTTTGGATTTAGACTTCCCAATCTGGGCAAAGACCAGCCAGCTACAGCATTATAGTCAGGTTTGTGTTGTTGTGACCGAAATACCTGACAAGAACAACCTAAAGGAGGACAAGTTTATTTTGGCTCATGGTGTCAAAGTTCTCAGTCTATTGATGGATGACTCCATTGCTGTGGGCCCAAGGGGAGGCAGCCCATCATTGGGGAAGGGCACAGGCGAGGGAAGCTGCTCCCCAAGTGGCAGGAGAGAGGTGGGGGGAGGGAGGAAAGGGGAGGGAAAGAGGAAGGGTGCACACTATCCAGCCACAGGGAAGATACCCCTTTCCAGGGTATTTCCCCATGACCCACCTGCTCCAGCCATACCCCACCTGCCTATAGTTATTACCTAGTCAGTAAATTTGGACTTGCATGGACTAATTAGGGCACAGTTCTCACTATCTAATCATTTCATCTTTGGATATTCCTGCATTAACATGAGAGCTTTTGGGGAACACCTCATATCTAAACCATAACACCATAACACGTATTCTCTAGTGCTTTGTTCCCAAGTAGCTGTAAATGTGGGAGTTAAGAGTCTTCAGGTTAGTTAAATGACTACAGTGAGAAAGCTAGCTTGAAAGTTTGTTTACCTCTTCTGAATTCTTTTACTTGAATGTAATCATCTAATAATATTTTTCTTTCTTATCACTTACATAATGAACTTTACTTAATTTTTGAAACTTCTTTTTAAATATAATTTCTTCATTGTCTTTATTTTTATAATTCTTTTTGTTATAAAAATGTTCCTTCATGAAGAAAAGGTGAAGGGATTCCACAGAACTTATAGGGCCTGGATTCATTCATTGTAAGCGTTTTGCTGTGTTCACTGTGTGTGTTCCTGAACCACATGAAGGTCAGTTGAGGATTTTGTGACACTTTCTCCTGGATCCCTGGATGCTTAGATCTTCTAACAAAAAGATACTCTCCTTTGTAACAATGCCATATTACACCTTAGAAAATTATTAGGACCTCTCTAATATTTTACCTACTACCTAATCTAGATTCACATTTCCCAAGTTGTTTTTAAATATCTTCTCTTTGTGTCCCCCCATCCACCCATGAAACTGCAAACAATGCAATGATGCATTTTTAAAGATGTTTATTTGTAGGTATGACTCTTTGGGTCATTTGGTTCACTGTATTTTCAAATACGCAAATATACATTGGCATTTATTTATCTATCTATCTATTTATTTATTTATTGTCTTAGTTGGGCACAATACCGTTATTTTATTTATTTATTTTTATTCAGTTCTGAGGATCAAACTCAGTGCTTCGCACTAGCAAGGCGAGTACTCTACAGCTAAGCCACAAACCCAGCCCTACTTTGGCCTTTCTAATGTCTGCATTTGGCTTTATTTTCATAGGTGCCCTGAGTCCTCCATCCTTTGCTCTTTCCTTGTGAGTTGCTTATCATTTATAGTGTATATATTTGAAAAAATATTTTTATATCTTTTAAGGACTTGTAGCTCTCAAGACTTTCATCCAAGTAATTATAAATTAATTTTATCGTTAAATACAGTACCTTACCCATGATTCTATCAGCAGGCTTTCTTTAAAGAAAAATAAAAAAGGCAAGAAAATCAGAACCAGTTTGTCTTTGGACTGTTCTTCAGGTAACTGAATTCTGCTGATCGTTTTTTGTTCCTGTTCAACCTGGCTGAATGAAGACAAAGCAGAATGATGAAGATTAAACGATTCAAGTTACTTCATGGGAGAAAAACAAATAGATAAAGATTTTTTTCTTAAATGCAAAGCTAACCCAATATTGCTGCTCATTACTGATAACATTCTATAGGGCTTAAGATTTGATAAATTTAATGTTGCCTGACATATTTTTAAGATGACTCACAATTAAAAAAAATATGAAGTGCTGTTGAATAATAATAAGCGCCAAGTAAGAAATATGGGTATGTTGCCTCTTTGTGAAGATCTCAAAGTTATTTATGTATTTAACTATGCAGAAGCCCCCATGTTTGTATTTTTCTTTGTCAGTGACTTCATAGCAGCTCAGTAGGATTTTAAATATTTATATTTTATATTTTCCTGCACCTGCCCCATGACAATATACATACACTATGCAAACAAAGATGTATTTAGTGGAGAGCTTGTGAAACCATTTTATTTCTGTCCTGATCCCTGTTGGAAATGAAACTACTTTTTTCAAATAGTGTTTAAGCATGCTGTCTAGCAGTCAGTAATTGTGCAGATTATAATCATGAGCTTCTCTTCAACATGTGTATGGCCATTGTGGTAATAACTGGTGAATCATTGCATTTTAATTTGAATGAAGAAAAACAGAAAACTCAGCAGAAACGTTATTTTTTTTTAAGAGAGGTAAAATTCTAAAAAAAATGAAAAATAAAATAAGGTGTATCTGTGTTTTAATTGAAAATGGAAAATGACTTCGATGGAATATACATATGGTTTTATAGTACTGATGATGTATACATTAGAAGATAGTTTTTTAGCTGCAAAATGGCTTTTCTCCATTTCCTTTTGTTTTTAAAATAATTATTCCTCAGTACTCAGGTTCTGTTTCTTGATCTTTAGATTTATTCCAGTAGCTATCTTTGAAAGATTTCAAAATATTTTCAGCGATTACTATATTAGATTAGAACAGAACCCTCTCTCTTTATGGTAGGATCATTAGTCTAAACAGTTTCTCTCTTAGCCCTGCTTCTTAGGAATATATTTTTAAATGATTTTTTTTAATTTCAACATGCTTTTAATGCCTTGGCTTTCATCTTACGTCATTTCTTTTTCTTTTTTCTGCTTTAAATCAGTTTATTTATTTTGCAAGCATAGAAAGCAAGTTTTATTTAAGAGAGTACAGAAATAGCAGACTTCTCTGGAGGGAAGTTGGAACCCAGAGCTAGTGTCTACAGGAGTAGGCTTTTTTATAGACCCCCACCTTTCTTTCTTCTTCTTCTTCTTCTTTTTTTCATTGTACAGATTGTATATGTGCAATCATACATATACCTAGTGTAATGATGTCCATCTCATTCCACCATCTTTCCTGCCCCCATCTCCCCTCTCCCTCACCTTTTCCCAAAGTTCCTCCACTCCACCCCACCCTCCCATTATGGATCAGCATCCACTTATCAGAGAATACATTTGACCTTTGGTTTTTGGGATTGGCTTACTTCGCTTAGCATGATGTTTTCCAACTCCATCCATTTACTTGTAAATGCCATAATTTTATTCTCTTTTAATAATGAGTAATATTCCATTGTGTATATATACCACAGTTTCTTTATCCATTCATCTATTGAAGGGCATCTGGGTCGGTTCCACAGTTTAGCTGTTGTGAATTCAGCTGCTATAAACATCGATGTGGCTGCATTACTATAGTATGCTGATTTTTAAGTCCTTTGGGTATAGACAGAAGCGTGGGATAGCTGAGTCAAATGGTGGTTCCATTCCACGTTTTCTAAGGACTCTCCATACTGCTTTTCAGATTGGTTGCACCAACTGTCAGTCAGAATGGCAGTTGTATCATTTCTTAATATATTTTGTTTATCTTGTAATAAACTGATGTTATGAACTTATCCATGTTGGGTTGAAACTTCTTTGTTCTATCTTTATGTAAAATTAATTGACAGTTCTGCCCATTCTTTCTTTGAGGTATTTTATCATCTTGGTTTATCATTCTAGCACAGAGTGGGTACCTCACAGCTAGATTGCCATAACATTTGATACTTCCTTTTTCCCCCTTTTTCCAGAGAATTTAACAAACAAACACACAGATTTTGTGACCTAGGATGTGAAGTGTAATCTCTGACTGGATTTCTATCCCTCTGCCTTGCCTTTTTCAACTTCTTTTTTTTTTTCCAACTTATCATTATGAAGATTGCATTCTAGTTAGACCAATACCTTCACTTAAAAAAAAAAATGTCTTATTCTGAACCAGTACCTAAAAGGTACTAAACTATGACCATCTTTGGCCTTTGCTGTCTGAAGGGAGCTTTGGGGGTGGGGTTGGATTTGTAGCTCAGTGGTAGAGTGATTGCCTAGCACATCATGTGAAGCACTGGGTTCGATCCTCAGCACCACATAAAAAATAAAATAAAGTTATATAAAAAGAAGGAAGCATTTGGTGTTACAAGAGCCACCTATCAAGGCAGATTATAGGAGTTAGTTCTGCAGAGCTCTTGATGGCAGTTCAGAGAGATCATAAACTAGGAAACCCAAGATGCTCTAGGAATGTCCTTTTTATTGGAAGAACTCTTCATTAAGAGAAAGCAACAGGGTACTAGTGTTCTTTCTTCATAAGCATATTAAAAATTGGGGTTTACTCCAAGCCAGTGGCTCTTAGAAATGTTAAGATAGTCCCAGTGGTCATGGACAAGTCATCAGGCTGGAAGGGATATATCAGGGTGGGTCTGATCTTAACCTTTGAAAGGAGCCATTGTACTGGCCTGTAGTAGACAGGGCATGTTGGGGGAATGAACTAGGGATCTGAATGTTCTGTTGCCTTTGTTCTAGCAAATGTGGGGGGCATAGGGCCAAGAATGTTCTGTTCATTTCCACCTCCCTGTTTTATCTAGGTTCCTTTGACATGGGTGGCTTTCTCCTGTTCATCATCCATCACATATGTTCTTATGGCAGGAGCATGGACTTTGTAGGCATAACTGACCTAGGCTTGAGTTGTGTCTTCTTGCTGATTCACTGGGTGACCCTGGCTAACTTACTTTACTATTCCTAAGTCCAGTTTCCTCCTTTTATAATGGAGGCATTAGTATATATTCTGCAGTTTACAGATTGAAAAGTCAGACCCCTGATTTTGGGGCTTAGAAAAGTGCTTTTATTGGCTCCAATAATTAAAAGTAACTAAGGAAAAATGTGTGGTATTTCGTGTATCTGTATGTATATAATGTGAAATTTAGAGGAAGATCTAAAGAATACTGATTTCCATTGACAGGTTTCCCTTAATTTTGTTTACTTCTCTGAATCCTTATTTCTTTAGTCTGGTGGCAGGGTGTTAGCAATTTGGGATAGCAGATCACCCACCCAAGAAGGTACTAGAAACTCCCCTTTGTGGTTAAACTGTTACATAAGAAAAACACCATGTCTGGAGGCACAATATCTTCTGGAAGGACATGCAAGGAGAGCAGTTACCCCAATCTTTTCCTCATATCCCTTGAATGTCTTGTTTACATTTGTGTGCCCTCTGATTGGTACATATTTGTTGAATTGATATAGGATATTTTTAGATTAAATTTAATTTTACACTTTTATGATAGATGTCCTCTGTGAATGTATTGACCAAATTAGATATTTATGGAAATGCAAAACTATTGATCTAAAATCCTTGGGAAACTTACTCTATTATGAAACTTGTCAATATATGGGAGACTGTGAGGTAAGATAAATTCTGAGGTAAGATAAAAAGTACCAGCTTAATGTCTTTTGCAGTGCATCATGATATTCTGTTTATGTATATATACATATATTTATTTTTAATTGACACTTAATTGCATATATTTATGGAGTACAGTGTGATAGTTCATGATCTTATCATGTGTGATGATAAAGTCAAGGTACTTGGCATATCCATTCCACAAACATTTAGCATTTCTTTGTGTTGAGAACTTCAGAGTCCTCATTACTAGCTATTTTGAAATATACAATTAAGTGTTGTCATAGTTATCCTACTGTGGTACAGAAGATTTCTGCTTCTGTTTTTTTTCATTAATTCTATTGATATGATATATGACATTTATTGATTTGCTTATATAGAATCATCCTTGGGATATATCCCACTTGATTATACTGTATATAATCTTTTGATATAATATTAGATTTAGTATGCTTTTTTGATAATTTTTGCACCTATGTTCATTAGGGATGTTGGGCTGTAATTCATCCATCCTTCCTTCCTTCCTTCCTTCCTTCCTTGTCTGCTTTTGGTATCAGGGTAATGCTACTCTCATATAATGAGTTTGGGAGAACTCCCTCCTTTTCATTTTTTTACAATAATTTGGGAATAACTGATGCAGTTCTTTAAAATTTAATTCAGATTCAGAAGTGAAACCAGCATCACTATTTTTATTTCACCACATCCTTATGAACATTGATTGTTGCTATATAAAGCTTTGGATTGTAGTTTACTCATCTTGTCTGTGTTGTGGATATAATTCACATTAACTGGGATATTTTGTTATTAAACAAATATTTGAGTGATTACCATGATTTATATGACTATTTCTCTTGTAAGATGGTACAGGGATTATATTTTCTTACTATTTTTTTTGCCACCCATATGGATTTACATGTAGTGGTGCTCAATGAATGTGAAAATAAATGTCAGTGTCCACCTTGATGGATTGATTCCACTATGTCCTAACATATCTGCACATATACTTTAAGCAAATATCCTTTTAAAAACTATCACACTTTAAGATTCCTGTGTCTCATTCTTGTTTTTCTGTGGAGAATCCATTTATTGGTAGTATATATTAGCTTCTTTAAAATGAGAATTCTTGTCTCTTTCCTCCATTCAGCTTCCTTTTTGTATACTTTTCTGCTTTTTTTGTAAAGTAAATATTGGTATATCTATGTTTTCACCATAGGCATTAAGTAATTTCACTTATAAGTATTGTCTATCTGAAAGAATTCTTTGTTGTGTTATCAGTGGAGATATGTTGGATGTGTTGGTAGTTGTTAGGGAGAATGTACTTAAGGCATGAGCTTTAACAGAGATATGAGATGTGTATTAAACCAGTTTGTGAAAATCATTTGCTTTTTGTATTTTATGGCAGTACCCTGTAGATCTGCTTTTAGAATGATAATTCATGCTAATGGCTTTCATCTCCCATGAGGTTGAAGAAATCAATCCTAAAATGGCAGAATGAAAGGGTATAGCAAATAAAGTCAGTGAACTATCAAAGAATTTTTCTTTATTCAACAAGTCCCAGAGCACCCTGTGTTACACTGACCTTCTCTCAATCTTCTCTTCTGAGTTCTTAGGCCAGTTCAATTCATGATATTTTCACAATAGAATAATTAACAAACATACTTGATCATTGAAACAGAAGGTATTTAAAAATAATACCTTGGAGCGAGCGGTGTCTCAGTCTTCAGGAAAATGGTGAAGAGGAAATACAGCATTGATTGCCGTTGCTAAGCAACTTGTTTTACAGCAGATGTGCCAGGGACAGTGGTGGTGTCTGCCAGCACACCATGCAGGGTAAAAAGCAGTACAGCAACAGCATTATGATGTTGCTCAAATATGAGAGTCTAGGCCCTGCATTTTCTCTTTTTAAAAAAAATCTTGGTTGTTGATGGACCTTTATTTCATTAGTTTATTTATATGCAGTGCTGAGGATTCAACCCAGTGCCTCACACATGCCAGGCAAGTGACACTGAGCCACAACCCCAACCCCCATTTTTTCTTTCTTCCCAATTTTCTTTGATCAGTATTTAAGATGTTAAGATCATATGATCAAATATATAGACTGCGAGAAATTTTGGAGTACAATGAGGATTTTTAGAGTGCTGTGAATATATTTGTAGAATCAATTGTAAAATAATCAGAATTCCTATATTGAGAAGTACTGTTAATTTTCCTATTCACCTATTATCCATTTATCCATTCAGCCTATTATCCTATTCATCCTGTTTATCCACTCATTCATACATATGCCCACATATTTATTTTCTTGTAAACTAAATTTAAATATTTAGGACATTGTGATGCTTTTAAGTCTGATATCTGTCATGCTGCTGACTGTACTGGTTGCATTGATTGTGCATAGTAGGTATGATGGTAGGAACCACAGCAGTAGTGCAGTTGTGGTATAATGAAGAGTCTGTGAGCTTATTTCCAAGTACCATGACTCTGAAGCTTTAGGGCTTGTGGGGGTCTCCTGGGCAGCTTGTTAAAAGATTGTTCAATCCCACTCCTGGTGATTCTATTACCAGATGTCAGACAGGTAATTTAGAAATATACATTTAATTTTATTTTTAACTTTTTATTCTAATTTGTTATATATGACAGCAGAATGCATTACAATTCATATTACACATATACAGCATAATTTTTCATATCTCTGGTTGTATACAAAATATATTCACACCATTTGTGTCTTCATACATGTACTTAGGGTAATGATGTCCATTTCATTCCACCATATATTTTACCCCCTTGTGCCTCCCTCCTCCTCCATCCCCTTTTCCCTATCTAGAGTTCATCTAATCTTCCCATGCTCCCCCTCCCAACCCCACTATGAATCAGCCTCCTTATATCAGAGAAAACATTCAGCATTTAGTTTTTTGGGATTGGCTAACTTCACTTAGCATTATATTCTCCAACTCCACCCATTTACTTGCAAATGTCATGATTATATTCTCTTTTAATGCTGAATAATTTTCCATTGTGTATGTATACCACATTTTCTTTATCTATTCATCTACTGAAGGGCACCTAGGTTGGTTCCACAGTTTAGCTATTGTGAATTGTGCTGCTATAAACATTGATGTGGCTGTGACCCTGTAGTATGCTGTTTTTAAGTCCTTTGGGTATAGATCGAGGAGTGGGATAGCTGAGTCAAAAGGTGGTTCCATTCCCAGTTTCCAAGGAATCTTCATCCTGCTTTCCAGATTGGCTGTACCAATTGCAGTCCCACCAGCAATGTATGAGTGTGCCTTTTCCCCCACATCCTTGCCAATACTTATTGTTGTTTGTATTCTTAATAGCTGCCATTGTGACTGGAGTGAGATGAAATCTTACAGTAGTTTTGATTGGATTTACCAGACCTTCAACTATATTACAGAGCAATAGTAACAAAAAAACAAAAACAAAAAACATGGTATTGGCAACAAAATAGACTGGTAAACCAGTTGTACAGAGTAGAAGACACAGAGACTAACCCACAAAATTACAGTTATCTTATATTAGACAAAGACACCAAGAACATATGTTGGAGAAAAGAAAAGAAAAAGCCTCTTCAACAAATGGGTCTGGGAAAACTGGAAATCCATAAGCAATAAAATGAAATTAAACCCCTGTCTCTTACCATGCACGAACTCAACTCAAAGTGGATCAAGGACCTAGGAATTAACCAAAGACCCTGTGTCAAATAGAAGAAAAAGTATCTCCATCATATCAGATTAGGCCCCTACTTCCTTAGTAAGACTCCTATAGTGTAAGAATTAAAGTCAAGAATTAATAAATGGGATGGCTTCAAACTAAAAAACTTCTTCTCAGCAAAAGAAACAATCAGTGAGGTGAATAGAGCTTAGGAGCAAGTTTTTACAACTTGCACATCAGATAGAGCACTAATTTCTAGGGTATATAAAGAATTCAAAAAGCTAAGTACCAAAAAAACAAATAACCCAATCAATAAATGGTCCAAGGAACTGCACAGACACTTCTCAGAAGGTATTATACAATCAGTCAACAAATATAGGAATATGTATTTTAAACAAGCTCCTTGGTAGAAGGACTGCTCTTGAGAAATACTGAAGTAGATGGATTAGTGAAGATTTCACCAGTACTACTAGGCAAGATGTCACTTGTTAGTTTACACTCAGTAGTGGGCAAATGTGGTTTTATGTGTTCTGTGTCTCTCCTAGCTTGATTCTTTAGTCTCTCCATCTTGAAATTGCTTTTGATTGAACAGAATAGACTAGTTTGGGTTTTCTCCAGAACCTGGTCTTTGGGTACCTCTCAAGGAATTTTTGAAGGGCAGCCCAGCATCACTGCTTGGGACTCACCAACAAGCAAGAAATGGAACCACATCAAAGTACTCAAGATTGATCTGATTCACATATTGTGCAGTACAGATCCCTAAGACTGAAATTCCACACTGCCATTCATTGAAAACAAAAACATAAATGAATGAGCAAATATCAGAACCAAGTAGTCACCTATTTTTTTTTAACTTTAAAGTTGGTAACATTTTAAAGGTCTCTCTCAAACTGTGAATCTGGACAATCATGTATAAAACTTTGCCTGCTAAAAAAGTATTTACATAAATTAGCAAGTAATTGCTGTTTATATGAGCTTTAATAGATAATTCTTTTTACCTCAGTTGTTTATGCTCTGAATCCAGTTTTGATATCAGTGAAGACCATGATAGTATCCTGGCCTCATGCCAAGTAGTAGTGTAGATTAATATATCACTCTTATTAGTTTGTGTAATTCGTTAACTATTCATCTATCCAGCTGAATGACTTATAGATAACTTGTACATTTCCAACTGTTCAAAAGTTATTAAGGTTTCTAATTTATCTTCACAACCATGTCTGACCTTGTTCTTGGTCCCTCACAGAATGAATGTTTATGAGATGATATGAAGAAGATTATATGAAGTTTCACTAACAGCTTTAGCAGGGAGATTTAAAATGTTGGCAGTAATCAATACTAAAACTTTATAGTGAAGACGTTTTTCATTACATTTATATTTTCCAAATTACTTCCATTTTTAAATTAGTTGCCCTCATTTCAGTCTACTCAACAGCGAAATAGTATATTTTCTGAATTTTAAACCATCATATATGGTTTGACCTTTAGCTGAATCCAGTAGTAAAGATCAAAATGAATTATGCTTGAGTGGAAAGGGATTTTAATGTTGCTCCATGCTTGGTTTTCCCTCATCCCACATGCTGTTTAATATTATTAATTCAGCTTGAATGATAATGAGCCAAAAAATGACTTTAGTTGGTTTTGGCTAATACATTCTTGGATGTTATAGAAGTGCATGTAACACCTGAGTGGTTCTGCATAAATAGCAATGCATTTTTATATTGTCCACAAGAGAAAATGCAATATGATTGTCTCTAAGCAGCAGAGAACAGGTTTCTGGATATATGTTCTTCCCTTGCTGCAAAAAAAGTAACTTCCATTAGCCCTAATAGGGGCTGCTTATTTGCATCTAGGAATTCAGTATTTAGACTGTGACAAGCACTGAATATTTGAGGAGTTATTACTGAACCTTTCAAATAAGTAAAAAGGCATAAGTGACTTTGAGTATTAGAGAAGTGCAGTAATCCCTTAGAAATGAACTATTCAGAATATTGAGCCTTATTAGCAAGAAAGTGTTAGTGAGAAGGGAACTGTCTACATGTTTAGATTCATTTCAGCTCAGTAGTATCTATGTACGTTTTATAGTCATATCTGCTCCCTGGTAATGGCCTGCACCATAGGAAGTGAGTGGAATAGCCGCACACTTGTTCACAATGCCTGGTCCTTTTGCACTCGCCTTGTTTAATGTGCTAGCATTATAATGGCTCATGCAGCAGCTCTGCTGTAGAAACACAAAGTGCATGCAGAGAAAGTGCCATTCTTTCTGTTAGCCTCTGAGGTTAAAAATATGTATCATTCTAGAATTATTTTATATTATATAGATACAAACCATAAAGTAGAATCTTACTTTATAGAGTATGCATTTCTAAAAATTTCTTATCATCTGAATTTTGTGTACTGAATTGACTTCCTTTAATATTTCCTTTATATAGCTAGAGAGATATTTATCTAGATTGAAGATCTTATACAGAGACATTGACATTATAACATTTAAGATGCTTTAAGGCTCTTAAGACTTTATAAATCACAGATTCATAGGAAAGTAATAATTTTTCTAATAGAACATCCCAGGAAAAAATGATTCAATAGATTGGGCTGAAGAATCACCTGGGAAGTCTTGACTGTGTAGACCTTTCTAAGCACCATTGTCCTGGAGGAGTATATAGGTGTAATTGGGTTTAACTGAAGTTGTGAGTTGAGATGTAGTGTTACTTAACAGCTAGGCTCAGGATAATTATGGATCACTCGTCTCAGAAATTTGAAAATTACACCTTCCTTGCTCTATATATTCAGCTCAAATTTTTATTTTTAACATTATGCCTATGTAATTTAGAAATGCCTCAGATTTTTCCAAGATGTATAAGCATAGCTGATAGCATTAGAAACAGAAATTTAAACTTGAATAATGAGTTAATATAAAAGGAACAAGCTATATTCTAGCACTGACCTCTCTGTCAATTTAAAAATGCTATGATTTTCTCTTTGATTATAAAAGTAAGGATCCAGGGGCTGGGGATGTGGCTCAGGCGGTGGCGCGCTCGCCTGGCATGCGTGCGCCCCGGGTTCGATCCTCGCACCGCATACAAACAGGGATGTTGTGACCGCCAAAAACTAAAAAATAAATATTAAAATTCTCTCTCTCAAAAAATAAATAATAAAAAAATAAAAGTAAGGATCCTCATTTTAGAAATGGGGAAAAATCTAAAAATATTTTTCATGTTTTAACCTGTAGCAGATACTCTAGGTATTTTTCTATGCTTGTGATTTTTATTTCTGTATAACAAAATTAGTGTCTAGTAGAATATAAAATGTTATATGGTCCTTTTCATTTATTATCTTAAAATGTTTTATTGAAGTAAAAATTTTTCATGAGTATATTTTTAATCACTAAAGAAAGTCTTTTTGAAAATGTGCTAAAATTAATATAGTTCTTTGGTTTTTTTCTCCTGGATCCTATGGTCATTATCTTTTACTTAGCAGATAGATGTCTTTCCTTTAAAGCAGCAGTTAGAAAAATTTTTTATAAAGAGCCAAGTTGTAAGTATGCTTTGTGGACCAAGAAGCAAAATTATTTTTGTATGGTTTATTATCTATCATTTAGGTATTTTAAAAATTTTTTATATTTTTACAACTATTATTAAGAGTTGATTGTTGAGCTGGGGCTATAGCTCTGTGGCAGAGTGCTTGCCTAGCATGTGTGAGGCACTGGATTCAATCCTAAGCACCACATAAAAATAAACAAATAAAACAAAAGCATGCTGTTAAAAAAAAAAGAATTGATTATTAAACTGTTGTAATTCATCAGTGTTATCATACTTCAAATTCCCATTCTTGTCCCCTCCATCCCACAAATTTGATCAGCATGATAATAACAGCAGAACAGTCAACACTTACTAAGTACAGTTGACCAAAATATTTGGAAAAACTTATATTCAACATATAGACCTTTGTCATTTCCTAAACAATATGGTGCAACAGCTATTTGTATAGCATTTACATTATATTGGGTATAATCTAGATTGAGATAATTTAAAGAATATGAGAGGATGTGCACAGGTTATCTGCAAATTCTGTGCCCTTTTATATAAGAGATTAGTGTATCCATGAATTTGGGTATCTGTGTTGGCTTCTTGCATCAAATCCCGTGGATTCCAAGGGCTGTCTATATTAACAATGTCTTCTAGGTCCTCTACATGGATTAATCTTTTCCATGTTGTTCTGAGGTAGATTCCATTAATATCTCCTTTTTACACATGAAGAAATAGAAACACCAGAGGGAGAAATCATTTGTTCATGGCCACGAAGCTTCCAGAGACAGGTCTCAGGTGAATTCATGTGTGTAGAGTCCACACTCTGAAGTCTTACCAACCTACTGCCTCACCTCTATATGACAGAAAAGAAAATGTACATTCATACATATTTAAAAAACTTTGTGATGCATGGTAAATTTTCTGAACCTTTTGCATGTGTGAGAGTTTCTGTACAACCTTGAGTCACAGAAGACCAGCTTACATATTATATTACATATTGAATATGATATTGTTGTGTCAGCATTCCCTGCTAATGCCTGGTAATGAAATGTTCAGGGAACTCAACTGTCTCTGTTGTGCCATTATTTTACAGAAAAAAAAAAAAGTCTAACACTGCCTCATTTCTGTTTCTATACAGGCAACTTGTATTTTCCTCTCTGTCTCAACCTTGATTGTATATTCACAGAATTTTTTTTCTTTAACATTAAGATTTAAAAAAACATACTTTCTTCAGGTATGAGTTATTTTTAATTAAATTTGCCTAAAATAACATACCCTTTAATGTTAGGTTAGATAGTTTTGTTTAATCAGAAAATATGCTTGAATTATGTCTTTATTACTTTCGTTGTATTTGCTGTGGTTCTTCTCTTGAAATACCCATTATTCTTGTTAGTTGGATTTCCATAATATAAAGACAAAGTCAAGCATGGAATCTCTGAAAAAATAAACAATAAACAGATCTATAACTTGCTTGTTGCATATTTATGTATCCTTTTCATGTTTTATGCCACAGTATATTGTTTCATGTAGCTTTTCACCCATTTACCCAACTGTTTCTCCTCATATGCCTTTGCTTAGAAAGAAACATATTCTTTCTATTATTCTTCATTTTAAAAAATTTTGAGAATGCAAATTTGCTTCTGCTCTGGCAGTTTGCATGTCTTGGTTAACTAGCCCAGTTAATGCAAAACATTACACCTTCTCCTCAAATTTACAGTTCCCAATCTCTTTAATGCCCAGTCTCCCCCCACCTCTCATTAATGTTATTTCTGTGAAGACTTGAGATTGAATAGTAGATGTAGCTAAAAAGCGCATGTCTGCTCCAAAAGAAAATCTGAAATAAGAAAGCTTTCTGAAGCAAATCCTCCCTTATTAGGCACATAGAATATTTTTTTTTCACTTAGAAAAGAAAATGGTTCATATTCTATAGTTGCTGTGTTTTTTATTTTTGGTAGACTTTAGAGCTTTCCGTTTGTTTCTTTTTGATTATTTTTTTTTCTGAAACCTTTCTCTGCATATCCTTTTTTGTCTTTTATGCTTTATATAAGTGTCCTTGATATATATGACCATAAGTGGCCTTTTCCCTTGTGTCGTTTTCCTGTTGTATGGTTTGTTTTTCACCTTCATTTGGTAGCTTATGTTCCATTGACCTTTTCTATTCCTTATGCTGTATTTTAGGTGGAAATAAGAAGACATATATTTAAATTCTGTCTTGAAGCTCTTATAGGTCTTACATTTTACAAAGTAAAATTAATATAAGGACATGGACCAGTGATGGGGATGAAAATGTGGAAGAGGAAGCAATGTGAATAGAAAAAACATCCATTCAGATTATGAGTAGTGAGGATCTATTGGCTGTAAGAGTGAACTGGAAAGACAGAAGTAAACATATGACTGACTTATTCCCAGAAATTTATATATTATGCTTTCAAATGTAGCATAGCGTATTCACATAGCTTTGGTGTGGCAAATAACTTAGATCTAATTTTTATGTCCAATAACCATTTTCTTCATAGAAGCAACTGCTCATTGTATTTAGTTTAGGCAGTCTGAAGTCCTGAGACCTGCTTATGTATTATGACATTAATGGCATTCCCTGTTAATGCCTGGTAATGAAATGTTCAGGGAACTCAATTTTGTTTCTTCAGCCAGCTTCTGAGTCTGCCAAAATTTTCAGAAAACTGTTATTTCTGAGAAGAAATTGAAGAATGAATATGGATTATAATATTATGAATTTGGCTTTTCATAGTTAAATCAGTTGAAATGATGCAGTTTCTAAACCTGTATTAAAATGCAATATTCTAACTCTAAAGTGGGTAAGGTTTTAAGATTTTCCTAACGTTCCCTGAATTTTATTAAAGCATTACATACAAGTGGTCTTTTGCCATGGTATTAGTTATGTATTGGTTAGAGTGACAAATTCACTTGTCTGAGAAGGTGCTGACTTAGGAGTACTGCTTAGGCAGTGCCAAATTGCCTTTATGCAGTACAGTGGATAAAAACCTAGAAATAGAATTGGTTATTGATTTTGCTTATTTTGCATTTGTGGCAAGAGAAAAATAATGCTTGTAATCTTTGTTTCAAGCATACAAATTCTGTGCACAGTTTTTTCTCTTTCATTTTTTCTTGATTCTTGGTACTGCTAGAACTTTCCATGTAATCCAAACTCTATTTCTTACATCTCTGTGATGTTCTGCACACCTGAATTAAACAGGCAAGCATGTTGCTTTTACTTAAGAGATAATTCAAAAGTCCTCTTATTTTCTCATGGGGGTTTATGGTAGACTATTGATTTCCCTCTCCTATTTTGATGTTTAGTTGTGTGTAATCTGGACTCATTTTTTTCTTTTGTTCATTTTAGATTTAAATTGTTTTCAGTTTTTTGTAAAATAGATTTTAAGGCTATTCTGTCTCTTCCTATTTCCACAACTAATTGAAAGTCTTCTATGAATATCGGAAAGATATTGTTTCATGAAAGATTTTCAATAAAAAAATCTGATTCTTATCATAAATGCCACAACTGCAATAAATGAGCACAATTTCCTAAGTCTGATATGAATATCTTAGCTCAAATGGCAATTCTAGTAAGTAGAAAGCTTGTTTTTCTTTTGGAAATTGAATGAAGGCAAGATTCCTCATACTACTTAAATTGAATACGTTCTCAGCCTTTAATATTATGATCTACATTTCACAGGTGAGGAAATGAAGACTTAGAAATGTTAAGTAACTTGGCTTCCCAAGTAGAGCTAGGGATTTTTAATCTACAGTAGCAGTCTAATTCCTTTCATGCAGGAATTGAACAGATGCAGAGGTGTTTGAGATTATCCATTGTCCCTCACATTTTCCTTTTCTTAGGGAAAGAAGTTGCTTGGGCTGAGCCTTATTGTACTGGATTTTTCTTGGTAAGGGGCTCCAGGAGAAAGACTCCCCACTTATATTGATCTACATAGTGTAGGGAAAGAGAGAGGGTATGGAACACTTGACTGGAACAATAGGAACTTCCAAGTCAAGAAAATAACATGTTGGAAAGGGAAGTCACCCAAGTCTTCTTGAGCCTAGGTGATTGCCGATATAGTTCTTTGCAACAAGCCTCTCAGGCTTTTATGCTGTTATATCCAAATCCCATGATGTCATTACTACTTCCTTGCAAGTAGGAAAACCTCTTTTGTTGTCATCTTCATAGATCCCATCCATCTGGGGTAATTTGACCATTCACAGAGAAGCAGATGAGGGTCAATTCAGTCTAGTGTAGCCAGAGCTCAAAACAACAACAAACAGAGCAACAAAATGGTATGTCAGGAATTAAGTCTGGCTTTCAGGCTGATAGATTAGAAGGTATTTCTGGTCACATACATTTCCCCTCCAAATGAACTTACATAAGGATAGTTTCAAATTTAAAAGCAAGTTGATTCTGAATGTAGATGAGAAGGGATCACTTGTGAGTAAAATTAATGATCATGAGCCATCTAGTTTGATCAATCAGAGAATTCCTGTTTCTTGACTGTGTTCTAAAATGTTAAGCATGCAGATAAATGATATTTTGAGTAAATGAGATAATATCAGAACCTTCCTCTTAGGTCTTACTACTTGAAAGAAAAATGGTGATTTTAAGCTCTCTCATGCCATGTAAGAATACATACATGACAGGATGAGTAGGAATCTGTAAAACATTGAAGCAAATCATTAAATTTAAAAGTGGTGAGCCTTTATAAAATTATTTGATCTTTCTTTTACAATCCCTCCACTGCATTTAGATCATAAAGAGAAAAGCCAGTTGTTTATTTAGTAATCATTTACTTGAGACCACACTCTGTACTGGGCACAATGCTTAGCATTGGATGTACAGAGATAAAATATCTATCTCCCTTTGGGGAGGTCCCTTTGGAATTGGGAAGGATGACAGTTAAGATGTGAGGTCGTAGCAGTAGCTGCTTCAGTGGGATGTGGGAAAAGGAATTGGTGCAAAGAAGCCTGATTTCAGAAACATGAGGAATGAATGACAGGTTAGGAAATGGGGAAAGTGAGTTTAAGAGATTATAATGAAAAAAGAGATAGTCTACCTCTACACAAATAAAATGGGTCCATCCACAGTTTTTGGTTACTACCATATAAAACTTGGGAAATTTCAACATAGATACATTTATGTGTTCTCTTCAGTTAGAACTGGATACCTGGAGTTCTCTTTTCAAATATGTCTTTAGTTAGCTGGGAAAGGGTAGTGGTTTCCAGCTTTAAATGAGACTGGTACTTTCTGGTTCTTTACCTGGTCCCTCTATACTTGGGTTGGAGACTCTTAGTTTAGGCTATTTTCACCTCTTGCTAACGAAGGAAAACAGAATAGGGGGAAGACCTGGGCTAGGAATAGGCAGAACACCTGTTGGATGTTAATAACATCTAATCATGTTATTTATTAAAGTCAGGATCAAGTTGAGACCCAGGAAAACGGGGAGAGTAGTATGAGCTTAATTGTGTTCACACAAAATCTATACATTGAAGTCCTAACCCTCAGTACCTCAGAATATAACCATATTAAAGAGAAGTTCTTCAAGAGGATGATAACCTGATTCACTGTTGACTGGAGTCCTTTTTAAGAAGATGAATAGACACTGGGCATATGTGCAGAGAGGGATGAACCATGTGGAGAGGCAGCAGGAGGGTACTCTGCCAGCTGAGCAGAGAGGTCAGGGGAAACCAAATCTTCAGACACTTAAACCTCAGACTTCCAGCCTCCAGAACTGTGAGAAAATTTTCTGTTTAAGCCACTAGCTTGTGGTATTCTGTTGAGCCAGCCTCAGCAAATTAATTCAAGGTGGTCTTGGGAACAAAAAGGAGGAGATCACTGATGGAGCAGAGGCTGTGGTTCTAGAAAGGCAGAGACCATGCCTGATTATTGCTAGGCAAATTCTCAATTTCTTGCACTTATCTGGTTCAAAGGTCAAGGAATGTTTATTGTATTTATATAACTTGAAGAACTTATTAGTGGGAAACAAAGACCTGGGCTCAGAGGAATTTCCTATGAACAAGGGAAGGAAGAGTCAGGTATTCTTTAATTTCCATAAATACATTTCTTTACTTTCTGTGTCAAGAGGTTGAGAAGTGATTGGATGTGTTACCTTGGTGTCACTATATTCTCTCACTAACCACAGAGACTTAGATTTATGTATAAGTAAGTATCATCTATGAACCAAATAGAGAAAGATTTGGAGTATTTTGGAGTATATTTCATTAGATAATATGAGAGCTATAATCCTAGTCTTCAAGGAAGAATTAGATTTCTGACTTTGCTTCAAATGGAAAAGTTTGATAACTTAAGAAAAGATGGTGGGTTAGAGTAATTACGGAAAAGGAGAAATCTTTGTAAAATCCCTGAGGAAATGGTGTTATAGTAAAAGTCTTGTTGGCAGAATGAAGGCCTAGCCTGGGATTAACAGGAATCTTGTGACTGGATTAGAAGAATAATTTTCACCAAGAGATTAGAAAGCTTCAGAGATGAATTTGTGAAGTCAGAAATTGCATATGTATTAATGAGAAATGGTACAGTTGTTTTTTTAATATATAAGAAAAATGGCTTTATAAATTTATGTTTCAGTGACTGGAATAATACATAAAGTGACATGTAGGTGAAAGTGTGTTCATCACCTTTCCATCACTGGGGAAAAATATCTGAGAAAAACAGTTTAGAGGAATAATGATTTATTTTGGTTCATGGTTTCAGTCCATGATTGACTGACTGCTTTGATTCTGGGCCTATGGTGAGGCAGTACATCACTGTGGAAAGGGCATGGCAGAGCATAGCTGCCAGGAAAGTAGGGCAGGGAGAGAGAAAGAAACAGACAGAGACACTGAGGATAAGATATAACCTTCAAGGACATTTCCCCATGAGATACTTTACTCCCAGTTGGCCCTACCTTCTAATGGTTCTACCCTTCCAGTGGCACTACCAGCTGGGTACCAAGGCTTCAATACAGGAGCCTTTAGGGAACATTCTAGGTCCAAACAATCAGTTACTGTTTCCTTGTTTTAATTAAAAATATTTCACATCATAAAATACATTGTAGAAATTATTAGGAAAAGGAATTAAATAAAAATCATTCACCAACTATGAAAAATACCAATTATTAATATTTCCAGAGTTTTTCCTAAGTATATATCAGAATAAATCATTTAAAAATATTGTTTTAATATACCCACAAGGCCTGAAAGTGAGTGATTTGAGCCAGATGACTCTGCCTAGGGTGACAGTTCTTCATTTGTAGGTGAAAAGTTTTGGATTGCTGATATTTTCGTGAACAGAATTTGTTGCTGAGTTTTGCTTGAACATTATCTCCCCCCACCCCCATATCTCCTTCTTTACCACGGTCAGCAGGCCATAACCTCTGGTGCTGCCACATTTCTAATGGCCTAATTAAATATTCCACAGAAAATGCATATACCATCTGCTTAGGTTATAGATATAGTGACCCAAACAATAAACTGAATTGCATGTCTGTGTTAAGCTGATCTAGGGATGAACACACATTTTCTACATGGTAAAAATGCTTGGTTTGCATTGGTTTAAAGATGTTCCTGCTTATGACCTCCTTTTAGTAGGGCTGTTTGCCTTTAGGGATTAGTTATTTTTGTGTATGTGTCCATATACTCACCTGGTGTCCCATATCCCAGTACCATACATACATAAACTTAGGCATTCTGTTCTTGTAAAGATAAACAAGTTTATTAATTTGTCTCTTGAGAATTGAATTTGTTACCTTGACTTTTTATTCTGCCATTATGCATAGAAACTTTAGGTTTATGTATAAAGTAATACCATTTTGTTGAATGAAAAGGATTTGGTGAATATATTGTAGGAAAAACCTAAAGAATATGAGGGCAAGATGCCCTTGTTTTTAAGAATTGTTCATTTTCAAGGAGTTCTTGCATTTCTGAGACTGGGTATGGTCTTAATGTTTCACGTGAGGCCTTGATAAGAAACTTTTGTTGTTGTTTTTGGCAGAAAGAAGAGAATAAGAAAACCCTGTAACTTCAGATAAGGAACTTACACTCTGAACTGCAGTTTCACCTTTAGTAAAATGGGGCTGATAATACACATCTCCTTTTTTTTGAGAATCAAATCAGATGTATGAACAGCAGAATGCCTAGTGTAGATGCTGGGGATCAGTTGGTTATTCCTACTCCTGCTTCTTCTCTGTTACAGAGGACATCTGTCTTCATGTCTGCTCAGCCTGCATAACTCCTTTCTCTAGGAACAATACCCTCATGTTTGCTTTGGGTAGCTTGTCCACCTTTGGACAAAGGCTTAACTGCAATTGTCAATGTGAGCATACAACTCATGCCAGGCAGTCACAGGCGCTCTTCTGAATTTTGAGATGTATGACACAATACTACAAATGAGTAAAACAGCGTTCTGGAGTGACTCTCTAGTAGCTTCTGTTATTTAGAGCCCCGCAACTTCTCTGTTCTCTCAATTTTCACAGTGCTGGAGATGGAACCCAGGGCCTCAGCATGCTAGGCAAGAGCTGTAATACTGAGCTACACCCACGACTCGTTTGACCCCTTTAACATAAAATAGCAGGTTGGCTGGGTCTCTTATTCCCTAAATTCCTGATTGATTAGGAATAATCTCTCAAGCAAATTTTTTTATCTGTTAAACTCAAGAAATATTTACTGGTTACTTTTACCTTTATGCATCCAGTGAAAAGATCAGGTTTCCTCCTCTGATGCTGTCAGTTCAGTGGCTTCATAGAGGGTGTTCAGTCCCAGCATAGCTCCATATGCAGAGTGTAGTCTGAGGGTACAACCCCAAATTAAATTTGTATTAGGTATAGTAGTGACAGTTAGTCTAACTCTTAAATAGTTAATTAAGAAATTTTAAGTTTTTTTTAAAAAACACCTTAGTGCCCATTGGTTAATGATAATCTAAAGAAGAGCTGATTGTTTTCAGCTTTTTCATTTACTTTCATTTGTTTCACTTAATTTCATCTTTTTATTTATTCAGTCTTGTTAAGGAAAAAAGTATTAGTAGTTTTATATTAAAAAGTAGGTGACACTATAAAATTCTGAGTTTTTGATGAAAATTGTGACCTTTGGTTATTCATAGTGGTAATATTCATTTTTCTTTTTTATGTTGCTACTAAAGAATGCAAAGCTACAGACTAAGGTCTAATAATTTAGAAGCACCAACGGCATTGTTAGCTCAAGATGACAAGCCTTTAATGACTATCTTAGATGCTAAAAGCCATTGCAATTGTTGCATGAATATTCATTTGAGGAGCATTCTTGGTAGGGAAGAAGTTGTAAATCTTATTATATGTGAATTTTTTTTAATGAATAACACTATTTTTTATTAAAAGTATGTTATGATACTTTCATCAAATTCATTTTGCTGTTTTTTTCTTACAATAAGCTTTGCTTGTGAAAATAAAATAGTATTTACTTAGCTTCCTCTGAATAATAGAAATAAACAAGTAATGTTCATATCATGTAAAGTTGCTGACAGCTCTGAAAATCAGTCCTGCACTTTGCTCAGAGGCATTAATCACATTGTTCCTTGCATCTGTTCGTGGGAGAAAGAACTCGCCTTGACTGTGAGTGGGGTTCAGAGTACCTGGGGCTTTTGCTCAGTGTTATTCAGAGCACCAAGCAGGCCAACTCATTACTGGAAATGACTGCCTTGTGATAAACACATGGCTGATGGGACTCTACTGATCTTATTTTCTTTTGGGGAAAGCAAATATTATACTAGTTATAACTGAAACTAAGATGGGCCCATGTTAGCCATGAATAATGTAAAGAGCAAGCACAACACTAGTAAAAATTAGCTTGGACATAAACTTGGATTCAAATCCAAGCTGTTTGATTCCAGCAGATACTTTCAATCACAGTGTCACATGGGTATTTTTAAAATGAACAAAAATTTATGCAATCTGACTTGATTTAGAAAGATTGTATAAAATTTTGGAATAGATTTTTAAAAAAAATATATGACAGTGGAATGCATTACAATTCTTATTACACATATACAGCACAATTTTTCATATCTCTGGTTGTATATAAAGTATGTTAACACCAATTCGTGTCTTCATACATGCACTTTGGTTAATGATGTCTCTCACATTCCACCATCCTTGCTAACCCCCTTCCTCCTCCCTTTCCCTCCCACCCCTCTGGACTATCTAGAGTTCGTCTATTCCTCCATGCTCCTCCCTACCCCACTATGAATCAGCCTCTTTATATCAGAGAAAACTTCCCGCATTTGTTTTTTATTTTTTTTGGGGGGGGGGATTGGCTAACATCACTTAGCATTATCTTCTCCAATGCCATCCATTTACCTGCAAATGCAATGATTTTATTCTCTTTTAATGCTGAGTAAAATTCCATTGTGTATATATGCCATTTTTTTTTATCCACTCATCTACCGAAGGGCATCTAGGTTGGCTCCACAGTTTAGCTATTGTGAATTGTGCTGCCATAAACATTGATGTGGCTGTGTCCCAGTAGTATGCTGTTTTTAAGTCCTTTGTGTATAGACCGAGGAAAGGGATAGCTGGGTCAAAAGGTGGTTCCATTCCAAGATTTCCAAGGAATCTCCATACTGCTTTCCATATTGGCTGCACTAATTTGCAGATTTTTAATTTTAGAAAAGTTTACAGAAAATTTGTGAAGATAGTACAGTAAATTCTCCTGTATATCTTATGCCCAATTTTCCCTATTAGCACCTTACAGTATGGTGCATTGTTATAATTAGTGAACAGTACTGATGTACTGTTATTAACTGAAGTCAATACTTTATTCAGATTTCCTCAGGTTTTCAGCTAAGGTTCTTTTCCTGTAGCAGGATTCTACACAAGATACTATATTACTATTAATTGTTATGTTTCCTTAGGCTCCTGTAGACTATGATAGTTGCTCAGACTTTGTTTTGGTGATCTTTGTGGCTTTAATGAGCACTGGTCAAGTATTTTGTAGAAGGTTCCTTATAGGGAAAGAAAGTCATATTTGTCCAAAGTGTATTTTTCACTCAGTGGAGTTTTAGGTTTTGGAGCGGAAGACCATACAGGTGAAGTCTATTTCCATTACATCATACCAAGGTGTGCTCTATCCACCTAACTTACTGTGATGTTGGCCTTGATAACCTGGCTGAAGTAGTGCTTGTCAATTTTTCTCACTGTATCTGTTTGAAAGGCTGTTGCTTTGCCTAGCCTACACTTAGGGAGTTGAGAGTGATGCTCCACTTCCTTCAGGAAGGGAAATGATACCTGTGTAAACTACTTGGAGTTCTCTGAACAGGAGATTTGCCTCTGTGATCCATTTATATAAGTATGTGCTTGTAGATATTTATTTTATCCTTTGAGTTATTGTCTAGTACCACTGGAGGTAGTTGTTCAAAGGATTTCAATTTTGGCCATGAGAGTTCTTTCAGTTGACTCTAGTTCCCTTTGACATATTTCCATTTTGTGGAATTTTTTGGTTTTTAAATGTGTGTCCTGACTTTCAGGCACTATAAGATGCTCCAGGCTCTGGTATATTCCTGCTTGAGTCCTAGAAGCAGCAGTTTCTTCAGTGAACCATGGTTTCTTTCTTTCTTTTTATTTTTTGTACCCAAGGTGTTTTACCACTGAGCCACATCCCCAGCCCTTTCTATTTTCTCTTTTGAGATAGTGTCTCACTCAGTTGCTGAGGCTGGCCTCAAACTTGAAATCCTCCTGTCTCAGCCTACTGAGTTGCTGGGATTACAGGTGTGTGCCACCATGCCTGGTTTGGACCCTGACTTCTTATATTGGAGAATGGTGTTAGAAACAGGATCCAAGCACTAGTTGTGTTCCTTGCTACTGGGTTTTCTTTGCTTCCAGGCCCATATAAAAGTTCTAATCCCAATTTTTTAAAGCTGCTTGAACTTCTATACTGAGCAGTGCTATTTTGTTAAGTTTTAGAGATTCCAAAAGCATTAATTTTGCACTTTATTGCAGTTACAGTCAAGAGTTGCCAAAAAACAAAAGAAAAAGAACACATACTTTCATAAGAACTTACACTGTTTTTTAAAATTAAATGTTTGTCCCATTAAATTTCCCTTTATTATTTTTCAAGGTGATTTTATTAAATTTACACTGAACAGTGATGCTGTAGGTGATGATTGTGAAGAGCGCCTTTTGTGCTTCTTTTTTTTGGCAGTGCTGGAGATTTAACCCAGAGCCTTATCACATGCTCTGCAAGTGCTCTGCCACTGGTACTTTCCTTTTAGAGTGTGCTTTGTATTTATTTAATTTAGATTAGAATTAGAAATGCAAATAGGTCAACAATTTCATTTAACTCTTTGAATCTTTCTTTTTTATTTTTTGCTAGATATTTACTATGTTAATTAGCCAATTGAAAAAAAAAGATAAACTGTGGTGTCTAGACCCAGGAATGAGTTTTGAAATAGTTAATAACTAGTTCTGTGTAAGCATTGATCAGACAGAACAGAATATTTAAAAATAACTAGGAGACCATATTAGGTGTATTCCTGACAAACATCACCCCTGCCCAGGCCTAAAGAACTGCCAAGGATCTGAGGACTATTACCTTATAAATAATATAAAGTTTTTTTTTAAGTCTTTAATGTTACATTTCAGTGATATTTATGCAAAGATAGGTATTTTTGTTTGTTTTTAATATAGAAATGACTGTAAAGTTTATTTTCTGAACTTTTCTTCTGTATGGTAGGCTGTTACTCTGAGAAATCCCTCTTTATTCTTCCAGGTGAAAGGTACCATGTTACCACAGGTATCCAGCTACTACAACTCTTGACCAAGGCTCTAAATCCATTTGGTTAAAGATTCAGCAAAGTCAAGAGTTTTCTAGAGCTTCCTATCCAGACTTTGAGCATGGACGACCCCTTCACCCATTGTAATAATCTACTAGGCATGAGTTGTGATTTTACAGGAAGCTGTAGGGTACAGACTTAAGGGCATTCTTTGGCAGAATAGGGAAAGTCTGTACCACAGAGCTAACATTTTGAAGAAAGGTAAATTGTTGTAATATTGTTTCAGTTTTTGTGTTTTCTTCTGCAACCTGTCATATTGTCTAGAAATTCCTGGCCATTTTAGGTTTTGGAGGGTAGGATGTAAATATGCCTGTGCAACTGACAGAATGATGTATTTACCTGTAGGTCACTGGAATAGAGTCCAGGTGTACTTAATCATTTATGAAAATATACCTACGGTCACAGAGGCCCAATGCCACAATAGCACTGTCAGATGTTAAAATAAATATAAGCATAATTAATACTTTGAAAGTGTAGCTTTTATGTATGATAATATACTCATTTAAAATTTTTTTACATTCACTTTTAAAACCATTAGATTTTTTTTATCAACTTCATAGTCACAATACTTTTTTGTATCTTCATCTGAAGTAAAATCTCAGCACAAACTTAGTTCTGCATCTTGTATGGGAGTCGGACTTCATATGGGTCAATAACTTTCTAGGAAATTATAAGTATCATGTCATTTGTGCATGTAATTGCCTTTTTTGATTCAAATCTTTGCCAGACATTCAGGAAAGGTTCAGATGTAATGGGAGGTGAGAGCCTGGAGCTCTCAGTAGGACATGTAAGGTGCAGAAAATTGTAGTGATAAGAAGCAATGGGTAGCTGCAAGAGAGCTCATGCAGAAGGCTGTGGACTTTTAGTTCCAGCTTTAGTAACAAAGAATTAACCCTGATCATTCCTTTGAACTTAAATATAATTCTGTAGACTGTGTGTGTGTGTGTGTATAAAATCGAATTAGGAGAAAGTTTCTTAGATCACTGTTGTCCTATTGAGTTTTCTGTGATGATGGACATGTCCTCTATGCTGTACAGAATGGTAGTCATTGGCCATGTGGATCTGGTAAGCACTTGAAATGTAAATGTGGTGAATATGGCTGTGGAATTAAACTCTTGATTTTATTTTAAATTTAAATAGGTACATATATAGTGGCATCCTTTTGAATAATGTAGCTCTAAATTGCTGTTTGTAACATCTCTATGTATGATATAATATCTGTGAAAGACTGTGCCATGGCAGATACTCCCCAAATGTTTATTTTTCCCATGAGGAAGTGTGTAGACTCCAGTGATACTTCATTTAAGTAACAACCCAGAAAAGTCTTTTGTTTCAACTTTCCCACTATAGCACCTTTCCACATGTACTTCTTAAATTTCCTGATGGAACCAGGAACTCTTAGAACTATGGAGCTGTAGATAAGAACATGTAAACACTACACTTCCTTTAATCAGACACATCTCCAAATGGAAGAATATGTATGATAAATTTATATCCATTTCCCCCAAGTATGGGATTTTGTTAGCATGATTTAGGATACTTTGCAACTTTTATCATTTTGGTGTATATTTTCCCTCCTTGAATAAAATTTAAAATAAAATAAAAATTTAAAGGACACAAAGATGAGAAGGAAGGAAAAGAAAGCCTAAAGTTAGGTAAGATAAGAAAGGAAAGTACCAGGACAGCCAGGAACACTGTGCCAGCTGTTGGCAGGTTGGTAGAACTGATGTAATTTCAGCAGGAGAAGTGCTGCTGTGTTGCTGGGCAGCTCCTTCCTGAGGCCATCCCTGAGAAAGCTACTAGGGCTGTGTTTCATGGAATCATAGGGCTTTTTCACCCTTTTTACTGACTGTGATTAGTAGCTAACTTGGATCTGGTTTATACTATGGGGAAGAAGCCTAGAGAGAAGGTGGAGGGAAATTATGGAAGTGGTGGGTGGGAAATCTGAAGTGACTTTGTGTTTCTGTGCCTCTGGTCAAACTGCAAAGCCACTGCTCAGGCTTTGTCCAAGGCACCTAATCTCATGCATTGCATGGTTTAGAGCTTTACCTGTAGGACACATTTAAAAATGTCTTAAAAATCAACATATATATTCATACATAAATATATGTATATGTCTTAGTATAGTCCAACTTTGAGCTCCAACTAGTTGGTAATTCAGCTCTTTTGGACAAGTCTTTTCATTGAACTATTCCTATATGATCTTGTTATATTTTAAATGCTAATTTATTCTTTTTTTTATTTTTTTAATTTTTTTATTGTTGGTTGTTCAAAACATTACAAATTTCTTGATATATCATATTTCACACTTTGATTCAAGTGGGTTATGAACTCCCATTTTTACCCCATATACAGATTGCAGAATCACATCAGTTACACATCCATTGATTTACTAATTTATTCTTAAAATCTCCTTTTCTTCACTTTCCTGCCAGATTTTCTTTAGATATGTGTATTCTTACCAACATGACTTTCAGGTTGTCTTTGTCAGAGGCTGCAGTACTGTGTTTTCATAACTGGAGTCAACAAATGAGATATGAAGATAAGTGTAAGCGTGGGCATTTCTAATGAGAAATGTTTTTGTTTTAATTGGTTTAATTAGAATGTAGAATGAATTTTTTTTTCTTTTTTTGCTGGTAGTAAGGATTGAACCCAGGGGCACTCTACCAACTACACCCCCTGCTCTTTTTATTTTATTTTGAGACAGAGTCTTGGCTAAGTTGCCCAGGCTGGCCTTGAACTGGTGATCTTCTGCCTCAGCCTCCTCGATCACTGGGTTTACAGGCATGTGGCATTGTGCCCAGCTGAAAAAAATATGTTAATTTTGTGTCTCAGTTTTCTGAGAATATTTTTTGTTTGTTTGTTTTTTATTTGTTCCTATTTACTGGAACTACTCAAAGGATTTCTGTAATTATTACATTAAAAGCTTCCATAAAGTTCAATACCAAGGTCTGCCAAAACAAACAAAAAATTTCTGTGATTACTTGAAATGCATCCTTTGTAACAATATTCTTTTTATTTTGACTTCCAAGTTTACCTTTTAAAATGAAACAGTTGTACTACTCATGCCTACAAAATGTAAAGATCCCAGGTAAGACTTATTTTTCCCTTTTCCCTCAAAGAGTGGTAATCTCAAATTCATCCTTTCTTTTGTTAATAACTAAATTGAAATGAATTTCAGTTTCATATTTACTTTTTAAAATAATGATTATGAATTTGATTTCTTTCCCTTCTAGCACTTTTAAAATTATAATCAAATAATAGTGCATTTTAACATTGATAGGTGTCATAATTTCAGATTTCAGTTTATTGTATAGTAATATTACTTAAAAATCTGATTGACTGTGATTTTAGGCTCTAAAGAAAAACCCCACATAGTCTCATGTATATTCAATTATGTGTAAGTTAAAATCCTTAAAATCTCCAAACAAATGTAAGATCTTTAAGTTTTCTATAATAACAAAATTTTAGTGTTTTCATATCACTTTTATAATCAGAGTTTCTGATTTAGTAGGTCTGGGTGTGGCTGGAAACTTAATTTTGAACAAGTTGCTGGCTTATCAATACTGGGGAGTCAAAACTTTAAGAATGAGTGTGTTGTCATATTTGATCCTCACGAGAACCTGTTTTCTATTTTCTCTTGTTATCTTCCTTCTATTCTACTTTGATCTAGCTCCTTTAAAATACCCAAATCTAAAAAAAAATATTAAGGCACATATAGATAAGGAACATGAAATGCAGTGAAAGTCATGATTTTTTTTTTCCAGTGGCACATAATGAATTGATGTTTGATGAGATACCAGAACCCATGAAGGTCGTTCTGGTTTCTTCCTGCTCATGGCAAGAGGGCAGTTCCCAAAAAAATGCTATTGTGGTTTCAGGTGTGTTTATTATTTTTGTTTCATTCTGTTCAGAACCATTTATGTATTTAAATATACCTCTCTACTATTCACATTTGTCCATAATATTTATTTAAAATTTTCTTCTCTTTCAGAGATATAACTAATTTTTGTAACTGAATATATTATAAAGATGTAATGCCCTTTTGTAAAAATAAGAAGTGCATTTTACTTGTTAAGATCATTCAAGGTTCATCATGAGCCGAGATTATTTTGTTGTTGTTTTGACTCCCCAGCCTACTGCTTTGACATCTCCTGTGGTGATGTTCTTGGTAGAATCATTATTTGTGAGACTAGCAAGTGAGGGTGGATCATGAATAATCCAGGACCAGAAATCTGAAAAACATATCACCAGGCTCAGAAGAGCACCTCTGATTTCAGGAACATTGTTATCTTTTGCAGCATCCCTGCAGAACTAATGGCTTATCTCTCTTTAGTTGGTTCTGACCCTCTTAAACTCTTGTGTGTAAAACCTTGATATACAGATTGAACTATGAGGTGTGCTTTTCTCCATCTTTTCCATGGCTTCTCCTTAAACTAGTTCAGGGTAGTGAGTTTGTAGGGAGCGTGGAATGAAACCTCAAATCCACTATTCAGAACAGATATATTGAATATTCCCTGATGATCTTTGCTAATATGAGGAAGTGTTTCTGTTCTTTTCTGAAATTGTTTTTTTAAACTCTATTTTCTCTTGCTATCTTCCTTCTATTCTACTTTGATCTAGCTCCTTTAAAATACCCAAATCGAAAAGAGAAATATTAAGGAAAAAATCATGGGTGAAAAACAAATTGGAAATATTGACCTTGACTATTGTTACGGTTTAGATATGAAGTGTCCCCCAAAAGCTTGTGTGTGAGATGACACAAGAAGGTTCAGAGGTGAAATGATTAGATTATGATATCTTTCTCCTGATCAGTGGATTAATCCATTGATATGGATTAACTGGGAGGTAGGTCACTTGGGGCCTGCCTATCGGATTTTTATTTTGTCATTAGGGAGTGGAGCCATCTCTCTGCTTCCTGATTGCCATGTTCTAAGCTACTTTCTTTTTCCACACCCTTCCACCATGGCCCAGAGCAGTGGAGCTGGCCATCTTTGGACTGCGAGCTCTGAAACCATGAGCGCCAAATGAACTTTTCCTCTTCTAGAATTGTTCTTGTCTGGTCTTTTTGTCATAATGGTAAAAAAGCTCACTGAAACAATTACTTTCTATTGTATTTACTGTTTTGTTTTTTTTTTTTGTGTGTGTGTGTGTGTGTGTGTGTGTGTGACAAAGCCATGATATTTTAAATTTAGTCTTATTGAGTATTAATTTAGATCAGTGTGCTTCAGCTACTGCTCCCTTGCTATTTAATTAGTTATTTAATTTTTTAAAGTTCGGGTCTCACTGTGTTGCCCAGGCTGGTGTCCAGACTCCTGAGCTCAAGTGATCCTTTTGCCTCAGCCTCAAAGTAACTGGGACTACAGGTGTATGCGACCATGTCTGGCTTTCCCATGGTTTTCAAAGCTCATGTTAAGTTCTCAGTATTTGCTAGAGTCTGTACTTGGCCCTTTGCTTCATCTTTGCTTCAGCTTTAAGGCATATTATTTTGAGGAAACATACAATTAGTATAGTATAGGTGATGGAAAATTAACTACTAGTCTTTGCAACTTAATGCATGTAAGGACTAGCCTATATTACCTCTGCTTTGAGATCATTACTCAAGGGGGTGCTATTTTTAATAACTAGATTTCTGGAGTAAGTTGGACTTCACAAATACAAAATCCTGACATTAAGCTGATTTCCCCATTTTGCCTTGTTTACTTTGTCAGTTCTTTTTAAAAATTCTTGAAAAGGTAAGAGCTTTTATTGTTTTCAGAGTTACATGAAGTCTGGCTTTGCTGTACCTGGAAGTTTTTGTTTTAGTCATTTGGAGTTTTGAAAGCAGCAGGTGATGGAACTTCAATTTGCCTTAAAGTCACAGAGTGCTAACATGACATATGCACCCAATAAACTGTATGGTTTCTTTTTCTTTATTATGCCCTTTGAGATGTCTGGAAGCTTTCGGAAAAAAAGGTGTTTTTTTAAATGACCAGAGGTGATCCATTTGTAAGGAGGTGTTGAGACATCTTCCTGTGTATTCATTTAAAATCACTTTCTTAGCTTCTCCTATACCTTCAAAACATTGTCATTTCTTGTGTTTTTTTTTTTTCAAATGTATCTTATTGTATGAGTATATATTTTAACAATATTTTCCACACAGTATTCACATGTAGAATAGGGGCTGGTGAGTATTTTTTTTTTTGGGGGGGGGGTACTGGGGATTGAACTTAGGGGCACTCGATCACTGAGCCATATCCCCAGACCTATTTTGCATTTTTATTTTAGAGATAGGGACTCACTAAGTTGCTTTGTGCCTCACCATTGCTGAGGTACAACTTTGAACTCGCCATCCTCCTGTCTCAGCCTCCTAAGCCACTGGGATTACAGGAATGCACCACCGTGCCCAGCAACTATTTTTAAGGATAACTATGTACTCAGAACACATTACTTAATTGGCAGTCAGTCAGTCACTACTCCAGACAGAAGAATTATTATTGACTCTTGCATAGTAGTCTTAAGGAAAATCATTAATTCCTTTGGGCTTTCGCTCCCGTTTCTGTAGAAAGGTGATGCTAATATCTCTCCAGATATTTCTAAGAGTTGAATGAAATACAGTATATTGTTTAAGAAAGTTTCTGTGCAGAGGCGTGGGGATGAAGACAGGATAGTTGAGGTGCCTCCCTCCTCAGAGCTTAGAGACAAATTTGTCTTCCTGTAAAATCAATTATGAAATCAAAACACAGTGGCTAAAGTAACACATAGGCCTATAATGCAACTGATAAGGTAGATACCTTTGAAAGAATATGGTCATCCAGGAATGTTAATAAGCTGTGACACTTTTAAAAAGCGAAGTTATTACATTGTTTCTGTTTGGGAATGGGGGAAACAACACCTTTGGAAATAGTGGTAATGATTGCCTATTTTAAATTTAATTAATGCCATTTAATTGTACGCTTAAAAATGTTTAAAGGCTGGGGAGATACCTCAGTTACAGAGTGCATGTAGTATGTATGAGTCCTTGCATTTGATCCCCAGAACTGGGGGGGAAATACACACACACACACACACACACACACACACACACACACATATATGAATCAAGGAGGTAAATATTCATAGAGCTCCTTTGGGCATTATCCAGGGCAGGGGAAGCTGAAACTAGAACTATCGTACACAGGTCCTGTGACAAGGAGATCCACTTTATGGAGTTAATGCAGAGATTATAAATTCCACAAGATCAGGAATCTGATCTCTCGTGTTAACTACTGTATTTCAAATGCTAGGCCAGGACATGTTGAATGAAGGAATAGCTTCATGTCCTTAAGTGTTTTATGCATTCAACTCACTGTGCTTGCTGCAGTGCCAGACAAAACAGTATTCTGATTATAATTTGGTGTCATGTGCAGGGAGAGAACATGCTGGTCAGAGTATAATGGTCTGATCCTTTTATTCATTAGTTTTTCATTGTAAATTAATAAGTTGATATTTATTATACATTCTTAAAAATACAGAAACAAGTTGAAAATTTACATCTCACTCTAAGAAGCGTAGAAGACAATTCTTTACCATGGCCATTCTTATTTAGTACATGTGAGGAATGTGAGCCCCAGCAACTATGTTACCCTTCTTCCTTTTGGTCTTACAATGTAAAGAGCTATTCTGAAGGGGACTTAGGAGTGATATTTCCTTCAGTAGGTACTCACATGAAACCAATACTTAATTGGCTTTTATTCTTTGTATAGTCATCATCACCAAGGAATGGGTTCTATTACTGTCGGTTTGTTATTATTGTTTGTTGGCTTGTTTTGTTTAATTCATAGTTTTCTATACAAACAATGTGCATAAGCATGTTCATTTTAAGAAAGATAAATGAAAATTTAGTGGCCCCTTTAAGGTTGTAATTTTGCTTAAAGAATTAATTGAATCCTGAAATGTTGTTATCTGACACTTAAAGTTTCAAAGCTTGTAGTTTGAATATGTGTTTTTTGTATTTTGAATGTGTGTTTTTATTCTTTGGATTTTCCTTTGAACTTATTTTAGTATTTTACTGCTTTCATGGTTAGTAAGTTTAAAGAATGTATGTGTTAATTTTTTGAGAGTCATTATTTTACCTTTATAAAAAGTCATTAATACAGTAAAAGAACACCTTTCTGGGGATTAACATCCCTTTTTGTAATCTTAATCCATTCTCATTACCAAGTTATGGTTTCTTCATTTGAAAAAAAAAATACTGAGATTTATCTAGATTAACTCTAGTGTATTGTTCTTAGATTTTGATTTTTATGGTTTAATGTTCTCTAAGCTTTGAAACATTGTCTTAAGTTTGTTAATATCTAGGTGAATAGGCATGCAACCGAGGAACTTAAACATCTTTCTTATATAAGAATTCCAGTGGAAGTTCTTTTTATTAACTTGGCATACGTTTGTATAAATTAGCATTATAGAAGGGATTTTATTTGGTGCCTCTGTCTATTGAAATGAGTTTATATGATTTGAATTGCTTCTACAGTTTTCATTAGTGGGTAAAGAAAGGGTGAACATTCTCTCTGTAATGTGGATGAGGAGAAAAAGTTGTTTGCCTTTTAAATAGTAACTTGGCTTATAACACCATCAGTGCTTATAGAAAATGATGGCGGTTATTACAGTCAGTGGTTTTCGGTTTGTTTGTTTGTTAACCATTATTGTGTTCAGAAAAGCATTTCTGAAACACCCAGCCTCACAGAGCATTGCATTAGGAAACATAAGAAACTAATTGAAATTCTTACTCTTGCTGTCTGGGTATAAATTAAACATTGATAGAGTCTCAGTCAGCACAGTCTGCTACTAAAATTAAAAAAAAAAAACAACGAGAAACAAAAACCCACTTCTGTTATGGTTTAGATACAAGATTTCCCCACAGAGCTCCTGTATTAATGTGGGAATATTCAGAAATGAAATGATTGGATTGTGAGAGCTGTGACCTAATCAGTCCATCTTAGTTGGAATGGAATGGTATTGTAGGGAAGGTAAAGCATGGCTGGAAGAGGTAGGTCCTGGGGGCATGTCCTGGAAGGTTGCAATTCCCTATGGCCCCATCCCTCTCCCTTTCTGTGCTTCCTGACCCTCCCCTGAGCTGAGCAGCTTTCCTCTGAAACTACGAGCCCCAAACTCCTATTTTAAGTTGTTCTTGTTGGGTATTTTGTTCACAGCAGTGCAAAACTGACTTAAACAACCATAGACTGGGTGGCTTTAAACCCAAAATCTGTTTTCTCACAATTCTGGAAGCTAGAAGGCCAAGATCAGGGTTTTGGCCCTTTGCTTTTTGGTGAGGACTGTCTTCTTAGCTTGTAGGCACACCTTCTCCCTAAGCCTGCACATGATCTTTCCTCATGCCTGCATATGGAGAGAAAGGGAACAAGTGAGCTTGATGGTGTTTCTTCAGACAGGGACACTAATCCTACTGGATTAAGCTCCTAGTTTTATCCCTCATTTAACTGTAATGACTTTCAGAGTGGCCCCATCCCCAAATGCAGCTGCACTGGGGTTAGGCCTTCAACATAAGAATTTTGAGTAGATGCAAACATTCCATCCATAATAAGCCAATACTTTTATAAGCAGAAATCTCATATGTAAGATGCAGAGGAGAGATGGCAAGAAGTGCTATTCCTAACAGAGGCCAGGTCAGTGTTGAGGAAATCAGCCAAACCTTGATAAGTTTTCTGCCAATGTGGGTGCTGACCTGGAAGATGGTAATTGTACTGGACCATTGCTGTTTCTCTGTTCTAAATTTTCAACTTTTACATTCCAGGTCTATCCCAGTTGGAAAAACAGGCAAAGTACTTTCTTTCCTTTCATTTTAAAGTCAAAGTCTGGGACCTTTAGAGGTCAATATACATCTTTAGGTTCTTTCAGCATGTGTAACAATGTCCTAGAAAAGTGAGTGTTTTATATTCTAACTCTTAGTTTTTCTACCTGACTGCCTTTACTGGTTTGATGCTAATGGGAATACTGCCACTTAAGGAATAAAACGTGATCCTTCATCGCTCTTGGAGTGGCTTACTTGGTTTCAAATAATCTAGTGGGTACAGATTGACTATTTCAAGTCCTCTGGCTGTACTTTCAGGCATAATGCCTTTTCTCATCATTTATTAAGGATAGCCTTTTTGATTTTGATACATCATGTTATCACCTTATAAATCCTTCCAGCAGTACCTTGCTATTGCTAAGGTATAAATGTTGTGGTTTCTACTCCATCTGCTTCTTTCTCTGTGTCATTTTTATAGGGCTCTTTAACCTGCTAATGTTACAGGATATTAATTTAAAACAGCCAGCCAAATAATAGAAACTTCCTCCTCACCTTTGATGAACTGACCTCTTTGTATCTGTTTTCTTTCAAATTCAGGTCAGAGAGTTCAGTTTTCCTAACCTTTTGAGCTTGTATTTTGCTTCTCCGATGTTTATAATTTAGCAGCCTTATTATTTTCAGGACTCCATACTGAGAACACCCAACCAATTATCTCCCCCCCAACCTCCTAGTCACACTCTTCTAGGTCAGTCAGAAGTTTTATTTAATGATCTTTCTTGATCTCATGGGAAATGGAATCTCTATTTGAATTTCCCCTACTTTCCTCACCTTGCTTCTTTCTAACCTTATTCTATCAATATTTAAGGGATTTTGCTTGGATATTTCTTGCTGTTTTCTCTTTTCAACCAGACTTCTCATAGTTAGCTATGGTTAGAGCTGTGAAATTAAATGGCATCTGATGAACTGTATTTGGATTTTTGCTTGAAAATGTTTTTTTTGCAGGGCTGAGAATGGAATCCAGGGCTGTACATACTAGGCAAATGCTCTACCACTGAGCTATATCCCTAGCCCTTGAAAATGTTGTGAAGACTCACTTGATATTCTCTTCTTAGTTTCTAGTTATTTCTAAGCTTACAAGTTAGTCTATTTGAAAGGCACTGTTGCTTCAAAAACTGCCTCTTGTGTGTGTGTAGGTTTCATTGCTTGCCCTGGAATTTTACAGATTTTTCTATTACTTTTATTGATGACTTTTTCTCTGTATTAAATACTTCATCTTCCTGAATTTAAGGTAGATATAGAAGGGAAAAGGGTGAAATATGGAAGACAAAAGGTGATAGAGAAGCCAAGAGATGGAAGGATTAAGTGTGGGAAGGCTTTGGTGGTGGGAAAAAGGAAGCAGAAGAGACATAGTAAACAGGGTTTTATTGAAGTGGGAAGTTAAAGAAAGACAATGTTTATGGACACCAGAAAGGGATATTTCTTAGTCTTAGAGGTTGTGTTTATCTTCTTTCTGCCACTGTGACAAAATACCTGAGAAAATCAACTTGAAGGGGAAAAGTTTTATTTTGACTCAGATTTCAGAGGTTTCATTTCCTGGTTGGTTACCTCTGTTGTTTTTGACCCTGTGGAAAGGCAGAACATCATGGCGAGGAGGGCCTGGCAGAGGAGATGTATTTACCTCTTGGCAGCAAGAAACAGGATGAAAAGTAGGGAAGGAGGAAAGAATGGAGGGAAGAGTGGCCTGGAGTCCCAAAATCAACTTCAAGGGCATACCCCAGTGACCTAATTTCCTTCCACTGAACTCAACTTTCTGAAGGTTCCAGTACCTCCTAGTAGCCCCACAGACCGGTGAGCAAGCCTTTAACACCTGGCCCATTGGGGGACATTCCAGACCCAAACCCTGACAGAAGTTAATCTCTTAAAATAAAAACAAGGATGGATAAATAGATAAATAGGGCAAGATTTAAGACTGTTGCTGAAGTTTCTGGATCCTTCATAATTAGTCTAAAATAGTGCCCTTTCTTTGAGGATTTCAAACCATTGTCCTTCTTACTTAAAAAAAAGGCTCATATTAAATAAGCAAAGGTAATTGTCTTTACTTTATAAATGGAGAAGTAAAGGTGCAGTGTGGTGAATCAATTTATTCAGGAAATCAGTATGCCAGCATTAGAATCCAGTTCAACTCTCGAGACTTGGCTTTTGGGCTTTAAGATGTGTGTGTCTGGAGGATATGTCATTTAGCCCAATAGTGGTTGACACACAGGCCACAGAAGTAATAATAGAGCTTAGGGACAAGTGTCCTTCATCCTCTTGAATTCATTTTAGGGGATAGATTCCTCAATCAGATCCTCGCCTGCATGCCTATTTTATTAATTCATTGACTCAAGTTCTTTCATAAAGAAAACTATAAAAATTAAGAAAACTTCCACGCCTCTGGGGAACAGATAATTCTGAGATTTCCTGTGTTTGTGTGTGGAGGGAATCTTTGCTTGTCCAAAGTACAATTCATGAAATAATTAGAATTCATATCATTTTCCATTAATTGTTTTAGTCCTCTATGTAGCAAATAAAACATAAGATATACTATTTCCAGGGAGCAGTGTCAGATTTGGGGAGTGGAAAAAATGTCTGTTGATAGCTTGAAATACTTTGTAATGATTTTTGTAAGAAGACATGATTTAAAATATTTTTCTTTAGTTATACATGAACACAATACCTTTATTTTGTTTATTTATTTATTTTTATGTGGTGCTGAGGATTGAACCCAGTGCCTCACACATGCAAGGCAACCACTCTATCTCTGAGCCACAATCCCACTCCCATGAGTAGACAGTTTTATCACATCACAGCTGAATATAATTTCGGTTCTTTGTTCTGCTGAAGAGGAGACCAGGGCATCTGTTTGAAGGTAGGACATAGGGAGAGTGCTGGAAAAACTTTTCTCTTCTTTTTAATAATATTTATTATAGTTCTTTTTAGTGTACTCTAGGAGAGATATGCATCTGCCTTGTTCTCTTGAGGCACTACCTTGCATAGCCCTTTTCTCAGTGCAGTGAAACCTCTAGGAACTAGTTCTTCTCTGTTCACAAGAGCATTTGCTTGCATACCACGTAAGCCTGTGATTCCTACCACTTCTCAAGGATGGGAACACTTGTGCAGAGATGGATGATAGTAATTTTCATAGCTTAAACAATCACTTTATCTCTAGGAAGCAAATGGATGCCATAGAATGCACATATATAGTGGAATATATTCCGTGTGTGGTGTTTCTTTGTTTTTTGAAGTCCATCCCATCTCTTCATGGGCCCTTTCACCTCAAGGTCTGTTTTTGTTCATTCTGGAGTGTGTTTGTAGAGGAAGACCCCTCTGCTGGGAACTAGCTGCAGTGATTGCTACCCATTCCCTCTGCCTGCCTGGGTTCCAAAATCAAGCAGCAGGCATGTGCATCACCTGCAGAAATCAAATTGTGATGACTTTGAGTGGAAGGTATGAGATAAACAAGTAGTGTTAAGATTTCTAGTCACAGAATTTTTTGCTTACTTAAGCTTTCTTACTTGGGATTATTTAAATTAAGTAAAAAGCTCTGCTTGCTGAAGAAGTCTTAATGAGAGATTTGAAGAGGTTCTAAAGGGGATTAAATCTGCATTTACCCAATACCAGAACTCAAAAGACTTTGGATTTCTGAGAAAGATGTGGGGAATGTTTCCCTCAAGAAAATGTTAGAGCTGGTAATAAAACCCTTAATGTCCGTGTTTTGGGACAATATTAGTGAATCAATTTATTTTTTTGAAAATAATCAAACATATGAAAAGAATGTTTACCTTGCTTTCCTTGACAAATTATTCCTAAGATTGCCTCATAATGGTTGACAGCGACTCTTTTTATAGAACTAGTCCAGCTAACAAATGAGAAAGGCTTCAAGAAGTTGGAATTCATTATTTGCATCCCCTGTGACTAAATAAATCCAAGTGATGAACACCAGTGACTGCTGACATCACAGATACAGCTGGAGATTATGTACCATCTCCAATGGAGTAAGCACCCTGTGATATGTTCTTGTCCACATTCCAAACTGTAATCTGACCTGGTCTCTTCCTGCAGGACAGGAAGTACAGAAGTAGAGTGATATAAACAATATCATGGAGATACAATTTAAAAAAAAAACAACTAGACTGGGCAGCTCCCCAGAACAAATCTGACTTTGTGTCATAAACCACAACAAGAAAATGCCAGTTTGGGAAAAGAGAAAGAAAGAGGTAGATACACACACACTCACACACACACACAAATACACACACACACAGGGAGGGAGAGAGAGACAGAAATCTATAAAAAGAATTTTAAGAGGTGTATCAACTAACCTTATTATCTGGACTTTTTTGATGCCAATTTATGCAAATAAACTGTAAAAAATTATAATGCAACTTGTGAAAATGTACTCTGACATTTGATGATATTAAGGAATTATTGTTAATATGTTTGAGAAGTAGAACATCAGGTTTTTATAAACAGCCTTATAAATATTGAAATAATGGCAGAATGAAATGTTAACTGGGATTTGTGTCAAAATATACAGGAAGGCAATAGTACAGGGTGTAAATGAAGGAAGACTGGCCATTGTTATTGAAGCAGGAAGGAAGACAAGTATGTGGAATCTTCTCTGTACACGTATTTGAGTCAGAGATAACCTGTCAGAATATTTTTAAAAAAGAATTTCTGATGAAGGTATGTAATAAGGCCTTGCATACAATGAAAAATCAAGGGAAAGGAGGAAGAGATACAAAGTGCTTAGCATAGTATCTGATATGTTTGATGTTTTGACCACATGTGGTTATTATTATTTTGAATTAATTTATGCACCCAACCACTCATTCATTCACACAGTCATTCATTTGCTCACTTAAATAAATATTTACTGAGCATGTTTGATGCAGCAAGCACAAAAATACTTCCACAAGTACCATGAGCAGGGTCCCTCACACCGAAGTGTATTTTGGCTTATACTCCTTAAACAGAATCTCTGAACTATATGTAGATGGTTCCCAAAGTAGGGAGCTTTAAATGGTGTTGTATCATTCCTCAACTCAAGTTCAGTCTTGAGTTATTATATTATTCTTTTCAGGATAGCTCTGGCCATCTGCTCAGATTTTGCCTTTCTCTTGAATCATCCAACTCTTGAAGGTTATGGGTGCCTCCTACCTGATTGCAGAAGGTCATCTCTGATCCTTGGCATGGTTCGCTCAAGTGACTGCCAATTGAACGCCTAGCTCCAGATTTATAGCTGAGATCCTATGGTAAAGCTCCCTCCTCTGCCATTTCACCTTCAGAACTGTTGTTACACTCTAGAATATTTTCCAATTACTACATCTAATTACAAGAAAGAATAAATTACCGAAGTAAGTTAAATTATCCTGTGTGTCATAACAATAATTAACGTTCAAATTGAAACTGCTGCCATTTTACAAACATCACTAAGTGGAGGCAGCACCCCTTTGAAAATAGGAAACGATAGAGTCCTCCCTTCCTGAAGCTTGGTAGAAACAAGAATGGTCTGGGCAAATTGCTAGACTGTTTAGAAAATCTGTATGGGTGAGATTGACGTCATTGGAAAGATTTGAGAGTTGTACCATTTTTTTATGCAAGTCTTTGGTGTACTTAGAATCAGTTACTCTCTCCTCATGTCCCTAAATGTTTTTCTTTTTTCTTTCATGTTTCAAGTGGGTCTGGAACCTGTCTGGTTACAAGAAATTTTGTGTATTAGGCTTTACTTGGAAAGCAGTTCACAGCCTTTGTAGGTCCTGCCTTTCAACGATTTCACGTTCGTTGATTGCCCATTCAACACACTTACCTTTGTTCTTCTACCATGAAAATGTTCATTCTTTTCCATCATGCCTCTTTCTATGTGGACTCTTGAGCATGGTAGGTAAGTACTCTACCACTGAGATACACCCCCAGCCACGTTTGTGTTTTTTGAGCTCCCCTGTAGAGTAGTTCTACTTTTCTTCTCATTTGTTGTATTTTCTAGTCTAGCATCATCACATATAGTGGTTAGTAATTTTTAAGGATGGTATTGAGTTGATGAGTCAAGGGGTTTATTATTTATTTATTTATTATTCTATACAGTCCTTACACTATGTGTAAGGACTGTATAGAATAGTAAATAAATTATATGTAGATATGGTTATCCTCATTTGGTGAGTAGTGGATGGGCACTTAAAACTCATCAAGGTTTGTGAGGATCATTTGAGTGAGCCATAGGTAGTTGGAATTATGTATTACATTTACTTATTCAGTAGACTAGTATCATCTGTAGAATTTCTTTATAGACAGTTGGTGAGGTAATTCTGGGTATAACTCTGGCATTTATAATAATGAATTATTAGTTTGTTTCTTTTAAATTCACAAAGTTAAATGATATTTGGATTTTGAATGATAGGATCAAATTTAAGAAGACAATAGTGAAGTTGTAAATTTGTGCATAATGTAGATTGTTCCAAGTATGCCCTTTTAGATTTTGCTGAAGAAAATTGCACATTAGCAGAGTGTATGAGGGTTCATATTACCTTACTTCTTATATCATGTATAGGTGGCTTAGGTGTTTTGAAAAGATTGACCACATCATGGATGTAAGTATAGATCTTGAGCTAAATATGAGACTTAATGGTTCCTGTAATATTCACATAGTAGGCTTGAAAAAAATTCAACTATACTTATTTTCTATTTCTACTACTTTCATTAGTTTTGGTTAAAGTCTATAATTTGAGAATTTGCACAGCATGTTTGTACCTTAACTCAAGAATAGTTAAGCTCACCACCTAGGGGGAAGAGCCAGCATTTACCTGCAATATTGATAAAAGGCCTGTGTGTTAGTCTCATTGCTTTGAAAATATTTTCTTGTACATGATGCCAGACCATATATGTCATGTCTGATGTTTTGAAGAAAAACATCATACATTCTGTTACAGTATCAGTTTAGTTCAAAAGGATGTTTTGTTTTTCAATAGTTTTTCTTCTCTGTTAAGGCTCCGAAGAGCCAAATATGACCACCAAATCTTGGTCCTCCCATTGGAACTGGAGAGAAATGGGAGAAAAGAGGAATGTCCTTTAACAGCTGGTATCTACAGTGTAGTTGAGAGAGGCTAGTATTGTCAGCGAATCTCTAATTTGGGTACTCCTCACTTTGTTTCTGAGACTGAAATCACATAAAAATTAAGAATTATTTTGTGGTTACTGGTGAGGAGCTTTGGGTTAAAGGCTGGAGGAATCAATGAGAAGGAAAGCAAGGGACTGGAATTAAATTTAAAAAAATCATCTACTGATTTTGTGTAAATTAGCTTAGACTAGAAGACTTGGTTCCCATTATCTTGCTGCTTTTGAAAAAATAAATGTTCTGAAAGAACTGTGGAAGATGTGGTAACTTTAGTCAGTAAAAATTGTTTTTTGTGGAGAATGTATTGAAGATAGGAGACTCCTTTGAATAAATTATATATTTGGAAAATGGTTTTTATTCTGTGTACTATGTAGTATAATGCATTTGGAATTCATGGTTAATTTACATGTTTCATTTACAATGTATTTTAAAGTCCTCCTCAATGAATAGTTGGTAATTAGGTGATTGACATATTCTTCCACTTGACAATTACACATGCCAGTAAATTGCCCTGTGTTTTCCAGGAGCATCTCCAATAGATGTTTGAAACTTTGCCTAGCAAATGTTGTTCAGCAAAATTGTATGAGATTGGAGGATACTGTATTTCCATGAACTGAGTGAGCGCTTACCCTGTGAATGTCCCTCTTTTCTTCCTGGTTTATGAAGGGCTTCTGATATGCCAGGAAAAGTATAGTTCAAACTTAAGCAGTTAGAGGTGAATATTTATGGTTTTAATTCTCAGGTGGTGAAGTGATTTTAAAGTTTAATGCACTTCTATACTGTAGAAGTTTACTTGTAGGAAAAAAAAATAATTTTTTTGCTTGATAAGTGATTAATTTTTTTTTCTAACTCTCAAAGAACAAAGCAGTTATGTTACTTGGACAGTAAACTCTCAGTAATCCTTTTGTTTTATCTTAACAATAGGAAAACACATAGTCATTATAATTTAACACCGTTTCTAAAATTACATATTTATGCAATTTAATTATACAGTATTTTGTAATATTAATATATAGAATATTTTATAAAACAAATACTCAAATGTTATTCTGTTTGTGAAATTAATGTTATGTCATATCAAACAATATCCCTCCTACAAACAGTATAAAATTACTTCTTGACCCTTACTTACGTTTTCTCCCGTACTCTTTTTAAAAAATTGAGGTATCATTTACAAACATTAAATGCTTAGATTTAAGTATGTAATTTGATGACATTTGATTATATACATACATACATATATGCATTCATGTAACCCACTCTTTCTTCAATACATAAAATATTTCCATGACCTTTGCAAATATTGTAATATTTCAGGCACTCCTTATTCTAAAACTAGTAGAGAGCCACCAACTGATGGCAAGAGAAATCTTCATTGTGATCTATTGGATTCTTTCCAGGTGAAAGAACAGTGAAGAAAGGCCAATACAAGTAATAACTAACAATTGTTAGACTCTGTCCCGTGTGCTCTCTTAGCCCCTAGAACAGATTCACTATTGTATTAGTAAATTAATAGGTGGCTTAAGTGTAAGCCATTTATAAGTGATGGCACCTGCTCCCCAGCCCTTCCCAAAAAAGGTGATCTAAGAAATTATGATTTAAAGAAAAGGATAGGCAAAGGTGAGACAGGCAAGTTAAAACTAAAAAAAGGAGGGATTGCCATATCTTTGTCATAAATAGAATTCAAGGTAAAAAGCATTTTAAATGGAAAAGGCTTTATATCTTTCATTATAAAAACTTTTTTTTCCAATTATCTTCAAAACATTTACCAATGCTGTTTCTTAGTTGGACATAAAAAACTATGGTTCTGCCCCAACCATTGATGTTTAACTACTGGACCAAAGTAGAAATCAAAAAAATTTTAAAATAAAATAGAAAACCATAAAACTTACACAAAACAAATAGATGTGTAATCAGAGATTTATAATCTTAAAATAGTAATCTCTTGAAATAAAGTAGTTAGAGGCTACAAATATCACTAGAAAGTACAAAGAAATCTACAAACTTTAAGAAATATGGAAGATTGATTGAAGAGATATACTCTGTTGGTAGATAAGGCATGACATCATATTATTGGCAATATTTCCAAACAAAATTTTTGGAGGCACTTTTCCAGATTATTTTTAATGTGCATTCAGAAGATTGAATCAAGATAGTATATTATACATTACACAGAAAATCAAAAGAAATATCACAGTAAGCCTGTAAATATATGAAAAACTATAATCTGTCAAAGAAAGGCAAATAGTGATATGCCATTTGGGAAAAAAATAAGAAATGTCATTGCTCAAATGTTAGGAAGCATTTATTAAGACAGATACTCTAATATTACTTCTGTTTATGTAAAGGGATTTATGTTTTGGTATGGAAAAAATTCAGAAATATTTATCAAGAATTAAAAATTATTAATTCATAGTGATTCTTGTGTGATAAAACTAGTAGTCTTACTTTTTAATAGAAGGAAAAAGTTAAGCAATGTGCAAGTAGTTAAATAAAAAGTAAAGGCATAGGAAAGTTATGTGTAGCCTTTAGACATATTTAATAATATGGGGAAATAACCCTAAAATTTTAATTGGACATATTTCTTAGGAAGTGGGGAAAAGCCAACGTGCTAAGTTTTTCAATTTAGGATGATGCAAAGTATATTTAATTCTGGTCTTTTATAATTAGAAAATATACCAAAATGGTTTTTTAAGAAATCGTAGTTTTATCAAACATCTTTTTTTTCTCCTTTATATTATTTTATGGTCTCATATTTTCTAGACAAGTACTTTAATAATGAGCCTCTGACCTTTTGGTTTTTAATTTTCTATAATGATCAGAGAAAAGAATGATGAAGTACTCAGAATCACAACATGACACATTTTTGTTATCTAAACCTGAAAATCAAAATGGTTTTCATACTCTGAAAAATTAGATAAATAAAACACCATTTTAAATCTGATGTTTCTTAAGAGCTGAAACTCAAAACCTGGGACTTCTGTGCTGTGCATTTTTATTCTACCTCTTAAATATTTTCCCCCTTTAACTATGATATGAAATATGCAAGAGCATTTTGGGGACAAATCTAGGCTTTGATTTAATTGATGCTCCAGGAACATTATTTTTTTTAAGAGTTAGTCCACTAATAAGCTTGCCCATTTCTCATATATTATTAGAGAGTTTTCAGAGAAAGGAAGTCCTTTGCTCTGTAACTGACTTTCACTAATTTTCCTCCCCTCTACTTAGTAAATTAACTCTGGAATTTTTCCTTTTTACTGATTTTTGCCTCTTCTATTTTATTCATAGTTCTGTATTGAAAATAAACATGAACTTACCCATGACTCCACATCCTTGGCATCTGTCCTTTATAGAGCTTATGCTTTGCCATCCAAGTTAATTAGTATGTCAAGGCTTAAATTTGGTGGGTGAAAGTGATGTGGGGAGGCAAATGTAAGTCTTTAGGAACCCAAGCTCCCTGAGGGATTCAAGTGAAGAGAGGACTCCATTTCTTATTATAGCATCGCAAAATGACAGAAGGAATTACAGGTGTGAAATTACAGAGTATCAGTACGTAATTTGGAATCCTTTACCTGGAAGAGCATTTACTCATCAATTACACAATAACATAGTAGCAGAGGTGCCTTTGTATATTGAGAGTAGGTTGATGTCATATGTTTTTCTGAGTGCCCCTTTCTAAGGACTGTACCAAGCATAGTGGCAGCAAGATAGACTTGGCAGAACACACATGACTTCAAGACCTGAGCAGGTGGATGGCTTGACATGATTCCCCTGGGTGCAATGAATTTTTTTTTTTCTGTGTACAGAAACTCAGTGAGAAATTGGCATTCCAAAGAAATCATGTTATAAAATATAGGAGTCTATAAACTTTTTTCCATCCTTTTCGCATTATAGAAATGTTGGATGGAGCAGATTTGGTCACTGTTTAATGACCATAGCACTAAACTTTCTTCTCAGATATGGGTTCTGCTTTCTTTGCAAAAGTGTAGGCATGCTTTATACTTTAAAAAGACATAACTTACCACCATTTGTGCAGTGCTTGTGCCATTGTTTTGAGACAATTTGGTCTTAGCATAGAGAAAAATCCTCCTACTTCTTCCCTGAAGTTCTTACTCTTACCTGCCTGAATCTGGCAGAAATTTCTGCGTTTTCCCTATACTTCTGAGGATACATATGTAGTTACATGAAGGTGCTGTCTATACAGGTAATGATTGAATTTTGGAATATTTTATGGGTTTACTATACCTCAGATATTATACATTATATTGATAAAATTATTTAATGTCACATATCCATGGTGTTTACTATTAATACTTCATTTTACAGGCAAGTTTCTTATGGTTTGGAGAGGTAATTTTGTCAAACAAGGTCACTTAGTGACTAAGTTGTACATCCATGCAGTCTGGTCTCACAGCACAAAGTCCCAGCCAGGATACTGCTAACATCTTGCTTTGCATCTTGTCTTCTTAAAGGAGTACATTTAAGAGTATCAAAGCGCCTTGCTTAGAAATGACTAAAGGACAAACAGCACAATGGAAAAAAGGACAGAGGGCTTGAACAGAGAGTTCTCCAAAGATACACAAATGGCCAAGAGGCACAGGAGAAGATGCTCCACGTCATGAGTCATTCAGGGAACACAGTGAATGATACAGTGAAGAACCACCACTCATTTGCCAGGATGGCTTTAATCACAAAAACTGGGAACAAAATGCTGCAAGGCCTTGGGAAATTGGAATCCTTACACATTGTTGATAGGAGTATAAAATGGCACAGCCACTGTGGAAAACTGTTTCTTATAAAGTTAGCCATAGAGTTATCATATGACCCAGGAATTCCATATCAGTTATCTACCCAAAAGAATTGAAAATCAGTACATAAGTAAATACACATATATGTATGTTCGTAGCAACACTAATTTAGAATAGTCAAAAGGTAGAAGCTGCCTAGATATTCATTAGTAGATGACTGGATAATCTAGTTGTGATAATCCAATGGAGTATTTTTCAGCCATAAAAAGGAGTGAAGTACTGATATATGCTACTACATGGATGAACCTTAAGTACCTTATACTAAGTAAAATAAACCAGGCACAAAAGATCATGTTGCATGATTCCATTTATATGAAATATTCAAAATAGATAACTCAATAGAGACAATACAAATTGATGGTTGTCATGGTTGTGGGAAGGGAGCATGGGGAGCAACTGCTTATGGGTGTAGGTTTCCCTTCTGTAATGATGGAATGTTTTGGAACTAGAGTAGGTTAGTGGTTGAACAATATTGTGAATGCTCTAAGTGCTGTTCAATTATTCTTTTAAAAATGGTTTGTTTTATGTGAATTTCACCTCAGAAAAAAATAGAATGCCCAAGATATCCCATGTCAACTAACCCATCAATAGTAGCTTTTATGAAGTACACACTCACATGTTTTAGTATAAATAGCAAGTTAAACACAGTCACCAGCAAACATTACCTTGAGTACTTAACATGTTCAGAGAACCATGACTTATATGTTTTCCAGACTCTAGGAACTAGCCACCTCCATAAGTGAACAGGATACAGGCGAAATATGAAGCCTCTGTTGATTGAACAGACACTCAGTAAATAGAGGGCTTGTATTTTGGGTAAGCCAAGGGATAAAATGCCTTTTCACACAGTCCTCAGAAGGGAGTTCCCAGACCTACATGCCTGTTCAGGCAGTGTGACATTACCCTCCCTCTAATTAGGGTAATTTCAGTCATGCATACTGGAACAAATGATTCAGCTGAGATAAATGCTTCTGAACGAACCCTATAGAAATATGTTCCTTTTTCTTCAGAAATGTGAAGAAAACACACTAGTATGTGGCCCTGTGCAACCTGTGCCCAGGAGATTCTCCAGTTCAATAAAATCCTTTGATGTTCTAAGTTGCCCAGAAAGATGCTTTTAAATGTACCCTGTATGCATCTCCATGGCATGCCTGAGGAGTTACAGAAAATAGAACTCTGATAAAAGGAAAACTCAGGCACAGTGAGGTGACACAGCTATCCTGGAATCAGGTGTGGCTTACAGAGGATGACCTGCTTTGCCCTGCATTCTTCACCTCTGCTGTTCAGATGTGCACATTCACTTCCATGGTCCTTTTAGGTTTCTGAAGCTGTTGATTTAGTGAGATCTTCTTTTCCGGATTTCCTTTCCAGGCTTAGAGTGGTAAATGGAAGTATTAACTTAAAATGTGTGAATGACTGTGTTACTCAAGATTTTCTTCCTTCCCCTTCCCTCCTCTTGTCCTGCCTTCCTTCCTCTCTCCTTCCCTTCCATCTCCCTGATGGCACCCCGGGACTCACGCATGGCAGACAAACACTATACCACGGAGCCATGACTGTCAGCCCTGCAAGTATTTTTTTATTGCTTAGTCCTACAAATTTTATATATTCCTTTTTAATTAAATTTAACACACAAATATAAGCTACTTTCTCTGGTTCCTGATGCCCATTCACTTTTGCCAGTTGTCAATTAACATAACCTAAATGAACCTGAAAAACCTGTAACCAATATCTGGAGGCCTGTTCAATTGCAGTGAATCTTGCCTGTAAGTTTTCTTGGTCCCAGGCCATGAGGGAGAAGATTCTTTCAACTCTTAATCATCTGCTTTCCCCCACTGTCACCCATGAAATTATTAGCATTTTTCTCCCTTCTGTCTTTCAGTCTCCTGTGGAAAAGATGCCTCTTGCTTTCTAGATTCCACTTTTTTTTTCATTCATGGGCCTCACTCCATCTGTTAATGTATCTATTCTCCTTTATTTTCACTTTTAGCCCTTAAATTCAGTGAAGGCTCATCTGTCTTAAGAAGGAAGGAAGGGAAAGTGGGAGGAAATGCCTCTCTCCGTCTTTTCTCTGCTTATCTTTGAATTGGACTCTCCTTTCACAATTAAAACTGAAATTGTTTGCACTCTGAGTCTTCACGTCCTTCTCATCACCTGTGTGCTGCAGCCTGGCATTGAAGTTCATAACTCAGTTGCAGCTGCTCGAGCTGAGATCACCAATAGTCTCCACGTTGCTAAGTCCAGTATTCAGTCATCTATGTATTTGACCTCATAGCAGTGTGTATCCTCTGAACAAAACTACTCTCCCAAAGCACTTCAGGGATGCCAGCTGTCCTGGTTTTCTTCTTGTACCACCATCTCCATGTCTCTGGACTCCTTTCTCACTTCCTTTGTTCTTTACACATTCCTTATGGGTTGCCTTATAAGTCTAGTAGCTTCATTTACCATCTATATGTAGCTGACTCTCAAACTCAGCCTGCCCCCTTAATTACCATTGCAGACCCCCTATAACTAGCACAGAGTCTGGTCCATGGCATAAGTCTTTGTTAAGTGAGTGAAATGCATTAACAGATAGGTTTTTCTAATAGTTCTGATAATTTTTTTTTTAATAATTTGTCACTCTTCACATGAAACAGACTCTATGTGAGCAGAATTTTGTTCAAGGACCTGGGCCTGGTGCATGATAGGTACTCATTCAATGTGAACAAATAAATGTCTTGGCTACCTGGGAAGACCCTGGCCCCAGAAAGAGTTATTCTCTGAGTCTGGCTTCCTCAGTTGTTAACTTTCCCCCATACATGTACACTTCTCATGGAAGTGATCCAGATATCACTGAGAATGACAGCTGTTGAGTTCTTCTCTCACCCCAATTCTACCAACTTTGCTACTCCCTGTGTTAAGTAGAAATTTAGAAACTTTGACCCTTCTAGGAAACTGCCTGACTTTCCTTACTTCTCCTTGCCTTCCCTGTCCTTGTAGTCCTGAGGGGAAGAGAAAGAAATTAAGCATGAAAGACTTGGCTTGGAGTGGGGAGGGTTCTGGTGGCTTTGATCTTTAAGGTGCCCCCCCACACACACCTCATGAGAGCAATTTTATTTTTACACATCTCCTTTTCTCTCAGCTGGGGTCACACTTCAACCCTTTTCAAAGGGGTCTATTGGGAGAATCAAGCTCAACACTCTGTGCACATTTAAATTTGTGAGTTGACTCTGCTAGAGGGAGGGGTGAAAGAGGACACCCAGAAGAGAACTTGAACTAAACTCCAAGTAGTGCCTTCTCTCCTCTGAGAATTCCTTTTACTATTGAGGGTCTCTTCTTTCCATCTCTGAGTATCTGGATTTCCATTCGTGGAGCTTCTAATTTTCCTCAGACCCTCTCCCAAATCTCTCGTGCACCAGGGTCTTAAAGGTGATTGTGATCTCTTTTGCTACACATGGGGAACACACTCAGTTGTACATAGGGGACCTGATAGCATCCAGGTCTCAAGAGTATTGTCCTCCTATCTCTTATTGATTTCCTGTTTCTCTTTTAATTGCACTTGTTCCTTTTATGAAGTGACAGCAGCTAAAGTTATTTATCAAGATGCTTACATGTTCCCTTTTAAAGAGCATTGAAATTAATAAACATGGAACATAGAAACCTAATCTGAATTTGTGTTTTTATTGAGAGCAGTCTAATTAAATAAACACAGACTCAAGAAAAAAATTAACTACTATATCTGTTTCCTAGTCTAGTAGTCTTAGTCCTGATTGTCTTTTTTTCCAAGTTTGGAGTGATACAGGTAGATGAAGATTAGAATGGCCTTGTAGTGAATATGTATAAGCCTATAAAATACATGTATAAATTGGTTAAAGAGCATTAAAATTTCTATTTCATGAATGCTCAGCAGTGTTGTAAAGACATGAACATATTGTCATATTTCAGCAAGCTGCAGCCTTACCACTTGATATGTTTAATTATTTTCAAGGTCATTTCTTTTTATAAAATCAAGACAAGCTGGAAAATGTCAAGCTGCCTACAAGTGTAGGATGAACTCCTGTTTTCATTATCATTTTATAGTCACATATAGTTGTTTGAGTTTCCTAGTTATAACCAGTCATTGTGTGTAAGAGTCACAATAATTTACAGTATTAGAAACATGGCATCCATTATCTTTCCAACCATTAATATTCCAAGGATCCTTTTAAGGGAAAGAATTGCAAAAAATAATTGATGTGTTCTGGGAGTATGAATATTTAAAGCTTCAAGTTAACAATACAGATGAAGGTGGTTGTGTAATAGACAGCTACAATAATGTAATTGAGGCATATAGCTGAAAGGATTATGTGCTTAGCCCCTAAACCACTTAGGATATGTATTAAATAATCTGGGACTCTATGATTTCAGCTGAAAATAATTTTTCTTTCTGCTAAGCAAATATCTAGTAATATAACATTCAGAATTATTGTGTAGGTATATAGTACAGTCCATTTTCTGTTACAGTTGTCCTGATGTGCCAGTAATCTCTGTATATCTGGAAAAACCCTCACATTTTATCATGCTTGGGGGTTTGAGATGATTCTTGGTTAGGCATCATAACCAAGAGATCAGAACTCAAGTCTCAGATATTTGCAGCCATCAGCTATTAGGAAGTGCTAGTTATTTTGTAATTTGTTCCTATTACATTCTCTCATAATTCCCTGTCATTTTCATCATAAGACCCTTAGCATAATTGTGATTATTTGAATATTATTCATTGGTTTAACTCCTCTAGGGTAAATACCTTTACCCTAGAAATGCTGGTTTTGCTCCCTACCATATCCCACAGATTTCTCAGTGATGTGAAATTTGAATTAACGCACACCCACGCACACAAATAAGCATCCATATAAATTGGAAATAAGACTGTAAAATGATTCAACAGCATTCATATCTATTTTGTTAGTTTAAAAACTATTGGCAGAGCTGGGGTTGTGGCTCGGCAGTAGAGCACTTGCTTAGCACATGTGAGGCCCTGGGTTCGATCCTCAGCACCACATAAGAATAAATAAATAAAATAAACGTATTGTGTCCAACTACAACTAAAAAATAAATATTAAAAAAAAACACAGTGGCAGTAGGGGATTCAGGATTCATTGACTGCAGTCTTTGGAAATTCTTCTCTCTATGGCTTCCACCTAGGCTCTCAAATTCCATTTGTCACCTCTGCCTGGTTCTCACAGGCTTATTTTCCCAGACTCTCCCTTCACCTTGCCTCATGTGCTTCTTCTCATTAGCTTAACCTAGTTCTGGAATGTTCTTTGGTGGTACTTGAAGGTAATACTCTTTCTTCACTTAGTCACCATGACAACATTGGCTCTTTAATTGATGGTTGTTACTGTGTAGCATTGTTTCTGTCTCACTATAGACACATTGCTTCCACTGATTTAGCTCGCCCATTAGTTCCTCTGGCCAATTCACGAAGTCAGCTCATTAGTTTGTCCAGCCAGGTTCACTTCAACATGGTTCAATTTCACTTACCACACTGGGAACTCATGGCTTTACCACGCTGTTCCTCGAAACTCCCCAAGCTCCTTCAGTGTGCACACAACCTGTTTCCTCTGTTTGCACTTCTCATCTTTACACTCCTGTAACTTACACACATGCAAGTGCTGCTGTGTGGCACATTCCTATTTCCAAAGGCACCCATCTTAATTCACATGCACAAACTCTGGTGGCAAGCTTCCTCTCCTTGACTCCTAATAGGTTAGGTTCTCCCACTAAACTGTTACATTCTCTCGTAATTCCCTGTAATTTTCATCATAAGACCCTTAGCATAATTGTGATTATTTGAATATTATTCATTGGTTTAACTCCTCTAGGGTAAAGATAATGCTGGTTTTGCTCCCTACCATATCCCTAGGACTTAGTACCATGCATCACCTTTAAGAAGCTCAGGATACAGATTTGTGGAATGGAAAAAATTACCAATGTATTCCAAGTAGCATTTTATTTTTGATTTGAAGACTGCTGTTGGCTTAACTTGAAAAGAGTAATATGAGGGTCTGGATAGGAGTCAAAAGAACCAGAAATATGCATTGAAAGCAAAAGTAGGATTTGGGAATATTATATTATTATTATTATTCTTTGGTCCTGGGAATTGAATGCAGGGGCTTTTCCACTGAGCTACATCCCCACACCTTTATTTTGCGATAGGATTTCACGAAGTTGCGTAGAGTCTCTGAGTTGCTGAAGCTGGCCTCAAACCTGTGATCCTCCTGCCTTAGCCTCCTGAGTTTCTGGGATTATAGCATGCATAGTTTGGGAATTTATTTTCTTGCTTGTAATTTGAAATATACTTTTCTTTGGCATAACTTTATTAGACTATCTTTTTAGTGTTGAGGAAAAAAGTTTTAAGATTGTGCCTTTGACAAGAATCTATTGAACAACTACTTTGTTGCAGGCATAGTGCTAGGCTCTGAAGATACATCTATTGGGGGAGATAGAAAAGCAAATTAATGGTTAGTATGTTAGTTTGTTTTCTTGGTACTTTAATGAAGTACCTGAAGAAGGCTACTTTATAAATAAAAGAAGTTTATTTAGCTCACAGTTTGGGATGTTGAAGGGCATGGTGCTGTCATTGACTCAGCTGTGCTGAGGCCCTTTTTGGCTGACTTCAAGGCCATGGTAATGGTGAGGGAGGGAGGGAGGGAGAGAGAGAGAGAGAGAGAGAGAGAGAGAGAGAGAGAGAGAGAGAGAGAGAGAGAGAGAGCTCATATCTCACTCTGGGAGACCAGTATTCCCTTACCAGGGCAATGCCCCAGTAACCTAAGGACCTCTAGCTAGGCCACCTCGTAAAGTTCCCACTATGAACATCACCACACTGACAGCCAGACTCCTGCCACATGAACTTTGCAGGGATGAACAAAATCCAAACCCTAACAATTATAATGCAGCAGGAATGTCAGTGTGGAGGTGTGCACAGGTGTCGGGAGCCTACGAGAGGTCATCTGAATCAGAACTGCAGGCGGAGGAAACCTTCCTAGAGGAAGTGATGCCTCAATTGCTTGTGGAAGGACTCATAGAAGATATTGTCATGAAAATGGAGTCAGCATGGAAGAATGGGCTCTTGTAATGGAGGGAATGACACATGTGGAGACAGAGGAGACCGGAACAGCGTGGCAATCAGTAGAAACTGCAAGTTGATCTGTCTTACTGGTCCTCAGGGGACATAGTAAGAGGCACAAGGTGACAGTGGAGCACAGGTGGGGATCAGTCAGAAGTGCTTTAATACAAAATTAAATGAGTTTGAAGTCCAGACGGAAAGCCACAGGGCCTCTGAGAAGAAACCTCTTGGGGAAAATAGAACTTTTTGACTTCAGTGAAAACAGCCTGTCATACTTGGCAGCATGCATTGAACTCCAGCAGGCGCTTCACCATGCTTTGGACTCTGCATTGAGGTGCTGGGTGTGGATGGTGGCAGAGGATGAGGGGACTGAATGAGGTTCACCTGAAGCAATTGCTAGATCACTGGGCTCATCCTCTGTTAGTGCCTTGGGCCCTCAGTCAGCATGTGGGGTAGTGATGTCCAGGTTGAGCTGAGTAGTGAACAGGCCCACCTCCCCGCCCCCCCCGCCCCCCCCCCCCCCCCAGCCCTGGAAAGTGCAGAGGAGCTCTGCCAGGCCTCGCAGCCTTCTTTTAGACTCACCATCTTATTTCAGTCTTCCCAGATTTTTAAATACGGGCTTGTCCTGCATGTGATCTAGGAGCATTTCCCCAGTGCCCGCCCAGAAGGCTTGCTCCCTGTTGCCTCTTCTCCAGCGTGAGCGCTCAGGACAAGTTCTGTGTCAGGGAGTTGGTGATAGTGTTGCCAGTCATGCAGCAGTCAGGAGAGATTGTGTGAGGTTAGGCAACAGCAATCTTCATAGTTCCCTGCCTTTCTCCATTTTCCTAGACCTCTTTATTCTCAGATTCCTCAGGAAACTCAATTACCTTTCCTTCATTATACAGAGCAATTTAACTCTCAAGCATCCTTAGGCTCTGGGCCCACCTTTGCAAATTCAGAAACTCATTAATGTTTCAGAACTGGGCAGGAGTTTTGAAATTTGAGCCTTGTATTTTCTCCCTCCCCAGGTACCTCAGAGTAAGAGGCACAATATAGATATTTATTTTTCCACTCATTTTTATTTTCACATCCCCAAACCTGAGCAGCAAGAGCAGATTCATTCAGTTTTTTTCCCATACCTCTTATGTAGGTAAAGGGACACATGGCAGTTCTGGTATCTAGATCTTCCAAATACATGAAATGTTAGAACAAATAAAGGCATGCTTCTCATAAATGTGAGTGAATAGAACAGTACCAATAACCAGAATGGGTTTGGAAGAATGCATTCTGTCAGGTCAGTACTCACAGGCATAATGTTAAAGCAGGGGTATGAGGAAGCAGAGGACTGGTTACAAACATGAACTCGGGAGCCAGATAAACCTGGGTTATACTTGTGTTTCCTGCTAGTCCTAATTTTATGAATTGGTGAGTCACTTAACCTTGAAGTTTGCTTCCTTTTTGTAAAATAAAGGCAATACCTACTCCATGTGGTTGTGGGAGATTGAAATGAGGTGACCTTGTTCCTGCATTTACCACAGCTAGCCTCAATGCCTATGACTCTCCTTCCACTGAAGGATTCCTGGGCTGTGCTCTCCTGGGTCTTTTACAGTCTTGTCATCTGGTTTACAAGCCAAACTTGTTGTGATATCAGGGGGTTGGCACTTGATATTGACGTGCCTAGGACACTTCCATAACCTGCTCATCATAGACTAGTATCCATTCATGCTCTCCTCTTATAAACAATTTTTTTAAAAAGGCTTATGCCAATTAAAATCATGAAGCTTTCTGCTGTAGTTTCTATCTTAAATATTCTCTCCACAAGGCCTATGTGGTAAAGGCTTGGACAGCAGCTTCGTACTTTTAGGAGGTGGTGGAACCTTTAAGAGTTGGGGCCTATTGGGAGGAGGTCAGGTCATTGGGGGTGTGTTCTTGAAAGGGATTATGGGATCTTGACTTCTTCCTCTCTCTCTTTCACTCCCAGCCATGAGGTGAGTAGCTTTCTGTCCCCTGAGTTCCCTTTATGATGTTGTGTCTTCTCAGGTCCAAAACAATGGGGCCGATTGATCATGAACCAAAACTTCTGAAACCATGAGTCAAAATAAATATTTTCTATTTATAAGTATCATTTCAGATATTTGTTACAGAAACAGAAAACTAATATGCTTTCCAATATTTGCTGTAGTTGTGGGATGGTGTTTAGAGTACATATAATGAAGGTTTATGGGCAAGGCTTCTGGGAAAGTTGCTGTTTCCTGATCTTGAGGCTAGCTGAGAAGAGCCCTACCTGTAGGCAAAGCATTTCATTTGTTATTCTGTTGTAAGTAACTGAATTGAATTCTGTCACACATGGTTTTCTAAACTCCACCTTTTCCTTTTTTTTTTTTTTTTAATGTCTGGCTTCTCCATTCAGAACTCGTCTGAAGTGTCATCTCGTCTAGTGTTGCTCTTCTTCTGCAATCCTGTGATATCATTATTTTATTGCTACCACATCATTAACATTATCTGAAATTATCTTTCTTATTTATTCACTTCTTTTAATGCTATGTGTACCTGTCCCTCTAGAGTTAAGCTCTACGAGAATAAGAAGTGTTTTTTGCTCTTTCTACTCTGTGAATTGTGTCTAATATAAAGAGGTGCTCTGTAACGATTTCTTAAATTAATATAAAATATATTACCTAGATTAAAGAGGGACTTTTACAATTTAGCACAAAATTTATTGGGGAAAGGAAAAATAAAGTGATATTTATGGTGTTGGACAGGTTGTATATTTCTATATTCTGTGCTTGAGTATATGTTTATATATAAGTATAATTCAAATCAATAAACTGAACACTTATGTGCCATGAATTCTAATCACTTTCTGCCTTTTAAATAGTTTTCAATAAACTGTTTGTATTAAAAAACAGATATAGCTGGAGTTGTGGCTCAGTGGTAGAGTGCTTGCCTAGCATGTAGGAGACGCTGGGTTCAATCCTCAGCACCACATAAGAACAAACAAACATATAAAATAAAGATTAAAAAAAAACAGATATAAAGGCTGGCATTTAGGTCAGCGGTAAAGCTTGGGGTTGGCATGTGAAGACCCTGAATTCAGTCTCTACCAATAAAAAGCAAAACAGGTATGAAGCCTACAGAAAAATAAGAGAGGAAATTTGCTTTACTTCTTAACTGTTGTGTATTTATTTATTCAAAATTGTTCAAAATGAAACTTGAAACAGGTGGTAAACTTTCAAATATAACTGCATTTTGTCACTCTAGAAATGCTCTGTGTCTTACATATCTCAATGGATTCATGTCACAACGTGCTATTTTACATGTCAAGATGGTCTTCTCTTGCTGTGCATTTCAAAGGATGGCAGTAAGTAGAATGAAATTTTAGTGTGAGACACATCAATTACAAACCAACAGAGCTGTTTCATTTTTCACTAACAGTGGAGAAAAAGAGTTGGAAGAATAATGAGTCTATTTTTACCTTAAAGTAGCAGCATTCAGGATAAGATGTCTTAACTTGGAAATCTGTCACACCCTTGACTGCTGACCAGTGCAGGTTTTAATTATTCATTCTGAAACCGGTGCTTTTATGGCCAGTGCTCTGAACTCTTGACTTATTTAAAGGTCTGTTTAACTCTTGGTTTGCACCTGCAACTGTCCTTTTAATCTGCCATGCATAACTGGAGGAGAATGGTCCATTAGCTAGAATAATGTAAGTGCCTTATCTTCCTGCAGTCTTCAATCTATAGGGATGCCACAAACAACATATTTCTTTATAAGGCTCACCTTTTGTCTCAACCATGTGTCCAGATCCCTAGTTCAGTAATCTGAAGCTTGTGGTTCTGTGATGCTTAAGAATTTAGAAACCCCATAATATATAACCTGGTTTATGGATTTTCAAAACAGTTCCACTAGGGGTTTTTATTCTTGCGCCAGTCTCTTATGTAATTAACCACAACAGATTGGAGCAGACCCTCAGAAGGAAGTGAACCTGTGAAATGAAGACAGAGTTTATTATTGTGGCAAGAGAGGATGCCATTCCTTTAGGACGGGCTACAGGTGACGCTACCATGGATATAGAGTAATATTAATATTAAAATAGGCCTTTCACATCTAACAAAGAACATGATTAAAAGGGACAGCTTGAGAGAGAGAATGTCTGTTAGCTTCTCTTTCCTTGATCTACACACAAAGTCTGACTGAATAAGAACCTGTCTTTGAAGAACATGAGTTCAAACACACACACATACCAAAAAAAAAAAAGGTGCTCTCTCTTAAACCAGAAAGTAAAGTGGGTCCTGGGGCAAGTCGGCCTTTTGTCTATTGTTTGCCTTTGGGTGAGTCACTGCCTTGGTTTTATAATCTGTAAGCAGTTGGTAGTCTGAACCTCCTGAAGAACACTTCAGATAACTCCAAAGCATAAGCTGCAAACAGGGAAAAAGTAGAGGCAGGCAGGGGACACCATGGGAGAATGGGCAGCAATGCAGTGGTACCCCGATAGCTCTTGTCCTTTATCCTACACTGTGTCATTCCTCGGGCTTATTGATACAAACTCCAAATAGAAAGCCCCTGCGATTCCAAACAGATGTAAGGTAAAAGTTTGACTTTTGCATGGCCTGCAGGTGAGCTTTTCTTCTTCTTCTTTTTTAAAAAATCATTAATTTATTTGGTGCTGAGGATCGAACCCAGTGCCTCACGCATGCGAGGCAAACACTCAATCATTGAGCTACAGCCCCAGCCACTGAACTTTTCTTCTTTGCCTTCATATTTCTTAGGATTCCTTTATTCCTCAATGGGACCACATTGACTTGTTTGTTCAAAAGAGACACCTGAGTCGTTCTTATGTGTCATCCATTTCCATCATCTAATCAGCTACTAAATATGGTTTGTTCCACCTTTTTTACCTGCTACATGTCAAGTGTCCCTTACTGAAATGCTTGAGGCCAACAGTGTTTCAGATCTTAGAATTTTTGAGGTTTGGGAATAATTGCATCGATTTTACTTTTTGAGCATCTCTAATCTCCAAATCATCCAAAATCCAGGCTCATTACATATTTTGGATTTTCAGATTGAGGGTTCTCATCCTGTACTTTGTTTTCAATGTAGCACATTCCTGTTTTATCTTCAAATTCAGCTGAAACATGACCTCTTTGAGGGAAGCCTTCTTGGACTCTGTTTCTCAGTCTGATTCAGGTTCCCGCATTCTTTGCTCTCCCAATATCTCCTGGGTATTTTAGCAAACAGCATGTTCTGCATGCATTAATTTGGTTTCCTCCACTAAACTCTAAGCTTCTTTGTGTTTGTATTTGGTTTTATTTCTCTTAACATTTGGCACACACCTCACCAGAGATAGGCATTTAATGTTTTTTAGAAAGACCAAAGAGGTAGGTTTTTTGTTGTTAACATTGGATCACAGTTGTGATATAACTACCAAATAATTTAGATTTACAAGCTTTAGAGTACTGTATTTCACCACATAATCATTGCCACCTCATTATTGTATTTTCGTGAATATTCCCTGCATCCTAATCTTGTACCAAAGACAGTTTAGTAATAAATGATATTTAAGTAATACTGGCACATTTTAAAAAGTTTTACATAATGGTTTTACTCACCTTTTTGCAAAAAAAAAAAAGGTGTAAAATCTACGACAATTATGTGGTGAAATACAATATTGGCAACCAGTAGTTTCTTTAGAACTCAAAACTCTTTGCAGTGGTACATGCCTGTAATCCCAGTGGCTCAGGATGTTGAGGCAAGAAGATCCCAAGTTCAAAACTAGTGAGTCTCAGCAATGTAGTGAGTCCCTAAGCAACTTAGTGAGACCCTGTCTCAAAATAAAATATAAAAAGTGCTGGGGATGTGGCTCAGTGGTTGAGCACTCCTGGGTTCAATCCCCAATACCAAAAAATAAAAAATAAATTAAAAAAATAAAAACTAGAAAAAAAAACCCAAAAATTTCACATGGTGGTTAAATTACTTGTCTCTTTCCTCATCAACAGTATCCCAGCGGGAATATTTTAAAAATCTTTATGTTGTTTTTTTCTCTTTTGTTACCTATTTCTGAGAGCTCTGGGACAAAGTACTCTGATAGAAGGATATTAGCTGCATTTACTTGCACTGATGAATAGGCACAACAGATGCTCTTTACGTTGAAACATTGGTAACTACATCAGTTCTGTGAAGTTAAAAGTCAAAGCAAAAATAAGTTTAAAAAATTCTGTCCTTGGCCCATAGTTCAAGATAAATGGTTCTTGATATGTTGTAGTTTTTCATGCTGACTCTGAGCATCTTTTGGGCAGGAAGTAGATCCTGTTCAGTTTTATATTGCTAGAGTTTAGCATCATAAATGTTTGGAAAGATGAACCAATAGCAAATACTTCTCAACTTTATTTGATAATCAGACTATTTGGTTTGGTAACTTTATATTGTAAAGACAGTTTTTGACTGCAGTAGAGCAAAGCTGGTTGGTCTTGAAATTTTATATTTTTCTTTGCTCAAAGTACATATAAATCGGGCTGAAGTTGTGGCTTAGTGGTGGAGCACTTGCCTGGCATGTGTGGGGCCCTGGGTTCAATCCTCAGCACCACATATAATTAATTAATTAATTAATTAAAAAATCCATTGACAACTAAAAAATATTTTTTAAAAAAGTACATATAAATTATCAGTGGACTGTTTGTATTGAGCTGTTAATTTAATTTTTTCAAAATTAAAGAGATAAAAATTATCTGCTTCATATTAATTGGATCCTGAAAGAGTGAGAATTTTTGTGGAGCAAAACCCTAAGATCAACCTGTAAGTTTTTTTTCTTTTAAGGTAAACCACAATAATTGCCAGTACTGTTAATATTGCTCAGTAAATATTTCAAGTTCTTTCGCTGTGTTCATCAGGCATGGCTTATTTTGGGTAAGGGGGCTTGGAGGGAAGAAAAATAATTCATTAATTCATTTTGCTAGTTTATTGTACTTTTTGTTTTGATAGTAACTTCATTTGTCCAATACATTGTCATTATAATAAATTAAGCATAGGAACAATAAACCAAGAGCTCTTTCTTTGTTGTTGTGCTTCTTAGTGCAAAATTTGTAGAGCTTTCACAGTTCAGGAAATTTTCCTATATAACTACTTTGAAAATTACAAAGTATTACTTTCCTGTTGTCTTTAAAGGAAAGGAGAGAACACTAGGGTATGAGCGATTATTAAAAGGAGCTAGGAAGGCTGGCTATTGATTTCAGTTTCTAAGATCATTATAACATCTCTGATGAAGCTGTGTGTAGTGTGCCGTGAGCAGGGGTGAGCTTTGAAGACTTCAGTCTTGAATCATTTTATGAGTATAAATGGATTTTGCATTGCAGCAAATTACTCACCCTGGAGTAGTAGCAGTCAGAAACTTGGTTGTTTTATATCTCATTTGCTGATGAAGTCATTTTAACTTTTTCATTTGTTAGTGGAGATACAAATCAGAATGAAGGCTTTGGAACAACCCAGTATTTCTGTTGATTGAATCAGAGAATATAGGCAAGGTACCATGTCAGATGCTAGATATAGAGAGCGAGCCACTCCAGGTTTTGCCTTTCATGAATTTGCAGACTAACAAAGTCCTAGAAATGCAGAGGAGAGAGTAATGTAGAGGAGAGTAAGCAAAAAAGAAATTCAAAATCTTCTGCACTTTGCATTTAAGAGGCCACTAGAAACCAAAGCAAGCATAGACTAACTGTTCAATGATGTCACAATATATATTATAAAAAGCTATAAGTTTGGGAATTAGAGATGATAGCAAGTCTAAAAATATTTTTTTTCTGGCAACATGGCTGTGAAGGGAGAAATTAAGTGTCATAGGTTGAAGAGAATGAGACTGAAAGATTTTGTTAAGATTTAGTAAGACCCTTCAACAGGACCTTAACACGAGGAGAAGTAGTGGGGCAAGAATGAGGCTGCAGATAAGGAAGCAGAGACTGTGGTTGCTGGAGCAAGATTCATGAAGGAGCTGCACACAAGGAAACAGATTATCTTTAGGACAAGGACAGTTCCAAGTGAACAGTGGATTCTGTGAGGAGTTTATTAAAACTTTTTGGCCCATGCCTCCCCCCAGGTGGGACTCATTGGCAGACTTCACACAGGGTAGGCGTACTGGGGACAACTCGAAAGGGGTAGAGAAGACCTATTAGTAGTGAACTATATAGTTCAAATTTTTTAAAGTCACTTTACATATGAAAGGGCTTGGCAGCCATGAGAGTCAAGGCCTCACTCAACAGCAATTGAAGAAATAGAAGAAAATTTTAAAATTGGTTTCTTTAGTAATCTCAGTACGATTCAAAAAAGTATCGATGGCAATATTAAAGCAAAAGTAGACAACTACGAATAAAGAACATTAATGAGTTTGTTCATTCCTTTACACAATCATGAAACTCTTAGAAAATTTGACCATGCATTACACAAAATAAAAATCTCAGTAACTACAGTGCAAAGAACCCAGAAATGTACAGTGAAAATATACCTCCACCCCAAATGTAACAACTTGTTAAAAAAATGCTTTCTACATAAGTCTGAAATATAACTGGATTGAACAGAAGAAGAAAGGGTGCATGTCCCTTGATCTTTGTAGAGAATTGGGTTTCAGATCATTTTAGGCAAGGCCAGTGATCTTGGGGTTTAGGCCTGCTATTTCTTTACGTCTTGGGGATAGCACTAGGAAAAAAAGCATGAACTGTAACCCATGCATCGTTCCCTCAGGATCCTTTATACACTTCAATATTGTTGAAGACACTAAAGATACATTTTATGGGGATTATATCTATCAGTCTTGAAAAATATTTTTAGTGGACACATATTTGCACATACATATTGAGAAAACGCATGTAATAAAATGAAATTGTTAATCTGCTCTTTAGAATGAAATTGTGTGAAATAAAAATGAAAATTTGTCTCATTCAGTGCCTAAAAATAGTAAGTGCTTAAAAAACATTATTAATAATGGAACTTAGGCCCTTGCACAGGCTAGGGAATTGCTGTACCACTAAGCTGCATCCTCAGCCCTCCTCCCTAGCACCACCAAAGGGTGGAAAAATTAAAGTTACTTGCTTCATTGCCCTAAGCAACAGAGCCAGGATTTTATACTACTTAGACTCAAATGTCATACTTTTTCTACTGTTATATCAGAAAAAGTGAGTTAGATTCACTGACCACCAGGAGCTCCATCTGTATTAGTGAGCTTTTTCTTGCTGTGGCAAAATGCCTGAAAAAATCAATTTAAAGAAAGGAAAGGGAAAGATCTATTGTGGTTTATAGTTTAGGAGATTTCACTCCAGGGTCAGCTGGCTCCATTGTTTTTAAGGTATATTATCTTGAGGCAGAAACATCATGGCAGAGGAAAGTTGCTCACCTAATGGTAGCTGGGAAGCAGAAAGAAGAAAGACCAGGGACAAGCATAGTCCTCAAGGAAATGCTCCCAAGGACTCACTCCCTTCAACTAGATCCCACCTCTTACAGTTTCTGCCACTTCCCAGTATTCAAATAGTCCATTCAGATTATGAGTCCATCAGTGATCCATTAATGAGGTTAGAGCCCTCATTACCTAATCACTTTTTCAAACCCCACCTCTGAACATTGCTGCATTAGGGACTAAGCTTTTGGGGGCCATTCTATATCTACCAAAGTACCATCCATTCTGCATATAAAAGGACATAATGACATAAGGAAAGGGGAAGGGAGACTTGTGGGACTGTGATGTTTTTCTCCACTCAAAAGAATATTTTATGAGTATTAACTTCTGTACCATATCATTTCAACCTAGAGCCAAACTTCTGTTTTTTTATTTTACTTTGTTTTTTAAAATTCGGATTTATTACATATGACATCAGAATTCATTACAATTCATATTACATATATAGAACACAATTTTTCATATCTCTGGTTGTATACAAAGTATATTCACACCATTCGTGTCTTCATACGTGTACTTTGGATAGTCACATCTATCACATTTCATCGTCATTTTTAACCCCATGCCCCCACCCTTCCCTCCCACCCCTTTTGCCCTATCTATTTGTCTTTTCCTCCCATGCTCCCCTTCCCTACCCAACTATGAAACAGCTTGATGCTGGTTGTTGAATCATAATAATAGCCATTATTTATCAGGTGGTTAGTATGTGCCCAATACTGTTAAACACTTAATGAACTAGATTTCTTTTTAAAGTGATGTTTGTTTGAGATATAATTTCTATATGGTACAATTTACCCCATTTAGTTTTATAGTTATATGATTTTTGATAACACAAATATAAAAAATGAAAACATATATCTACGGACATATAGTACTCCATCAAGATACAGAATTTGGGGCTGGGGATGTGGCTCAAGCAGTAGCGCGCTCGCCTGGCATGTGTGCGGCCCGGGTTCGATCCTCAGCACCACATACAAACAAAGATGTTGTGTCTGCCGAAAACTGAAAAATAAATATTGAAATTCTCTCTCTCTCTCTCTGTCTCTTTCTTTCTTTTTTTTTTTTTATTGGTTGTTCAAAACATTATAAAGCTCTTGACATATCATATTTCATACATTAGATTCAAGTTGGTTATGAACTCCCAATTTTACCCCAAATACAGATTGCAGAATCACATCGGTTACACATCCACATTTTTACATAATGCCCTATTAGTAACTGTTGTATTCTGCTACCTTTCCTATCCTCTACCATCCCCCCTCCCTCCCCTCCCATCTTCTCTCTCTACCCCATCCACTGTAATTCATATCTCTCCTTGTTTATTTTCCCATTCCCCTCACAACCTCTTATATGTAATTTTGTATAACAATGAGGGTCTCCCTCCATTACCATGCAATTTCCCTTTTCTCTCCCTTTCCATCCCACCTCATGTATCTGTTTAATGTTAATCTTTTCTTCCTGCTCTTCCTCCCTGCTCTGTTCTTAGTTGCTCTCATTATATCAAAGAAGACATTTGGTATTTGTTTTTTAGGGATTGCCTAGCTTCACTAAGCATAATCTGCTCTAGTGCCATCCATTTCCCTGCAAATTCTATGATTTTGTCATTTTTTAGTGCTGCATAATACTCCATGGTGTATAAATGCCACATTTTTTTTAATCCATTCATCTATTGAAGGGCATCTGGGTTGGTTCCACAGTCTAGCAATTGTGAATTGTGCTGCTATGAACATCGATGTAGCAGTATCCCTGTAGTACGCTCTTTTAAGGTCTTCAGGGAAAAGTCCAAGAAGGGCAATAGCTGGGTCAAATGGTGGTTCCATTCCCAGCTTTCCCAGGAATCTCCATACTGCTTTCCAGATTGGCCGCACCAGTTTGCAGTCCCACCAGCAATGTACAAGAGTACCCTTTTCCCCACATCCTCTCCAGCACTTGTTGTTGTTTGACTTTATAATGGCTGCCAATCTTACTGGAGTGAGATGGTATCTTAGGGTGGTTTTGATTTGCATTTCTCTGACTGCTAGAGATGGTGAGCATTTTTTCATGTACTTGTTGATTGATTGTATGTCCTCCTCTGAGAAGTGTCTGTTCAGGTCTTTGGCCCATTTGTTGATTGGGTTATTTGTTTTCTTATTGTTTAATTTTTTGAGTTCTTTGTATACTCTGGATATTAGGGCTCTATCTGAAGTGTGAGGAGTAAAAATTTGTTCCCATGATGTAGGCTCCCTATTTACCTCTTTTATTGTTTCTCTTGCTGAGAGAAAACTTTTCAGTTTAAGTAAGTCCCATTTGTTGATTTTTGTTATCAACTTTTGTGCTATGGGTGTCCTATTAAGGAATTTGGAGCCCGACCCTACAATATGTAGATCGGAGCCAACTTTTTCTTCTATCAGACGCAGAGTCTCTGATTTGATATCTAGCTCCTTGATCCACTTTGAATTAACTTTTGTGCATGGCGAGAGGAGGGGATTCAGTTTCATTTTGTTGCATATGGATTTCCAGTTTTCCCAGCACCATTTGTTGAAGATGCTATCCTCCCTCCATTGCATGCTTTTAGCTCCTTTATCAAATATAAGATAGTTGTAGCTTTGTGGATTAGTCTCTGTGTCCTCTATACTGTACCATTGGTCCACCCTCCTGTTTTGGTACCAGTACCATGCTGTTTTTGTTACTATTGCTCTGTAATATAGTTTTAAGTCTGGTATCGCTATACCGCCTGATTCGCACTTCCTACTTAGAATTGCTTTTGCTATTCTGGGTCTTTTATTTTTCCATATGAATTTCATGATTGCTTTATCCATTTCTACAAGAAATGCTGTTGGGATTTTGATTGGCATTGCATTAAACCTATAGAGAACTTTGAATATTGAAATTCTCTCTCTCTCTCTCTCTCTTTCTTTAAAAAAAAAAAAAGATACAGAATTTGTTACCTTGCTCTCCTTTACTTCTTTTTTTTTAACAAACAGAGAAATTAATCTTAATATATTTTCATTTAACCCAATGGATTGCCAATATAATTTGTAAATAAAATAATTGTTACTAAGATATTTCATGTTCATTTTCTTTTTTCTAGTAATTCTTTGGAATCTTATGTCTATTTAACACATAGCACATTTCAATTCAGACTAGACACATGTCAAATACTCAGTGGCCTCATGTAACCAATGGCTGTCATATTGGCTCCTTTCTCCATCTTTCACCTTTTGGTGAGACATATGGTGTAGGCTGCATGATATGTCCCCTTGTTATGTGGTTTCTTGTTGAGTTCCGTCAGAAAGGGACAACAAAGAGATGAACTTAGAATATACAAGAGTAAAATGAGGTGTTTTATTCCTCTCTATAAGACCCTGTTAGACTGTGAGTTGGTTTCTACATGCTTTTGGTGGGAATAACTTTAGTTAGGTCACCTTCTCCTACAAGTTTTTCATAATGGCTCTCTCTTATTTCACCTCCTACTTCTCCAAGTTTACAAAGGAAAGGTGCTTCACAAAATTTGTTAGTTGCCCTCAAACTTGCCCTTACCTTTATGAATACCTTATTAAACAATTTTTACTCTTATTGATCTTTTTCATCCTTGAATCTTGAATAATGGATTTTAAATTATAAGAGAGTAAAATGTACCTCATCTCATATCACAGGCAATGTATATACACATACCAGATTAATTATATATTAAAATATAACATATAAAATGCTAAAACTTTTAAAGAATACATTTGTATACATTGTATAAATATAACATAAAATGCTAAAACTTTTAAAGAATACATTTGTGAAGAGAAATGGAAAACAAAATAATATGAAGTAAACATAAAACTGAAATATTAGATGATATTGTGGTTAAAATTTTTATGTGTAAAAGTTTATCAAAAAGAGTTGCAAGAGACATGAATTGTATTACAGGTCATTTTTGTTTATTTTTGATATGTGGCTTGACTTGGTTTCTCCTTTGGTTGCCTTTTCCTTTATTGTAGTTCTTCCCTTTGCAGATTTTTTCATCATTGTTTTTAATTTCCTCCTCATGGAATATTTTGCCAAGAATGTTCTGTAGTGCAGGCTTTCTTGCTGTAAATTATTTTGGCTTTTGTTTATCATGGAAGGTTTTTATTTCCTTGTCAAATTTGAAGCTTAATTTTGCTGGATATGAGATTCTTGATTGGCATCCATTATCTTTTAGAGCTTGGTATATGTTGTTCTAGGATCTCTTAGCTTTGAGAGTCTGGGTTGAAAAATCTGCTGAGATCCAAATTGGTCTTCCCTAGTAGGTAATCTGATTTTTCTCTCTTGCAACCTTTAAAATTCTATCCTTATTCTGTATGCTAGTCATTTTCATTATAATGTATCTTGATGTAGATCTGTCGTAATTTTGTACATTCGATGTCCTATAGGCCTCTTGTATTTGATTTTCTAGTTCATTCTTCATGCTTAGGAAATTTTCTGCTACTATTTCATTGAAGAGATTGTGTATTCCCTTGGTTTGAATCTCTGAACCTTCCTCTATCCCAATAAATCTTAAATTTGGTCTTTTGATGGTATCCCATTGTTCTTGGATATTCTGTTCATGGTTTCTTACTATCTTCACTGTGAGGTCAACTTTATTTTCAAGATTTTATATTTTGTCGTCATTTTTCTGAGGTACTGACTTCCAAGTGATCTAGTCTATTGGTGATGCTATCTATTGAGTTTTTAATTGGCTTATTGTTCCTTTCATTTTGAGGATTTCTATTTGTTTTTGTTTTTTTATTTTCAGTTTCTTTATCTCTTTCTTGAAGTAATCTCTTGCAACTTATATTTGCTCTCTTATCTCTTTCCTGGAGTGATCGATTTTTGCCTTATCTGCTCACTTAGGTCGTTCTTTAATTCCCAAATCATTTTAGTTATGCATATTCTGAACTCCTTTTCTCACATCTCACCTACTTCACTATCTATGGATTCTATTGTTGTAGTGTCTTGGTTTGTTTGGGGCACTTTCCTCCCTTGTTTTTTCATGATGTCTATGAGTCTTCCTCTCTTGCAGTGTAGATCTGGGGTATGACAGCTTCTGCTCTATTGTCTTATAGTGTCCCTATAGGTTACCAATACCTCACTTTTAAGGGAGAGATCAATATTATAGCACTCAGTGTACCCAACATGCAGCCATATATTGGTTAGCTTCTATTTTTACAGTTTTGTCATTATAATCAGAAATGATGAGTTTGGTTATCTTCCACCTTATAGTCAATAGGTTTGTGTAATGGTTTACAGTTTCTAATGGTAGAAGGGGGCTTTGGGAGGTTGGTTGAGATGTTTATGAGGTAGGATGTTAGACTATGGTTATATTAGATTATATGACAAGTGAGAGGGTAATCAAAAGAAGTTGGCTGTTAGTAGGAGAAACAAGACTCTCTGTTACCTCAGCAACAGGATAACTGTTAGCACCCCTAGTGGAGATACCTTTGGTGCAGCCAGACCCACAGGGACCTTGGTGACGTCTTACCAGGTCCTTATTGTTGTCCCTTGATACAAACTGTGAGATCCCAGTTTTGTGGGGGAGGCAGCCTCAAGCCTATATGTACCTTGAGTTGGACTGTGGAGCCATGCTTCAGTGAATAAAGAACCCTAGCTCAGGGTGGCTTACCACGTATCTCTGCACCCAGGACAGGCCTCTTTTCCTGATCTCCAGGCCGCATGTGGCGGGTGGGCCTCTCCTCCAGATCTCCAAGCCAAGCTTTTGAATAAGCCTTCTTCCTGCATTATTTTTCAGGATAGTAACCTGGAGGCATCATGTTTAAAACATCCTCATTTTTTTAGCAGAATTCTAGGGGAGAATAACTAGCTATTGGGATCTAATATGGATGGGGTTTGTTACTTCTTTCTCAGTTCTTGTGACCTTTTCCCTATGTCTTCACCTCTCCTAACTTTCATGGTTGGGTCAGTTCTTTCCTTTCTTGGACAAATAGTCTTAGTTTATCTCTCCCCTGGCTGTGGAGGAGAAATCTTAGCTTTGGGTCTCAATTTGTGCACATGGGTTATGCTTGTCCCTTTTGAAGATGGATACTTTAGTATGTCCAGAATTAACATTATAGTAATAAGTCATTTTAACTAATAGATGTAAAGTGTGTTTCATCATATTTCCTTACCATGCCTGCTTGCAAGAAGGGTATGGACTGTTTACCTCCTCCCAGTGGAAGTTGTGAACACCATTAACCAACTGTAGACAGATGATGATGATGATGATGATGTTGTTGTTGTTGAAAGGACCTGGAATTAAAAACCGAGTGCTCCATATCTCTAATTATGAAAGGCCTAATTACCAGTCCACTCATTCATATAACGTTCATATTCATATTGAAATTTATTCCGTGTTTTATTTCTTCAATATAAAACATTTTGTTAGATTGATGTTCTATATGTGAGACTGGATTTTTACTGAAGTTTTAGGGGTTGTTGAACACGGTATAATCATTTCATGATAGCTAGGACAAGATTTCAAAATGATTTAGAATGAGTGGTTTTAATCATGAACCTGTAGGAAGATGAATTGAACGTTTCTTCCAAGTTTAATTATAACTACTGCTGTTCTCCTGCCGAAATTAAAGCTGAACCTAAGATTGGTGGCTGACTTTTTTTGTTGAATAATGTGTTCAGCATGACTGAGCTATATTAAAACATACAAAACTTCAAAATGAATGAAATGCAATTAACTTTGCTTTATCAAAGTAATTTTTACCCCCACACTTACCTGAGAACTAATATCTAAGCGCTATGTGTCAAGACTGGGCAGAATGGTGACAAACCAAAAAATGTGCTAAGTTTGGAGAAAGGATGGAATATTATTACATATTGTATACTTTGTTCAGGTAATATTCATTTCTTTGGATGTTGAACTTGCTGGGGCAAGAATGGACTATTTTCTTCTGAGATTGAAAGGATTATAATATTTGTGTAGCAAATTTTGTGTTTATGCTACATTTGCTTTACTAGAATCAGCCTCAGTGAAGTGAGTTAGAAACTGAAATTCTATATAGCTGCAAATGCAAAACCAAACCAAATAAAACCAGAGAAGTTAAATATACATGGAAGTAAATGGTTAATTCAGATAAAGAATCTATCAAATCATAAATCTCTTAGGATATGGATTAAATGGTAGAGAAGTCTTTGGGTTAAATTATAACTAGAAAGACCATCTTTGTCTGTAAAGAAACTCTGTGTCTTATATGTAGTACTTTTAAGTTAAGAATTAGAATATTGATCACTATTTGACGACATTCAAGACTTGAAGTTAAGCTGGCATGGTAGAACCTACCTGTAACTCAGGAGGTGGAGACAGGAGTTTCGCAAATTCAAGGCTAGTCAGGGCAATTTAGTGAGACCTGCATCAATAGAAAGGACTGGGGATATAGCTAAGAAGTATAACACCCCTTAGTTCAATCCCCAGTACCCCCCCCAAATTTTGAAGTTAATTTTAATTTTAATATCGTATCTACTTGACATATTTTGGAATTTTGTCTGATGTAGCAGAAAAATTCCTAAACAGAGTAATTTTTAAAATGTGATTACATTGGATTAGAGCAGTGAACACACTGCTTGTCTCAGTAATGCTTCCAGCTTTTGAATTCATTAAAATAGTAAAAGCTTTTCTTTATCTACCTCATTATTTTTAATGCAGTTCCCTCACAGAGCAGACTTAATCCTCTTGTTGGCAGAGGCAGTTAAAATTTCCCTTCTTAAAGGAAAAAAAGTTCACTTCTAGTTAATCTGATGTCTTTCTCTTTAGGATCTTTTGAAATGTTTTAGTGAAAACCAGACCAAAACTAAAAATGAGCATCAGTCATAGCAGAGCCTGCATGGCATAGTCCAGAAGCCTAACAACAGCTCTTCTGGTCCCACGTCCTACCTCTCCTTCCTCCCCATTTCTCCAGTTTCCTTTACAGAACCACTACTCAAAAGACCCCACTTCCTGTCTTCCCATTTTTTAATTTTTATTTAATTTTTATTTTTTTTTAGTTGTAGATGGGCACAATACCTTTTTTATTTATTTATTTTTATACAGTCCTAAGGATCAAACCCAGTGCCTCACATGTGGTAGGTAAGTGCTCTACCTTTGAGCTACAACCCCATCCTGTCTTCCCATTTTTTTTAAACTCCTCAACTACCATATGCTCCACTGGGGCTTTCTTTCAAGGTCCAACATTGCTAAACCCAGGCCTTCTGCATCATATTGCAATTCAGCTTTGCTTGTCCCATCCCCACTCTGGGGTGTAGTATTTCATTGCTACCTGGATGAGGACACTTTAGGTACCCTAGGTTGGGTAGATGCTGCAGAGCCTCAGCCTGGCCTCATCTCAATGGTACATCGGTGACAGATGCAGTATCACTTGCCTATTAACAAATAAAGGGCCCGTTCCCCAGGAATTGTTAGGGGGCTAGAATGAGAACTCTGTTTTCCATTTCAGACATCACTAAATCACTTTTTCTTTCACATGACCCGTGTATCATGCCCAGGACAGGGCCTGTTACAGGCTTCTATGCCTGTAAGATTTTTCTCCATTTTCTTTCTTTCATTCTTTTTCTGCTCCATAGTCTGCCTGTAAATCAAAGTGTGGAATTATAATCACAGAGCATGCTCTGTTTCAAATTACTTTCAACATGTAATAAAGGCATATTCTTCATGGGGGCTTTTTCCCAGCTTTTCTTCTCAGTCTCTCACCCTAAATAAGGGCTATTCCCTTGGCTGTACCTGTGACTCATGACAGGAATCCTCTGAGGTATGGCCTTTCTCCAGCAATAAATCATCTGAGCTGCTGCTATTTCTAAAGGGAGCCTTTCCTAGGTTTGGGAAATTAAGAGAGCAGGATACCCTCCCTTCCCATAGGGTTTGCCCAGGCAAAGTTTGTTTACAGTGAAAAATGCATCACGCACCCCCAGTTTTAACCTGATCAGCGAACATATGGATTCAGATGGCAGCAAAATGGAACATTGTAAATATACTGGGTGCTTCTGCCACTAAAGCAGAGAAGTGAGAGGGAATCTAATTATTCTTGAACAGATTGTCCTTTGCCAAGCACTATCACGCCTGTGTACAGATTAACAAGAAACTCAGAAAGCCACACAGAGCCCCACAGGCCCCTTTGTCAGTTTGTTCAGTGATGAGGTGGACAACACCATCAACCTTCCTAAATTAGAAGCAGTTTGAAGGGGTCTTGAAAGTTTAAATTGCTTCTTTCTCTTTTCTCTCCCATCCCAAATCCTTCCTCCTTTTCTACCTGTATTGTCTCCTCCCAGAATTCATTGTGCTCTCTTGCTAATTATAGGTTAATTGCATGTCTGCAGCTTGAATGGGTAGTCCAATTTATTTAGATGACTCATGTTGTCCATTTCCTTTCTGTTCTTCTGTGTCCCAGTCTGGTTTCTACACTCTTTTGCTCTTTTGGCCCCTATTATTCTGTCTTCCTGAACGCTCACCCTCATTGGTCTCCTGTCAGTGGTTTATACCTCATCAGGCCTTAGGTCCACTGGCAGGCCATCAGCAGGAGAAGGCCATTTGCATTTACTGGCATTAGTTGCTGAAGGAAAGATTTTGTCCCTAGTTATGAAGCTTGGCACTTGGCAGGGAAGAAAAGAAGGTTTGTGTGAATAGGGGCCTCTTTCTCAAACCCTTGACTTTACCCTGCATGTGCAGTTGATTGCTCTTTTAAGATCTGAACATATGCATTTCCTCTATTTCCTCCATTCTTGCAATTTGAATTGATACTCAAATGCCTTGAGCTCTGGACACTTCAAGAAATATTTGTTTGACGAAAATGTCAAAGGGTGAAGCAATGTAAATAGTTTTCTTTTCTTTTTCTTTTTTTAAAGCCTGGGTTCTTCTACTTTTTTTAAAAAAAATAATTTTTTAGATGTAGAAGGACACAACACAATGCCTTTATTTTTATGTGGTGCTGAAGATCGAACCCGGGTCCCGCCTGTGGGAGGCGAGTGTGCCACCACTGAGCCACAATCCCAGCCCCAAGCCTGGGTTCTTCTAAAGAGTTCCATGCTTATTCACTTTCCTGTTCCACCTGAATGCTGTCCCTTAACCCTATGTAATTTAGTCCTTCCTTATTCACAGTTTTACTTTTCACAGTTTCTGTTACCTGTGTTCTGAAAATATTCATTGGATAATTTCAGGAATAAACAACTCACAAGTTTTAAATTGCATGCCATTGTGAGGAGCATGGATCATCCATTTGTCCTGAGTGTCCTTCTCATCCATCTGCCTGGTAGTCACCTGAAAGTCACCTGGTAGTTACTTAGTAGTAGCCATGCTATTTATCAGATCAACTGTTGAGGTGTTGCAGTGCTGTGTTCAAATAACTATTATTTTACATAATAATGTTCCAAGGGGTAGTGAAGCTGGCAGTTTTTTTATAGTATTCTTTTTTATAGTATTCTTTTACAATTGTTCTATTCCGTTACTTGATATTAATCTCTTAATGTGCCTAATTTCTAAATTAAACTTTATCACAGGTATATGTGTGTGTGTGTGTGTGTGTGTGTGTATATATATATACTTGTGAGATATTATATATATAAGCTCAGATGATTTATTGCTGGAAAGGCCAAAAAACCTGTAACAGGATTCAGTATTCTCTGCAGTTTCAGGCATCCACCAGAGTCTTGGAACATATCACCTGTGAACCAGAAGTAGTGACTACTATATTTTCTTATCAGAGCACATGGTGTATTATCTTGTAGTGTCCCGTCTCAGTTTCTCACAGGTATGTAAACTCCTTGAGGCCTGGGAAATCCTCTTCCTTCTTAATTGTGGTATCCTCCACCATAAGCTCTTTAAAATCAGCATACCATAAATATTCAATAAATACATATTAGTAAGTAATGGTTGATACTGTTTTAAGAGATGTAATAGCATGGGTTTGAAAATGAGTTTTGAAGGCCAACATACCTCCAATAAAATTCCCACCACAAGAACGGGATCAAAATTGTAATGGGTTATACTCCATGTATGTATACTATGTCAAAATATACCCTACTGTTGTGTATATCTAAAAACAAATTTTAAAAAATTCTTATCTCTACTCCTTAGCATCAGTGGGACTCTTAAACTTTGTAAGCCTTAGTTCCTCATCTGTAACAGATCTGATCTTATATTGTCACTAATTGGGAAATAGCCACTAATACATACCGACCACTTGCTATGTGCCAGCATGGTACTTAGCAGTCTGCATGGATCATTTCATTGAACTTCACAGTGTAAAAGACAAATAATGTTGTTATTGCTTCCATTTCTCAGATCAGAAAGTCAATTTAAGAAGCTTAACTTACTTATTGAAGGTTACACAGCTAGGAAGTAGACTCAGTTAACACTGGGTCATCTGAATTCTCTAACCTATGCTCTTAAAATTGTAGGTTCCCTCAAGGCAGGAACATTGGGTGAGACTAACAATCAATAAGCACACTTTGGTAACCAAAACAAATGGAGGGCAGGAACTGCACTTTAAAAGTTATCTTTAATCCAATACAGCTCAGATCAGACAATGCCTTGTCTAACCTTGTCTAAGCACTTGGACAAAATTATTTAATTTGATTTCCACAACTCAGTGAACATTATTAACCAAACTTAATATATATTAACTGTAAGAATAAAAGCTTTTTGGGGGCTGGGGATGTGGCTCAAGCGGTAATGCACTTGCTTGGCATGCGTGAGGCACTGGGTTCGATCCTCAGCACCACATAAAAATAAAATAAAGATGTTGTGTCCACCGAAAACTGAAAAATAAATATTAAAAAAATTTCTCTCTCTCTCTCTCTCTCTCTCTCATTTAAAAAAAAAAGAATAAAAGCTTTTATTTATTGAGCAGCTACTCACTGGCTAAACTCTTTACTTACATAATTAATTTTACTGATAACCTTGTAAGTTAAGTGTTATAGTATTTCACTGCATAAATTTTGCCACTGCATTAATGTATATTCCAAGTATTCCAGGCATCCTAATCTTGCATCAAAGAGTTTAATAATAAATGATTTTCAAATAATACTGGCACAAGTTTTTTTTAAAAAAAGCTTCACACGGTGGTTATACCCCTACTTTTTTTTCCCAAAAGAATTTGTCATAAAATCTATGATAATTATACCATGAAATATGATAATACCACTGCCTTCATTTTGCAAATAAGAACCTTAAGATCAGAGAGGTTAATGAATTTGATCAAGGTCACACTGCAGCTACAGTGGCAGAACTAAGATTGAAATTCAGATCTGATTTTGAAGCCAGTGTTCTTCCCACTGCACACAACTAACATAACAGCACTGTGTCCAGAAAGCCTAGGATGTTTGACAGTGTGTGATGCCATCACAGTGAAACCACCATAGTACCTAAAAAGCAAAGAGAAGTTTCTGCCTAAGGTAGCTCCACTTTGACATAACCCAGTTTCTAAAAAGTTGTGTATGGATGACAATGTTGTAAATGAAAAAGGAATCTTATTTCAGCCAATTATTTGTATTTCTACTTGAAAAAAAAAATTCTGTGTTCAAGGAGCCTGGCATTCTATAAAAGGACCAAGCCTAACTAAAAATTATTTTGTACTTTTTCAGTTCCACAGACATTGTTTCCTAAAAGAGAATACTTGGACACTTTTCAGAAGTCACCATCCACATCATTCACACACACACACACACACACACACACACACACACACACACCTCACATCCATATTCTGGTAATCTCCAGATACCAGAATAACAATTGTGTAGAGACTGATGCCAAACTATTTTTAGGCAGTTTAATGTATCATAAGGCCATGAAAATGACATTTGGTTATTACCATGTTTTCCATCCCTGGTACTGGGGATTGAACCTAGGGATGCTCTATTGCTGAGCCACATCCTTAGCCATTTAAATTTTTTATTTTGAGACAGGGTCTCACTAAGTTCCTGAGGATGACTTTGAACTTGCAATTCTCCTGCCTCGGCCTCCCAAGTCACTGGATTACAGGCCCATGGCCCCATCATGTTTTTTGTTTGTTTGCTTTGAGTCAGGGTCTTGCCATGTTGCACAGGCTGGTCTAGAACTCCTAGACTCTAGAGATCCTTTTGCCTCAGCCTCTCAAGTAGCTGAGACTATAGGAACTTGCCACCTCTCTTGGCTTCCCATCCTGTATTTAAGGAGCAATTTCTCCTATAGTTAAGTTTGACAGGATTCAGTCTCCTGAAAGGCTTTTCGGGTTCTCATGCACAAAGCCTCATCTCTGAGGTGTTATTCATCATTAAGTGACATATGTGAGGATGCAGTGACTTTTGGTAGTTTTGTACTGTTCTTAGTACCTGTTTCATGCTTCTGTCATCAGCCCGTGTGTACATTTGCAGGGAAGATTCTGTGTTTTTTAGTCTTCAGTGAAGTAGGAACAATGACTGTGTCCAAATAAATGTCTTTCTATAAAAGTCAGCAGTATTCCAAAGGTCTTGTTTATGAAGGTTATTAGTTATGCAAAGTAGGCCTTTATGGATAGTTCTATGAAATGATTCCTATTAAAAAGAAGTCAGAAGATTGCCAGTCAGTGTCAGCTAATTAAATTATGATATGCTCCTGTCATTAACAAGGACTCTGACTGGAGGGGAGAAAAAGGATAAAAGCAGATTCTTGAAATTTGTTGATAGGGAGGGGATATTACTTTATCTATTCTCATATAATTAAAAGAATAAAACAGCAGCTTCCCATTATGTATTTGAAATAGGGAACTCTGTTATTACTTTCTTCCAGGGTATAATTAATCAATTTCAGCTGCACTATTTTAGATGTTACAGTGAAATGGAGTTTCATTAAAAACCTTAGTTTAATAATAATGGGTCAATCATACTGACACTATGGCAAACACAAAAATGAGCTTCAAATACCAAAAGCACATTCTTTCTTTAGTGTTCCTCTGAGAAGAAACTGAATTGCCAAGGGGCTGCGTTAGAATTTGAAGGCTGGTTCCATCTAAGAATTTTACTGCAAACAATGGGGGAAACATTTTAGTCCACAGGCTTGCATTGAAGAGCGCTCAGGACGTGTAGCAGCATCATTTCAAATCTTCAGTAACACTCTGGAGGGTGTATCCATCACCTCTTGTCAGCTCTACAGGGAGGCTGTTGACTGAGGCGAGGAGAGCCTTGCTGGGCTGCAGTGTAGTAAGTAGCTTGTAAGTACAGCCAGGGAATGGAAAAGAAAATCTCCAGCTTTTCTTCCAGCTGAAGTCATAAATCTTTACAGGAGCTTCTAGAAGCGTTTTTTTTTTTTTTTAAACCATGCTGCTGTTCTATAAGGAAGAAAGTGCAAGGCTTTTGGAAAGTTAACTTTTCTGCATTAAATCAAATATTCAGTACTGTGAAGCAGTGTCCTTCTGAAGGGTTGTGAGGGTGGGCATCTCTCCAGTCATGTAGATAAATGATGTTGACTTCCCCACCAGATGGGGGGATCTGGAAGCATAGTGCCAGTATAGGAAGGTATAGAGGGTCTCAAGCAGAAATAAACAGTCTTGAGAATTTAGACTGTACTAATTTGACATTTATGATGATTCATGTAGGGCTGCTTTGACATCTTTCAAAATATATCATAAAGAGAACTTACTTGGAATGCCATTGAACACAATAGACTGCAAAGAAAATGTTTAAAACTAAGGACACCTATTGTTCGGCAAGCCTTTTGTGAATCTGTGTTTCATGCAATAATATATGACTTACGAATAGTACATATTTAAGCAAGCCCCCAGACTACACAATTGTCTAATTTGAGGATGCATGTGTTTATGTATTAAATATACTATAGCTATATTTCTTTTAAAATGTAAGCTATACTCGAAGCCAACTTTTTTGCTGGTTAACCTACGCTAGTGAGTTTTGTTGCTTTGTGGTAGCAATTATTTCTTACTATATGATGATTCCTTGAGAGTCTTATACAATTAAGGGAGGCTGGTTGCATTTTGAGTGTGACTTACACAGCACTTCCTTCCCTTGTGCTTATCTCCATGAAGAAGCACCAAAGGCTGGAGCTAAAATGACTAAGCATCTTACTTTGTCTTCACTCTCAACATCCCTCATGGTATTATGGCAAATTCTTGTTTGTGGACACACACAAAATAACAAGTTGGTTTCTACTGATTATTCTGTCACCTAGGCTTCACTGGGAGATTGAGTAGACTCATTTGGAAAAAAAAAGAGGGCTAACCCTCTGGCAGTCAAACAAAGGAAGGAAAAATAATCTGGTGTACTTAGTAGTTTGAGGCCAGCAGTGCCTAGTCATTTGCAACTGTTCTCATTCAAGCATTTCTTTTATTTAAAGGTAATTTCTTAAATGAGAGAGTGAGGAAGACGGACAGTGTTGGAAAAGCAAAAGAATAGACCTAAGCATAATTTTTCTGTTTTATAAAAGAATTAAATTTTTACCAAAGTAAGACCTCCATTCCTTCCAGCTAAACTGTGCCTCCACTGAATGTAGAACTCAGGAATGAGTGTTGTTTTCTAGTACTGAATCCAGGAGATATGTTTATTAAATATAACCTTTGAATATTTTTATGTAGGTTCACAGAATTCTGGACCATTTAGTATATTTAAGTGGAGTTTTGTTTTAAAAAGCGTGTTTAGCCAGATATGGTGGCACATACCTGTATCCCAGTGGCTTGGGAGGCTGAGGCAGGAGGATTGCAAGTTCAAAACCAGCTTCAGCAACTTAGCGAGGCCCCAGCTCAAAATACAACGTAAAAAGGACTGGGTATGTGTTTTAGTGGTTACCCATCCCTGGGTTCAATCCCCAGTACCATAAATAAATAAATAAATAAATAAAGTGTTTATGTTGCCATATTAGTAATTTACAATTCTGAATCATTTCAGGAGGGCTGTGATTATATAAAGAACTTATCACAGTTTCTGGCACAACATACATGTTTAATAAACATAAGCTATTATTAGCACCCACACTGTGAAAGAGAAAACTGAGGACAGTAAATGAAAATATTATAAAATATCCCATCTGGTTAGCTCTCCTATGTTGTACAGAAAGTTTTCAAGAAGCCTCCCCCATCAAAGTGTGTTTAAGAAATTAAAAATCCTTTGAATACAGAACAAACAACACAGAATTGGAGAAATAACTACTATTTATTTTACTAGGAGGCTTTTTTTTTTGGTAGCTGTAGCCTCTCACTTTGCCAAACATTTGGTCATATGAAATTCAAATCCTGGTAGATATTTTCAGAGTTTTCGGTACTCTCTGAATACAGTGACAGCTGGGTACAGTATGGGGTACTAGAAAAAATGGATTGAGTTCTGAGCCAGTTACTTTGGGGTTTATGTCATTTCTTCCTCATGTATTAGGTCTGGGTGAGCTGAGAGATTTAGTGCCCTATGACACTTCCAAGATTTCATTTTCCTGAAAGTCACCAGCTTCAAGGAAAATTCACTAGTTGAATTCAGGGGCCACCCAAGCCTCCCCATTTGGGTGGCCTCTCACAGCATCTCTGTGTTGTTGTTGCATGTTAAGTAACTCTACTGATCTCTATCCTGTTGAGCTAGGTACATGAATTTGAATATTATCTCCTTCCAAATGGATTGAATGACAGGGTTTGATGATTGAAAATATAAGCTTTAGTTAACAGGGAATAATCTACTGTGGAGCAGGTTTATTCAGTGAAGATGGTGGAAGCATAAGGCATTACTCTTATCGCTTCTCAGTTCCATTTCACACTTATAATGACTGTGAGAGGTATGATAAGTCTAATAACAATCACTAACATTTGTTTGCTAGAAAGTGTACTAAGTCTTTTGCATGGATTACATTCTTTCTTAGTTCTACAAGCAGATTTTTACAAGATGAGCACCATTAATATTTTTTCAGATGAGGAAACTGAGGCTTAGAGAAAAATTTCCTGCCAAGATAACATATGGCCAAAGCAGTAGACCTAGAATTTGAAGCAAAAGCCTCTGATCCCCACAGTTCATCCTCTTATCTGTTTTATAAAGCATTTCAACAAGAACCTGATACTTATACCTCATTTGCCACTGCCAGCAAAACTTATTTTGTACATCTGTGCATTCTCCATGTATCTTCTTGTTTGTTGTTGTTGTTGTTGTTTTCATTTATCTTCTTTAACAGATATCTTGGTGTTAGATATTCTTCTTATGTAATTAAAGCATGATTTATCCATTCTTGCTTTATTTGTTTTTTGATTAACCATAAATAATGAAAAAGATATCTGTGCTTAGTGAAATGAACAGCTACTTCATTGGATAATGTATACAGGCAACTCTACCACATCTTTGTGAGAATTGTTCATGACATATTTTAAAGAGATAATCAGCTACTCTTTACTTTCCAGCAAATTCTTAATTAAATCTCCCCTCAGAGCATGTTGAAAAATTAAAACTCTTTTGAATATCAGCTTGAACAAATGAAATTGGAGAAATAAATCTTTATTTAAAGTCTTCTGTAGTACACCAGTGTTAACCATTTTTAAATTTTTTATGCAATATCAGCACATATCAAGAATTTTAAATTTAAATGCAAAATAATCATGAAATCAGAATTTATTATTTTTGTTTAAGTGTTGCAAATTCAGCCACTCTAATTCTTATGGCCTGCAGTTTGAAAGTTTTACTCCAAATCAAATGGACAGGGAGACTTTAACAGGAGAAAGAGGGTGAAGATTCCTCTCCTAAGACACGGAAGTGTGTTAAAAAAACCCTGTAACACTTGAAAATAATCATTAAAGATTAGACAAAATAATCAGAGATGTTTTAGATACTTGGTTTTTTTTATCTGATTTTGAGTCAATCTATGTATTGAATACTTATGTTTGCCTATTACTTTCATTAAGGATGTTTTTAAGCTTTGTGTGTGTGTGTGTCCCTTGAGAAATACCCTTTATAAACATAAGGTTGAAAGGTTAATTTTAGATCTTCATTCAAAAAAAAAAATTATACTTTACAGGGAAGCTTAATCAGATATTAATACAATACCCAGTCAGTCCTCTGGAACCTGCTGAGAATTTTGCCATTACTCCTTATTGATTGGAGCTTGTTCTTTTTGCTGCTCATGAATTATTTATGAAGGATCCCCTCAGGGTAGTCAGGCATTGTGAAGAAGATGAAACCTCTTCCTCTGAATGGCTCAGGCCGGAGGCTTGGTGGCTGCTGACTGACTATGAAAGCCATGTCCCCTGGGTGTCTGCTATCTCAACCACCCTGTAGCCCTATGAAGTCCTGGGTTGCTGGGAGGAGAGACAAATGGTATTAGATTGTGTCCAGCAAACTTAATAGACCTGAACACTTTATAAGATATTTTTCATATGACTTGTCTGTCCAGACGAGTTCAAAGAAATTTGGGTATGTAGGAAATATTTAAGCTTAAAAAATAGATTTTGTTGATAATTGATAGGAAAGGTAAAGTGACTAAAACCCATTATTTATTTATTTATTTTTAGTTCCAGATGCTGGATATCATGAAAGCAAAAAGATATTAATATCTTTTATAAACAGTGTGTGGATATGTGTGAAGAAGGTGTAGGTCCTTGGAGCATAGCACTTGGGGGCAGAGCAGAAAGAGACAGATGAGGACTTGTACAACATCTGTGCTATTTGTAACTTTAGTCTCTTGGGCCATATTCACAGAACAAGGAAAAGGAGCAAAGAAGACTCACACATTATTTTTGTTCATCTAGACTTAATTGTCTTAGGAATATATATATATTTTAAATATTTTCTATGTTTTTTAATAGTAAATCAAAGAAAAAAATACTCATGGTATTTGATGTGGAGAAGTATATAATGCCTGATGAGATTTTTTAAAAATTCAGGGTGATAATAATCTCTGAGAGGAATTTATAGATTTGTTTACTTTAAAATGTGCTATCCACTGTTATATATTAATGTGATACACACACACACACACACACATACACACATACATAAAATGTGCTTCCACATATCAGAGAGCCATCCCAAACCCAATAGTACAATTACATGTAAAATTTAATGGAGGTATATTCTTACTTGATCTTAAAGTGTATGTGTGGGGTGGGGGGTTGAATCAACTAAATCTAAAATATACTACTTACATCTAGGGACTTGCGAGAAATTATGTGCAGTCCTAGACAGAACCCAGTTTCACTCTGTGGCTTGTAGGAAAAATCAATTATGATCTAATGCTGTGGTAGCTGGAATGGGTGATTAGTTGTACACCATCTACTTAAACCATCTTTTGATCTGGCCACTATATTTAGGTTGTTATGGTATCCAAAGGGAAGAGAAACAACTTAAATCTTTGTAGTTGGGAAACAGTTACATTTTAAAAAACTTAACATTGAAAATTGCTACTTACCAAGTAAAAGGAAAAATGCCACTTTAGATAGGTAGAGAAGAAAATTGACTTCTTTGCTACATCCTGAGTTCTGACAGTATTTCTTTGGCAGATAATCATTTATCTCTTATTAAAGATTTGCTGTGTGCAGATGTCCATATATGCATTTTAGGGGAGATATATTCAAAAAAGAAAAATCCATATAAGATTCAAGTATGGACTAGGGGAAGGAAAACGGGAATTGACTTCTAATAGGTTAAGGGTTTCTTTTCGGAGTGATGAAAGTGTTCTGGAATTGGATAATTGCATAACTTTGCAAATATACTAAAACACAATAACCTGTAATCTATAAAGCATGGATATTATGGTATGTCAATTTTGTCTTAATTTTTTAAAAGCTTATTAGCTTCAAAATGCCTATTATCATGTGTATAACATATGTTAATCTTGTGTTATCATAGTCTAATTTGTAGTTCTTACACTTGTTTATATTTTAAACAATATTTATATCATTGTTATACTGTTTCTTATGCTCTCTTACTCCTACCTGAATGATCTTCCTCAGTCACTTGTTTGATAATGATAAAAACTTTAATGAACTCTCATAACTTTCTGGCAAGTCTTTGCATATGATTAGGCATAGTGTGCACTTCTCAACTCTGAGAAATGTGATATTTTTCTCATCTTTTTAGGATGGATTCAGACTCATGACCCTGGCATTGAGGACTATCTTATGTTAGTTCCAGTTTATCATCCGTCAATTCCATTCAACTCTTATTCATTTATTTTATATTTTCTTTGGTTCTTTAGTTCATTCATTCTTTTACTCTCAGTTCATTTACTAAACTATATTCCTTATCTTAAAGTTGTTTACTGGTTGGTATGTTTTGCTCTGCCAAATCTGCAGAGTTGCACAGAGCCCATGTGTGGTTCATTGTCCCAGACTGCTTCCCATCCTCTTCTTCTAACTCCTAGATATTTTCAGGCTTCTGCTTATATCCTGTCTCTTGCTTGCAACTTGTCTTTGCCATTGATGAGCCAATATTTTCTCTTTGTAAGTGCCTGATACATAACAAAGAAGATTCTTAGCACCCAGTGGAGGATGGTATGGGTGTGGCAAGGACAGGAAATTTATTCTTCCCAGCTATTTCTGGGCTCCTCCAAGAGATGTTCAATGGTCTGCCATTCTTTCAACTTTCAAATCTGCAGGATTGACCTCTGCTTTTGGAATTGTTAATGGGTAGCAAACTGAGAAATGGAGAGCTGCTTACCTGAATAGCTAGTTTTTATGCTAGTGTAGGATAACAAATAAAAACTACCAATCAAGACAGAACTTATGTATTTATCAGAGTTGGCCTGAGTTTTAAATTCTATAGAATATTTTGTATAAGGCTGTTAATGCCAGACTTGGCATGATGACGAGATGGTGGTTTGGGAACATGTATACCTACTAATTATTTGAGAGGGTTTCAAGATATGAATGATAATAAACCAGTACTAGTGATTTTCTGATCTAACAATCCCAGGTTCTGTTAATCAGTGGATACTGTTGGATTGAGAACGCTCTTCTGTTCTCATACAGTTTTCTTTTTTGTTTGTATAAGTACGCAAAGACTGGTTTTGAGAAGCCTTACACTTAATATCATGCATAATCCTTCAGACACTTTATAAACAGGACAGAAAACTTTGTGATAAAAGGATACATGAGAGAACTGGATGATTCCTAGCCATTGCTTATGCTATCTGGTCTTATATTCTTCTCTTTTATTTGCAATTTAATTTTGATTTGTACATGAAAAGCATCTTAGCTGTTCTTTCTATGTTATTTCTACATGTGTGTTATTTCTACATGTGTGTTATTTCTACATGTATGTTATTTCTATAGGTGTGCACATAATTTGGGTATGTGTGTGAAATAATATCCAAGCTCATTTTAATGGAGGAACTTTAAGGTGACTGATTGGGGTTGCTTATTGCCTCTGCATTATAAGTAAGTTTATGTTCTCTGACCAATTATTTCTGTTTTATTAGCATGGAGCTGTCATGAGAAACTTAAGGAATGTTATTACAAGTAATACATCCCTGAGATGACTTATTTATGACTCCTATTACTTTGGAGAATATTTAAGTTATATAAATTTGAATAACTTCCAAAAGTTCAAATTATAGGATTTAATTAGGTCATATATTAGTTAAGCAGAAATATTCTTCCTTAACTGTTGTTACTAGGCACAACACCTGAGGCTAGATGCAGAAGGACTGATACACAGGGTCTCTAAGCCGCCCACAGAAGAGCAATGGAGACAGACTATCATAAAAAATTTGAAATGGAGGGCTGGGATTGTGGCTCAGTGATAGAATGCTCACCTAGTAAGATGCTGGGTTCGATCCTCAGCACCACATAAAAATAAATAAAATGAAGGTATTGTGCCCAACTACAACTAAAAAAAATATTTTTAAAACAAATTTGAAATGGAAAGCTTTCAGGTGGATGACGGAGCACATTATAATAGAAGAAAGAACTATTCCTTGAATTTTTATAAGCATGTTAGAGTTTTAAATAATAGTAATTTTTTGATCTGAAATATTAATGTAGTTCAAAGTCAATAGCTCTTTTGCAAATTGGCTCTTACTGACTATTTCAACACTGAGGAATCAGACAGCAGCCCCTCCAGCATATATGTTCAATGTTCTTTATGGTTTGACCTTGCACATTTTCTAGGGGATGTGAATTTTTGTTTGATTTAACATGCAAACAAGAATCCTTTAGACACAGGTGTTAATGCTTAAGTGAAATTTTAAAATGAGTCATAAAAGGGAGTGAAAATTTGGTAACCAATTTCAATTGCATATGGTGTAGAAGTAAGTGGATAGACCCCTGGCTACTTAAGCCCTCTAAAAGTCAAAGGGTCTTATGTCTAGTGTTCATAGACAGTGCTTATGTTTAAATAATATAATGTCCCTTTCAGAATAAACTAGTAGTTTTTAAACTTCCTTTTGTTCACAGATACTTACACTATTTTAAGCATATATACGTATATGTAAAGAAATATATAATTTCAAAGCATTCCTGGGTCCTAAAGCACATCAATGTACCTGCTAGAAATATATATTTTGTTAATTTGTCATATGAAAATCATTGGGGTATAATTTAAATTTTGCCTAAAAAGTCTGTAAATTATCTGGATTATTTATAAAATGTATAAATGATCTAGCTGAGCTGAACTCATAAATGTTTATTAAATGCTCACTTATATAACAAGCCCACTAAGTACAATACAAAACAAGGGCTGGAAATGTGGCTCAGTGGTAAATCACACCTGGGTTTAAATCTCCAGTACAACAACAACAACAATAAAAAAGGATCTCACAAAAATAGAAGGAAGATATATAGAGCAGATGGTGGAGATCAGGGATTGGAGGTAGGTAGCAAAAGGGGAAGAACTGGGGAATAAAGTTGACCAAATCATCCTATATGCATAAATAAATGTGGCACAATGAATCCCATTTCTATGTATAATTATAATGCACTATTGAAAAAATACATGTAATTAAATAGAAGGAAGAAAATTAAATAAAGTGCATCAGGGGGAGCGAGAAAGAATGGGAAAGAGAGACTTGAAGCAATTTATGTTATGTGTATAAATGAATGCCACAGTGAACTCCACTGTTATGTACAATAGTAATGCCATAGTGAACTCCACTGTTGAGTATAATTGTAATGCATAATAAAAACATACAAAGACACTTAAAATATATATATTTCCAATTTTCAATGATGTCTTAATGGAGTTTAGGTTATACTTTTTTTTTTCTTTTTTTGGTACCAGGGATTGAACCCAGGGGTACTCAATCACTGTGCCGCAGTCTGGCTGGGCACAAAATCACGAGCCACCACACAGCTTGTAGATTCAAACAGCAACTCTTTATTCCCAAACTCACACCAGCTGTCTACAATCACGTTCTGGGGAAATCCACGTTCTCTGCCCAAATCCACCCCCACTGGGCTTCTGTCTCCCAAAAAATACTGTCTAAATCCCGTGAGAACTCAAGGGGAACTCAGGCAGCAGGATACGCCCTATTCCCAGCAGGAATAACCTTAAACCTGGAACCACCCTAAACCTGGATAGTCCTAAACCGGGAACACCCTAAACCCGGATCTGCCCTGGTCCTTGAGCAAGGTCACCTTAGATGCAATGTCACTGCCAAATGTCCTATTTCCACGAGTCCTTCCACTAAGCAACATGGGGTACGCTGGCAAGGAAATTGTCATACCTACTTGGCTAATGGCTCCCAGCAGTCTTAGTGGAGTTTAGGTTATACTTTTTTTTTTTTCTTTTTTTGGTACCAGGGATTGAACCCAGGGGTACTCAATCACTGTGCCACCCCAGCCCTTTTTATTTTTTATTTTGAGACAGGGCTCTGCTAAGTTGCTCAGGACCTCACTAAGTTGCTGAGGCTGGCTTTGAACTTGCTTTCCTCTTGCCTCAGCCTGCTGAGCTGCTGAAATTACAGGCATGCACCACCATACCCAGCTTGGAGTACTTTTTCAAAAAGGGAACATTACCAAGGAAAGGCTATCCCTCCTAAAGTGTCAATCATATGCCACTTACAGAAGAAACGGTGGGAAATGAAAACATCTTTCTTAATGTAATACAGAAAGTGACAGAGTAATCTGACATGCTTATGGAGGTAAGTAGGAAATGTGGTTTGTAGAGGAAGATTAAAATGTCATTTTATCTGAAGGTTTCCTAGTCATATTCCCAGGGATATCTTTGCCCCTGCAGGGAAATGGGTTCTTCTGGTCCAAAAATGCATTTTTAATTACTTGATCATAGCCGGTATATTCTTTTTGAAGTATATTTAGCCTATAGAAGGCAATAATTTAATTACAATTTTAGAATGAAAATCTAAAGAATAATTTTAATTATAATAATATCCACAGCAATGTTAACTGCTAGCTCACCTGTGACTATTAAGAGTGAAGTAATGTTTCAAGCATTATTTTTATAGCATTTTAGTCCATATCTGTTTCTGTCTCCTCCACTTTTTCTAAAAATATATACATATATATGTTTATGAAAGAGAGAGCTTTAATTTCCTTGAGAGGATGTTTCAGTTACTCCTCAGTAAAGCTACATTCCAGTGTCAGCCAATTGTGATCATGATTTTAGGATCACAATAAGGATCACTAGGTTTTAGGTGAGGTAAGTAGTTGTTACAGATTGGTCACTCAAACCCTTCTTCTTGTTTAAATTCTTAACTAAGGAAAACTAAATTGAAAAGTATTGAAGATACAATATTAATAGATACTAAGCTTAATAAAACTCAGTCCTTTCTGAAGTACTTGTTTTGCTTTATTTGGTGGGGGGAAGTGGGATTTAGACCAATTGACATTTTCAATAAATCCAAGAGCCTGGAATAGAGTTCTCATGATGCTCTACTTTTATCTGTCATGCCATATGATTGATTGAAATGACATGCTCTGGGGAGGTTTTCTTCTCTGCATTAAATAAAATGTTAAGTTGTTCAAATTGTTGAGTCTTCAGTGTTTTATATAACCCCTCATCAGATATGTAAATAGTTTCTCTTAGTCTATATTATTTTTTTGTTCTCTAAACAAGTCTTTTACAGAGCAAAATTTTTTATTTTGGTCAAGTCCAGCTTATCAGTATTTTCTTTTGTGAGTTATGCTTTTGGTGTTGATTCTAAGTGCTCTTTGTTCAGTTTTAGATCCCAGAGATTTTCTCATTATTTCTGGACTCTTGTTCCATTGATTTGTGTATCTACCTCTCTGCCAGTTACTATGTAATATCTTGAAATAGGATAAATTGATTCTTACTTTATTCTTTATCATAATTGTTTTAGCTATTCTAGTTCCTTTTCATTTCTAAATAAATTTTAGAATAATCTTGTCTTTAGCTACAAAAAAATTTTTCTGGGATTTTTATGGTAATTACATTAAACCTGTATGTTGATTTGGGAAGAATTGACTTTACTATGTTGAGTCTTTCACTGTAGTCTGTCCATTTGTTTAGCCCTTCTTTGATTTCTTTCATCAGCATTTTCTAGAGTTCATCATACAATTCTTATACATGTTCTTTTGAACTTATAGCTAAGTAGTTATTTTTTTCGAGTAATTATAAATGGGATTAAATTTTAATTTTGACATCTGCATGTTCATTGCATACATATACTGACAACTGATTTTGATATATTTATCTTGTATCTCACATTCTTGCTAAATTCACTTACTCTGTTTTTTATTTTTGTAGATATTAAGTAAAATTTGATTTTTTTCCCTTTCCTGTCTGTGGTACAAACTAGAATGTCTATGACTATGCTGAATAAGATATGTGCTTATATTCTCAATTTTAGGGCAAAAGCAGTGAGTCTCTTTTCTTATTACATGTAAATGTTGTACGGATTTTGTTTGCCTGTTTTTCTGCTAGAGATTGTAACCAGAGCTTTATGCATGCTAAATGCATGCTCTACTGCTAAACTGTTTCCCTAGCTATTTCTGCACCTTCCCCTCAACCCCCTACCCCTAACCCCCCCCTCCCCCCCCCTGCCATGAATGTTCTTTAGGACACAGACACAGTTCTCCTCTATTCCTTTTTTTTTTTTTTTTTTTTTTTTGAGTTTGTTGTTGCTTTGTTTATTCATGAATGGGTGTTGAATTTGTCAGTTTTTCTATATCAGTTGATATGCTCATGTGATTTTTCTTCTTTAACCTGATAATATGGTAGATTACACTAATTGATTTTTCAGATATTGAATCAACTTGCTTTGCTGGAATGAAAACTCCACTTGGTCCTAGCATATGATATATTTTACATATTGCTGAATTATTTTGCTGATATTTTGGTAATAATTTTCATATCTATGCACATGAGGGGTATTGTTCTTTAATTTTTAAAAAAATTTTTTGGTGATGCTGGGGATTGAACCCAGGGTCGTATGCATGCAAAACAAGCACTCTACCAGCTGAACTCGATCACCAGCCCTGGTCTTTAGTTTTTTATATTATCTGTGTCTGGTTTTGCTATCTGGATAGTAATACCTTTGTAAAATGATTTGGGGAATGTTTTGTCTTCTTCTCTCTGGAAGAATGTATAGTGTTGATAATTTTACTTTGAATGTTTCATAAAATTCTCTAGGGAAATCATCTGAACTGGGAGATAGATAGCTTCTTTTTGGAAGTTTTCAAATTATGAATTCAATTTCTTTAATTGATATAGGGGTTTTCAAATTGTCCCTTTCATATTAGGAACTTTTGGTCATCAGTACTTTTCAAGGGATTAGTATATTTCATTTAATTTGTCAAATTTATGTGCGTAGAGTTATGTGTAGTATTTCTTTCACAATATTTTCATATTATTGGAAATATTACTCTTTCATTCCTGATATTGGTGATTTTTGTTCTCTCTTTTCCTTTGTCTGTCTTACTAGGAGTTTATGTTTATCAATTTTATGCTTTGAAAATTCAGTTTGTTTTGTTGATTTTTCTCATTTGTATTTCTGTTCTCATTTTCACTGGTTTCTGTTGCCATCGGCACTATTTCCTTCCCTCTGTTTGGGTAACATACTTTTGTTCTTCTTATTTATGTTTTTGAGGTGAGATAGTAGCTTGTTGATTTGAGACCTTTTCTCTAATGCAAACTTTTATTTCTATGAATTTCCCTCTCAATTTTTGAATTGTTGTATTTTCATTTTTCTCTATTTTGGGATTTTTTTTTTTTTTTAATACCCAGTGAGACTTCATCTTCACCCACAGGTTATTTGGAGGTGTGCTGTTTAGTTTTCAAGAGTTTGGAGACTTTCCCATTAGCTTTTTGTTGTGGGTTTCATGTGACTGCATTGTGGTCAGAGAAGACACTTTATGAATTCAGGTTTTTAATCTTTGTTTTGTGGCATAGAATATTGTCTGTATTGGTATGTGATTCATGGGCTTTTAAAAATAATATGTATTTTGCTTTTACTGGGTAGATTATTCTGTAAATATTGATGAGATCCTGTTGGTTAATGGTTGTTGAAATCAACAATTGTGTATTTTTCACAATTCTGTTAGTTTTTGCTTCACATGTTCTGTAGCATTGTGATTTGGTACAGGTCTTCTTTGTAAATTGCTCCTTTGTCATATAATGCCCTCTGTCTCTGGCAATTATCTATGCTATCTATTTTATCTGACATTATAGCCATTCCTGTTTTCTTTTGAATAATAAAACATAACATGACATCCTTTCATTTTCTTTTTTAAAATATTTTTTAGTTGTTTATAGACCTTTATTTTATTTATTTACATGCAGTGCTGAGAATTGAACCCAGTGCCTCACACATGCCAGGCCAGTGTGCTACTGCTAAGCCACAGCCACAGCCACAGCCCCCATCCTTTTACTTTCAGCCACCTACATTGTTATATTTGAATTAAGTTATTTATAATAAGTAACTTGTAAGCAGTGTAGAGTTGGGCCAGTTTTTATAATCCACTTTGCCCATCTCTTGGTGAAAGCATTTTCATGACACCTTTTTTAACATTCTCACTAGATAATTTCAACTTCTAATTCATTTAATTGGCTTATTTCGATTGCCTTTTCTCATTTAAGTTGATTTTTTTTTTATTTTTGGTATGAAGGTTTTTCACTTGTATCTTGGACACTTAGGGTTTTATGTTACGAGTTGCTGGATCTTATTTAAATCCACTGTTGTAGCAGGCTTTCTCTGATATTATGCCAGCAGGGGAAGGGAGGGATCACCTGCTTACCCTCAGATACAGGTAGAAATTCAGGTTCTCCACTTGGCTTCTCTGTTGATACTTAGGGCAGTGGGGAGGCTTACTGCTGGATGAGGGTAGAGTTCAGGCTCCCCATTGGGCCTCTGCTGATGTACCCTGCTTGGGAAGGTTTGGAGTACCTTGCTAGTACTCACTGCCTGGCCCTCATTGATGCCATGTGGGAGGTTAGTGATGGTGTTGCTGTTGGGCACTGGTCAAGCTCTTGGCTCTCCTGTAGCTTGTCTCTGAGGAGGAATGGGTAAGCCCTTGACTCATTGCTGTGGGATGGAGTAAAGAGAAAACTTCCCCACGTGGCCTTCACTGTTTCCTAGGAGGAGAGGTTGAGGTCTTATCTGTCAGTTATGATCCCAGCTCCCTCCTTGAGCTTTTCTGACACCACTCCTATCTGGAGGCTGGCAAGTGAGAAGTTCAGACTCCTCATTCATCCTTTGCTGTCATAAATTATTTTCTATATTATTTAATTGGAGCAGAGCAATTACTGTCTAGGTTACCTATTTCTTGGTGCTGTTGCTAGAGAGAGCAGGCTTTGGTTGGGAGTTGTTTTGTCTTTGCTTTATGGGCATCCCATGTTGCTGTCTTCTTCAGCACCATGCCCAGCATAAACAAAAAGAAAACTCAGGGAGTTCACCATTGCCTTGGGAGCTGAGGTCCCCACTGCTTTGCCATTTTTCCTTCATCTTTCTCAGTCATCTTTGTGTTTTGTTTTCTAGATAATGCTCAGAGTTTTTAGTTGTACTAAATGGGATAAATAAGGGAAAATGTGTACTCCATCTTCTGAGAAAAAGAAGTCCTTTGGAAATCCAATTAAAATTTAAAAATAAAAAAAATTAAGTGTGGTAAAATACATGTAACATAAAGTTTGCCATCTTAATTATTTTTAAGTCTACAGTTCATTGGTCTTAGTATGTTCACATCATTGGGCAACCAATTTCCAGAATTCTTTTCATCTTGGAAAACTGAAACTTGGGACCCATTAAACAAGTCCCTATTCTCCATTACCTCCCAGATCCTAGCAACCGCCATTCTGCTTTTTCTATGGATTTGATGACCCAGGTACCCGTGTAAGTGAAATCCTACAATATTTGTATTTTTGTAACTGGCATATTTCATTTAGCATTATAATTTCCTGGTTCATTTATGTTGTAGCACGTGTTAGAATTTCCTTCCTTTTTAAGGTTCAGTCGTATTATGTTGGATATTTTATTTATCTGTTCATTCATCAGTGGACACTTGAGTTGGTTTCATCTTACAACAATTGTGAATAATACCACAATGTTAAATGTGTTGTGTAAGTATCTCTTTGGGAAGCTGCTTTCAGTTCTTTTGGATATACCTAGAAGTGGGAATGCTGGATCATATGTAATTCTGTTTTCAACCTTTTTTTGTTTTAAAGTAGAGCTTCTAGTTATATATAGTAGTTGGTTCATTTTGAACCTTTCTAAGGAACTGCTGTTCTTTTTTTCCATGGTAGCTACACCTTTTACTTCCATACAAACAGTGCACAGTGTTCCAGTTTCTCCGCATCCTTGACAGCATTTGTTATTTTCTGAAGCCATACTGAAGTGTACCTTACTGTGCTTTCAATTTGCATTTTCTTCATAGCTAATGATGTCAATTGAGTATCTTTTCATGCAACTCTTGATAAACTGTAATTCTTTGGAGAAATGTCCATTCAAGTTTTAAAAAAATTAGGTTGTTTTATTTTGTTGTATTCTAGAGTTTGAAAATACATATTGGAAATTATCCCCTTATCAGATACATTATTTGCAAATATTTTCCTTTTTATTCTATTGATTCTGTTGACATTCAGCAATATTAAATACCAGTTTATCTTCTTTTACTTTAGCTGTTTGTGTTTTTATATCATATTTAAGAAACTATTGCCAAATTTAGTGTCATGAAGCTTTCACCCTATATTTTCATCTAAGAGTTTCATAGTTTTAAATCTTATGTTTAGTTCTTGTGTTAGGTATTTTTACTTTGTTTTTGTATAGGGTGTAAGGTATGAATGTAACTTCATTCTTTTGAAGGTAGATTTCTAGTTTTCCCAGCACCGTTTGTTAAAATATTGTCTTTTCACCACTGTTGTCTGGTATTCTTGTTAAAAATCATTTCACCAAGTGGCTCAGGAGGCTGAGACAGGAGAATCAAGAGTTCAAAGCCAGCCTCAGCAGTGGTGAGGCCCTAAGCAATTCAGTGAGACCCTGTCTCTAAATAAAATACAAAATAGGGCTGGGAATGTGGTTCAGTGGTCTAGTGCCCCTGAGTTCAATCCCTAGCACACATACCCCATCCCCTGCCACCAAATCATTTCATCATCTATTCATGATTTATTTGTGAGGCTTGTGTCTATTTTTTTAAATTCATAGGTCTGTTTTTATAGCAGTATTACATTATCTTTATTACTGTAGTGTTGTACTAAGTTTTGAAAACAAAAAGTATGATATGTTTAAAAGTTCTTTTTCAAGATTTTTGGGTCTATTTAGAGCCCTTTGAGATTCCCTATGAAATTTAGGATGAAGGTTTTTTTTGTTTCCATAACATAGAAATGTAATTGTGATTTTGATAAGGATTTCATTGAATCTGTAAGATCACTTTATATAGTATTGAGTTCTTATCAGTATTAAGTTTTGTAATGCATATGTGTACATGGGATATCTTTCCAAAGCCCAGTTAGTTTTTAGAACCTGGTATTTAATGCTGCTGAATGTAATCTTATCTCTTTAGGCCCATGTTCTAATCTTATCGGTGCCTTGAAAAGCTTTTTAAAATTTATAAATTCAATATATTCACTGTTTTTCTCAGTTTTTTATTTTCTTTAAATACATACCTTCTATGATCAACCATTGACATATTTAATATGATTGTCCCAATTGCAGGACTTAATAACAATGCATTTAGATGGTGCTAAAAATTGAATTTAGATATGTAACTGTCATTGAGACTCTCTGAGTACATTGCAATATATAATTTTCCTATGTTTTTTATTTTACTCTGAAATACACCAAAATTTTCTAAGTTAAATACCATAATCTGGAGGCTGGATTTGATTCTCAGCACCACATATAAATAAATAAATAGAGGTCTGTCAACAACTAAATAAAATATTTTTAAAAATCCTAATCTTCTAATCTTCAGCTTTATAATCATTTAAAAAGAGAAATTTTTTTAGTTTCATATAAAGTATTTTAATGAAATCATTCTATGTTTTCATTTGGCCGTAATCTTCATATATGCCCATTATAGCTTAATAACCAGTTCTAGATATTTGGGGGGATTTATATCAGCATTAATCATTATCTTTGCAAAAATAGTAAAATTATAGTTGAAACTCATCTTCTTTAAGAAATAATTTGTATAGTTAAGATGGGACTTTTTAAATACATATAATGTGTAAGAATTATGGCTGAAATTTATTTTCTGTCATTGAAAGAGCAGTTTGGAGAATATATGGTACCCCCGAGTCATTTTTTTATTAACTATGAAATAGTTAAAGTTCTTTCATTGTCATCCTGGTAGAGCAGGCATGGTCAGTCTTGTGAACGTGAACCTGTGCTGATGGCATATGAAAGTATGGCTGCCCAGAGTTCTGTTTTTGACTGGAAGTCTCACCTTTTCCTCTTCTGATTGATTGATTAATGGGAAGACATGATTCATTCATTCTTTGATTCAGCAAACATTTACAATGATCATGTACCTAGTGCTTTGTTAGGTTCTTCTGTCAATCTGGAGATCAAGACAGGATCTTTGATCTCATGTAGTAGGGTGAAGGAGAGTAAGGCAGGCAGGTGGGCACCTATAATAGTAATGATGATAAAACAAGCATCATTTGGAAGATAAAACCTGTGTATAGTGGGAATGCAAATGAAAGAACAGACAGTGTACTACAAGAATTGAAAACGTCTTTGTGGAAAAATGTATGCATGTTAGAACAAAGCTAATTTTAAATTTCAGTAGTGGAGGAGTGGAGGGACTGTGAAAGCCCGATGAACTAAGCCTCAGTGCTTATGGAAAAGACTCTGCTCCCAGTCCTTGGAGCACAGGGCCAATTGAGCTTTGCTTGGATATAGGGGGCTGGAAAGGAAAGAAAAAGTTTGATTGTGGGCTTTCTTGGATACTCTGATATGAAGTTTGGAGTTTATTGTGTAGTAAGTGAGAGTTATTTAAAGTTTTTAAGCAGGAGAATAAAATGATTATGATTTTAGAAAGATAATTCTGATAATAACATCATGAAAAATGGATTAGAGAGTCAAGGGAACAGAGGGAAGTCCAACTATCAAGCCAGTGCAATACTTCAGTCAGGATAAATGAAATGCAAAATTTGTCTCTTAGAAAAAGGTCATAACCATCTGAAGTGCAGTGAATAACATGTAACTACTGCCTTTAGTCCAAATAGTACTGTCTTCTTACAATTAGGAAGAGATTAAAATTCTCTGTTATAAGGAGAGTAAACATTAGATTTTTCAATACAAATATTCAACATTTTTACTTAAAAATTTTAGTTTCTTCTTAAATAATAAATATAGGTTGTAATTTTCTATGAGTGATACAGTTTTTAATTATAAAAGGGCAGACACTCTATAAGAATCAGTGCATTTTAGCATAAATAGTTTTCTTGAGAGAGGCAGTTACTCTGAGTTATGTTTTTTAATTTTAAATTTTGGGTTTGGGGGTTATAAAGTGGAAATGGTACATATGAAGGAGCTCAGTTGAGACAATGTTAACACTGTTAATAACACTGAAAATATAGAAACCTGGGAACATTATGAAAGATCAGAAAACCCTATGTAATTTTGGTGGTAATTTTGTCTACATATGAAGTATTAAAACTTTAATCCTAAATTGTCACTTTTTGGAGTGGTAGGCTCCATCCATTCAAAACTGTAAGGAATTCTGTGGTTCTAGAAAAACCAAACAGCACATAAGCCGCTCTGCTAATGACTTGCTGTGTGGTCCTATGCCTATTTTCTGGGGATGCTCTTTTTTTTTTTGCACTTTCAAATCATTCTGGAATTATGGAATCACTTAATGTTCTTAGTTTTTATTTTTTCTGCCTATTTGTATACTTATAGATGGAGTCTCACTATGTTGCCCAGGTTCAAACTCCTGGACCTAAGTAAGTCTCCTGTCAGCCTCATGAGTTGCTGATACTATCAGCACACACCTTCTTTCTCTTTTAATAGGAGTAGACATAGCTACAAGTGTACATTTAACTTGCCATAACTTTATGTTTTAAATGTACTTCAGATAAATAGTGAAGGACATGCTGAAGAATTATTTTCTACTGTATGATTCTTTGTCAATAATTTAGTTAGTACTCTGTTCATATGGCCTAACAGGTGCTATAGAGTTATGTTCCATTTTGTTTTTAAAAAAGAGAGGAAGAAATAGATCCAGAACTTCCTCAACCCTGATGGAGAAATTATTCATGGAGCATGAACAGAGGAGTCCTTTCCTTGGCAGCCTCTTTTATGTAACCTCTAGTGGGTCCCTTGACACACTTTACTTTCCTTATGTGCACAAGCACTTTATGCAGGTTTGATTAAACGGCAAAATAATAGCTGCAGACTGTCTTTGTTCCCTTTGGTCTACTTTGAATAGTGAACATGCAGCAGAAGATGCTGTGAGTTGAAAGGAAATTTTACTGAACGTCAAAAGGTTAGTCCCTCAAAGACGGTTTGACCAAATGAGAAAATATAAAGTGTCACTTCAGAAAGTTGAGATCAACCATGCTCTCTGTTCTTAAATTTTCATTCTTATGACATTTGATGAATAAATTTCCTTTTGTCTCGTGGAACATTTAGGTGCATTCTGTTTTAAAGGTGTTAAGTCAACAATTACCTGTTAATGCTTTCATGACCCCCAAATTGAGGTATTCAGATGCATAGGTGTATTAAAACATTGTTTTTTAAAGGGTTAATCTTTTTAAGAGCAGTTATAGGTTTATAGCAAAATTGGGAGGAAGACAAAGATTTCCCATATATCCCCTGCCTCTACATTATTTTTCATCTTGGAAATTTTGCTAAGGATCCCAGAGAGCAAGAAGGGGATCAACAATTAGTCTGACTAATCCCAAGAATTCTTTCATCCACTAAAGGGAGAAAGATAATGTAGGATTGCTACTAAGATTCTATCTCAATGATTATGAGATAGGTTTTCAAATCAGGCTGCCTGAGCATGGTTAGGTGCTTGATCCACTGCTCACTAGCTGTACTGTATGGAACAGCTTTCTTAATCCCTCAAAAACCCAATTTGCTCATCTATAGAATGTGGTTTAATAATGTTTACCTTACAGTAAGGATTAAATAAGATCCTCTATGTAAAGCATTGTCAGTATGCCTAGGCCCATAGAAAGCATTCAGTAAATGGTACAGTGTTTGTCATTCTTTCCACAAATATATATTAGTTGCCTAGTATGTTCAAGGCATTATTTGAGATGCTAGAACATGTAGTAAACAAAGCAGATAATGGTTCTTCTTCATGGAAATATTATCCTAGTGATGGGAGACAATAATAACCATAATAAATAATAAGTAATGTAGAATACTAGGAATGGATAAGGGTTATGGGACAAAATTGGACATCATAATATTATTGTAACAGAGTGGGAGTCCAGAAATTGGGGCATCTTGCATTTTTAAATTGGGAGTGAGTGTAGGGTTCATTGATAATATAATATTTGTATCTCTGTGCCTACAGTTCTACCTTTACCATATATAGTAAAATTTGAATACTTAATATTAAATTTTTATTAACAATAGAAATTATAATAAACCATGGGTGTGCCTATTTTATCTATATCATTTTTTTCCTATTTTCAATATTTCACTCTGACCCACTGCATTGAATTTAGGGATTTTAAAAATTAGTTCCTTAAAAACAGAATAAAACAAAATACAGAATCCTTATGCAGATTCAGGATTTCCCAACTATCTCTTTTTCAACTGTCTCCATCTTTCCAATGCAGTATCACACTCTAAAGCACTAGTATTTCTGAAAATACCTGGGCTCATCTCAGTTGAAGTTGTTGACAGAAAAGCTCTGGTCTTATCTGTTAATGAGAACAGGTGTTCATGAGTGTAGGATTTCAGGCATTTTTACTCCTTGCAATGACTGATCATTCTCAAAAAGTGGGAAAACTTGCCTGTTCAGAGCCGAGAATGCATTAAAGTTTTAGTACATTGTTACCATCACTTTTTGATACTTTTGCCTTATGACTTTCTGTGTTGGAAAATTGGAATCCACTCTACAGGGTTCTTCTGATGCATCAAAAGTAATAGTTACCAACCCTACTAGATTCAAGGCCCTCTTTTCATAATATGTTTTAGAATGTCCCATTTATTTCTGAATTTAATTATTTAGAAAATAAACTAATTCTTTATATAGTTTAAAATTGAAATAATAATATTATTATTGTAACATAAAGAAAAAAGATAGCTTATAGCACTTTATGGTGTAGAAGTTCGTGACTATTCTGAAAGATAAAATGAAGTAATGAAGTGTAATCAACAAGTTTGGATTAAAGAAAAGTAAGACAACCTTCAACTGAGTATGGCAAAAGTTTTATTATATATTTAAAATTTTTAAATAAGGGCTAAATAAGTACACACATAAGCATGCACAGTATCTCCATAACTGTAACATCTACAAATGCAGATTATGCAGGTGTGTTGTGTTGGTAACTTAAACATCATGAATTGTTGACATGAGTTTCCATAACTATGAGCAGCTCTTAGTACAGTTCCAAACAAAACAAACTATAACTCTTCCTCTGCTTACGTTTAAGGAAGTTGTATTCCTTGAAAATTCAGTGTATGTTAAACTGCCTGAAATACTCGTACCTGGAAGTAAAATGGAGATAGGCTGTGGAATCAGAGAATTAGAAAAAAGGATTTTTTTTTCATCTACCAGAAAGTCTTCTGGGACATCTGGAAGACATGCAGGATGCAGTAAGTCTTTGTTATCCAAGAATGTCCTGTCTAGCTTGCTTGGCTCCTGCCTACCAAATGCCATGGTGACAAACAAAAACACTAAAATGGCCCCTTGTACCACCTGGCACCACCCCCACTGAGAATCACTGATGAAAAGCTCTTCTGCATTGCATGTGCCCACATGGGGTCTGCCCAAGCTGCAGTGCTCTGATACTTCATGATTTAGCTTGGCACTGCCCGTGTGTAAGGAATACTCCTTAGTGCTCTGGTACTATTCTGCCTCAAGCAGTTTCCAGATGGCTGGATGATAGCTTCTGGGGATACTGAAATGCTGTTCAGGTGGCTTCTAATTCCATAGTCTTCTTTTAGAAAAATCTTTTTAGATTCCTCAAAGGTTATTGTGTATAAAAGGGACATAATGGATAGGTAGTTGTCACTTCTTTTTACTTCCATTCTGATTACAAAATTTTTTGTTGTATAGGTTTTATTGATGGATGGATGGATTGAATGGCCATTTCCCTTGCTGTTTTCACCCAAATTTTATTGCTCTATACTAGTATATGTTGGTTGGATCCCTGTCACCACTTCTGATCATGATAACATCACTTTTACTGTTGCCACTGCTGTTCTCTTTCCTTTATTCCTTTTTAAAAAGGCTTTATTAGCCTGTCTTTTATTATGTTAACTACGCCATCAAAGTATGTCTTTCCTTCTGACTCATGAAGTAGTCATGGTCTTCAGCTGTTTTTTTAATCATTGTTGATTCAGTAAATCACATCTTCAGTATTAAATAGCTTAAACATTTAAAATGGATAGGTAGTTTATTTAAAATTTTTTTTGCTTATTCCTTAGTTCTTTCTGGGTCCAAATCAAAAAGTATCTGAAAGACCTAGTTTCTAGAAAGCAAGTGTCTCTGTTATAGAAACCTGTAGTATGGTTACCATATTTACCATATGTGTGTGAATGCACATTGGACCTGAAATGTGAATTTCAAATGACAGATTCTTGATCCTGAAAATTCTTATGCAGGAGTTCTCTTTCTTCCTTTCCTTCTGTCCCTCCCTCCCTCCCTCCCTCCTTCCCTCCCTTCCTCCCTCCCCTTCTCTCTCTCTCTCTCTCTTTCTTTCTTCTTTCTTATTTTTTTTTCTTGAGAGAAATTGGATGAGGATTCTACAATATATGAAATGCAATTAAAATAACATTGCACATTCATTGCAACATCAGAAATCCATCAAGGGCAACATGATCAGATTTTGTTTAAAATGAAGGTCACTTGTTACAGTGTCATAGGTGGTCTGGGGTGAGGCCTGTCCAGGTCTCTGTGTATGACAATAGGGTATATTCTAGACACAAGGCATATTCTCATTTGAGACATCATCACACCCTATTGTATTACAGCTTCATGTGTGTGTTTTACATCTTCAATTATGCTCTTTGTGTCTGTCTCTAGTGCTTGTGCCACCTGTCTTCTGTTGTGGTTAGTCTTTCACATATCCACTTACCCCATTAGGTTGAAAACCTTGGGCATATTCTCTGGCAGTTTGGTGCACTTAGTTTGCTCAGCACAGGTGCTTCTCATAAAGTTTACAAAAAATTAATTTTAAAACTAACTGTTGCTTCACAATGATAGCAATAGGATAATTCACCTTTAATTTATTGTTTTTTATTATATACAAAGTATATTAAGTATATTAAGCATTGGCAGTAAAGTATATACAAAGAAAGTTTTTAATTTGCAAAGGTTCTTAAGCAGAGAGATTTAAAAATAAAGACAATGCAATCTATTCAGAGGTAAATAGAATGACAGGACAATGACAGGGATGGCAGATGACCTGCAGGAAGCATTGAAGGAAGAAAGGCTGATGGCAACAGAGAGAGAATTAGTTCCATCCTTTGGTGCTGGAGATGATATTACTTAGACAGTTTTAAAATAAAATTGCATATTTCTCAAAAGCTAGAAAATTTCGACAGCATGCATTGCTTTAAAATGATTTAATTAAGGCTTTTGGACTTAGTATTCTAGCTTATATAAAACAAAACAAGCATATAATTCAATTTTAATACCTTCAGCTTTATTAGGAACAAAAATATAAAGATGCAATCCAAGGACTGGCACCATTAGGAAGGTCATAATTTTACAGTGCAGAGTGATTTAGGCTGTAATATCAGATGGTTCTTTTTAGGTCATCAATTGCCCACATCATAAAATTCTCTTGTTTTTGTAGTGTTTTGAATATATTTGTTGCCGAAAGCTCTGTCCTTGTCCCTGATGCCAATCTAATAAAAAGGATGCAGTTTTGAGAAAAAAGAAAAAGAAGGTTTATTGCATTGCTAGCAAAGGAGAAATACAGGGGACTCCTGTCCCAGAGGCTGTGATTCTGCCCTTTAGCATGAATGGGGCTTTTAAAGAGGAGATTCAAAGGCTACATTCCACACATTCTCTGTTGGAGGTGTAATTCACTTGTTAATTTGGTAGTAATTTCTGGGATCTTCTGGTCCCATCCCCAAAGTCTGGATGACTTCATTCCTATGGTGGGTGTGTACTCAAGTTTCCACTGAGATTAGGGAGTGGGAGAGATTAGGAAGGAGCTGGGAGAGAGGAAGAGAAAGAGTCATATTCATTTTAAAAGTTAAGTTGCAGTGACAGAGCAGCAAGGACTATATTGAAAGCATAAAGTAACACATTCATCTCTAATTATGTGACAGTTTCCTAGGTATTCAAAATTTCAAATTTCTGTGGTTTTTGAACTTCATAGTTGCCTAAAGTTATACTCAATTTTCAGTGGGAGAACAGTGTAAGAGATAAGGACAATTCATTATAAAGAACAATCTCTTATCTCCCCTTAATCTTTCTCTTCACACTTCATGGGTTATCATAGAAATAATGTCTTGTAGAAATCAAAATAAAACCTAAAAACCTCCAAGTATGTTTTTGCTTGATAGAAACTTCATGTGAAGAAACTCCATGATTTATAGATTTAAAATCGAGCCTCCTTGGGGGAACCTTGGGATTCGTGTGAAAGTCCTAATTGCTGCACTCCTCTTTATATATTTCAGTGCAGATATGAAAATAGCCCTGCATGGCAGTGGGTGTGTTTGCTTTGTTTCCTTAAGACATCAGCTGAGCTTGGCCTGGTCACCACACACACTGCCATCTTGTGTTTGGTTGCTGGGCTTTAGCTATGTCAAGTGGGACTGATCAGAGTAGTTACTCAGAGCTCCATGAAAGGGTTCAGCTAAGAGTTAAATAAAACTGGCCTTTCCTCAGGTATGTGATTTGGTCTTCAGCTAAGAGTTAAATAAAACTGGCCTTTCCTCAGGTATGTGATTTGGTCTTCAATAAGTTGGTGTAATTTTGGAAATTACTTGGCAACTGGGGATATTTCATTTACTTGTAATAAGATTAATATTTAGTGAATCATTTTTGAAATACAAGACAGATGTTTGGAACCTCAGCAATTTGTCATTTGGCCGCAAGAATAGTTTTCAGAATTCTTATCATATCTGAAAACACCTTCATAAGGGCATGTGTCTCTGTGTGTTTGAGATGAACATGTGCATATTCTTGATATTCTGTCTGCTTGAATAAAAGAATATTGAAAATTCTTTTTGTTTATTTTTTTCTTTTCTATAGCACTGATTTTGCCTTACCATTAATTCTACAATTATGTTTAGTTTTAACTTGGAGAGAACAAAAAGGGGATTTTCCTTTGAAAATGGAAATATTTTTCAGTACCATTCTGACTCATTAGACCAGTTTCCAGAATATGTTCTTCCTCCTCCCTACAACTGTCATTTTGTAGTTACTGCACCGTAGGGCACATCTTCATTCTTCCTTTAAAAGGTCTGATATTGGCTGCTGTTGATTTTAGAACAGGGAAAAAAAAAAAAAGAATCATCAATATTACTTCTTCGGGAATACGCTGAAAAATAAATATGTAGACCAAAAAGTACATTGTGTCTTATTGACCTTTGTTAATTTTAACAGATGTGTTTAGGTGAATTTCGGGTTCTTTTATTTCCAAAAGGTTATAATTAAAATGAAAAATAATTAGGAAAGCAGTTTTCTTTGGCAAAATGAAAGGAATTTTAAAATTCATGATAATGCTGGAAAGTAAAAGATTCAAAACCACAAAAACAAAAATAACATTAAAAAAATGAGAAAGGAACCTCAGAATCAGTTTTGAAGAAACCAAATAGCTTCTAAATGGTTCCTTGTTGCTGCACATTTACTAGGTGACTTTTAAAAATACTCATAGAACAAGATGAATCATGTATTAAGATAATGTCCTAGTAAAAGATTACTTTTGTCTTTAGAATTACAAAATATTGAAAGACAACTACGTAATAGGAGCTAGAGATTGCAAACATAACATGATGTTCTATCTTAAAAGCTATGCTCATACTTTCTAATTATTAGAATGTAGCCTCCTCAATGCAGAGATTGTCTCACTCTTTTTTATATCTTTACTGTAGCAGTGTGCCGCAAACATGAGATTTTTAGCTTTTCTTCATTTAGTTGATTTTATTTTATTTTTTTAAATTTTTTATTGTTGGTTGTTCAAAACATTACAAATTTCTTGACATATTATATTCCACACTTTGATTCAAGTGGATTATGAACTCCCACCTTCACCCCATACACAGATTGCAGAATCACATCAGTTACACATCCATTGATTTACATATTGCCATACTAGTGTCTGTTGTGCTCGCTGCCTTTCCCATCCTCCACCCTCCCCCCTCCCCACCTCTCCCCTCCCCTCCCCTCCTCTCTCTCTACCCCCTCCACTGTATAACCCTGAGGGTCTCCTTCCATTTCCATGCAATTTCCCTTCTCATTTAGTTGATTTTAATCAGCACTGAGTAAATATTTGTTGAGCTGGTGTTGTAAGCTAGGCACATTGCTCAGTGTTGGAGGTACTAACTTGTTTAATATATGGCCCTTTCCCTTCTGGATCTCCCAATCTAGCAGGACAGGCAGATGTGTAAATAGCTAGCTCTAGTACATTATTCACAGGTTTGTACAGAGAGTTCTGGAGGCACATAAGAAGTACGCATTGGGTTGGAGATGGTGATTGCACAGAATAAATCACATTCATGCTTGGCTGACCTTTGATGCATTATTTATGAATCAACTATTTGGCCATCTAACCAAGGTCATTATGAGCCAGAAACAATGCCAAGTGCTAAGGATAGAGAGATACACTTGACATACTCCCTGCACTCACCCACCCATTGATTTGTAGAAAGCAGTCACATATAACATGTAGGGCTGCAAGTGAGATGCTGCAGAGAGAGAGGGGAGAAGGACAAAAGAGTAAGACCTCCCCAGGGCTGGGGAAGAGAGGGCCAGCCAGACCACAGGGGAAGAAATCCTTGAGTTTAGAAAGGGGGCTAGGAATTAGTAAGTCATTAGTTGGTGTTTTAGAGACTGGCTGAACCTGATATATGAAGCTTGGTGTATTATAGGTGATATGGGGTATAAGACATGCTACCCCCAAATATGACATCTTGGTATTTGAGCAAATAGCAGAAGCCAAGGTCACTCTCAACTTTTCCTCACTCTTCTCCCTGGAAGCAAATCATAAAGCCTTCCTTCCTGAGGTATCCTCCTTTTACCTGGAGGGAAGGAACATCCTCATCTTCGAAGACAGACACTAAGAAGAATCTGAACAAACAGGTCTTACTAAACTTCTCACTGTTTTTTACTATTAGATCCATTAGATCACACTTGCTTTGTCAATCATACTTCCCCATGCTGTCCCTTTTTATCAAACCTAAGCAAAAATAAAGTTTTGCCTACTTCTTTGCATCTTCATTTTTAAAGTCTCCTGTGTCATGTGAAATTTTCATAAATAAATTAGTTTGCTTTTCTCTTGTAAATCTGTCTTTTGTTGTAGAGGTCTCAGCAATGAACTTAGCAGTGGGTGAGAAAAGAAGCATTTTCCTTCTCTATGCAGAGAATAACATTCTTAGGTGAAATCTTGTGTGTGGTAGGGAATGAAGCTGTAAAGGCCGCAGGGCTTAGAACTTCTAATGAATGATGGAGTATGGTTCAATTATATTATTGAATATTATTTATAACTTGTCTTTAGCTTCAAGAAACAGACCCAATTACTGAGGTGTAAACACACAAGAGTTTACATCTCATATGAAAGAAGTCTTGAGGTAAATATTCTTCCACCAGAGCAGCAGAGATCCAGGATGGATCTGTCTCTTGGCTGTGCTGTACCTGACTTTCATGTTCAGAGTACTGAATGGTTCAAGATGGCTGTTGGGGCATCAGCCATTACCTCCGCATTGAGGAATAATAAAAGGCAGAAGAGCAATACAAGTCACAGGGCTCATGCCTTCTAAATAGGTTCCCTGACTTTTCACACAATATTTCTATTTATAATATATTAAAAAAAAGTTAGGGTCAAGGAGGAAGGATGAATGGGTTGAGAATAACTAGCATTCTCTATCACCTGGAAGAGTTTCATCAGATTTGGATTTTTAAGCATTTCCTTGGCAGAGGATTGAGAATTTCTTGGGGGCAATCCACAGAAACAGATGCTCCATCATCTGTTTTTATAGGATTTCCCATTACTGACATTTTTGAGTGCAAGTGATAGTTACAGCTTGGTTCATTTTGGTCATTGGGGTATAGGTGGGTCACATGTGTCTGCTCACATTACTCTCTGATGAGATGAGATGTAACTCAGGCTTCTAGGACTCTAAGTGACTTTAGTGCATTTGAGATGAAGGATGGAGTCCAGTTAAATCTCTTTTATTTTTATTTTTAGAGTGAACCTCCTTGGGGGGAAAAACTCTCATAATCTGCTTTTTAAAATTTTTTTTAGTTGTAAATGGACACAATACGTTTATTTTATTTATTTATTTTTTTATGTGGTGCTGAGGAATGAACCCAGTGAACCCAGTGTCTCACTTGTGCTAGGCAAGCATTCTGCCACTGAACCACACCCCCAGCCCCTCATAATCTGCTTTTTTCTCCTTTTTAAAGACAAATGTGTGTGTATGTGTGTGTGTGTGGTTTTTTTGATCAATTTATTTTGTTTATTTATTTTTATGTAGTGCTTGGGATCGAATCCAGTACCTCACACGTGCGAGGCAAGTGCTCTACGGCTGAGCCACAACTCCAGTCCCCCCATAATCAGCTTTTAAAATATCTTTTATCCTTTGGCCTTTACGGTAGCACTGATGATGTTTTTTGTTTCTGACTTTTTTCTTTGCTTAACATTTGAGTTTTGGAAAGTAAACTGGAAGGTAGAGTTGGATTTAGCTGTTCCCCCTTTCCCCCTAAAACTTTTTCTCTGTTATATATTTATCCATAAAATTTGGTAATACTTCAGGTTTATATACTTGGTTACTAAAAAGGCATTTTCAAAATCACTACTCTTCTTCTATTCCCTTTCCTGTATTTGTTATTACCCTGCTGGGGATTGAACCCAGGGCCTTAAGCATGCTAGAAAAGTGCTCTATCACTGAGCTACACCCTGGCCATTCCTTTCCTTTTCAAGTTCATTATCAATATTACATAATTATTGGTATTTATCTCCTGGGAAGGTACACTCTTTGTACTACATGCAATGATAATGAGATAGATAGAGGCTTCAATAGTCATGGCATTGTGACTATTAGCTCATTAATTCCTACGGAGAGAAATCCTACAAAGAATATATTCATTTGACCCGTGGTGAGACATAATCGTGTTGCTGAAATGAAGGAACCCAATTTTTAAAGTATTTTAATGTTTTTACTGTGAAATATTCATAAAATTTCTGGCTGACACATGCCATAATAGATTTCTGAGAGTGAGTTCGTGTGTGTGTGTGTGTGTGTGTGTGTGTATGTTAGGGAAGACAGTGGGAGTGGAGCTTTGCTAGCACCGAGTTTGTACAATCTGACACATGGCTCAGATTTCAGAATACACATGAAATAATTTTGTTTGCAAAATGAAAACCCCCTTTTGAAAATGAGATTACCAAGCCTCAATGCCAACCTGAATTTTGCATTCTCTTCAGCCAGGCTTACAGAGATTTTCATAGGTTGGGTAGGCTGCTTTCTATGTGCTATTTAAGCAGAAGAGGGCAGCAGAGAAACCAATTAGAAAACCAGCATCCTGGTTTGCTTCCTTCTAATAGAACTGTTGTACAATATAAATCCTGTGTAGTAAAATAAGTGAAAATTGAAATTAATATCTTTTATTTCAACCTAAAAGTGATTAGAAAACAGTTTAAGGTTACATGATTCACATTTCTACTCGTTAGTTTTAGCTCAATTATACAGATGTGTATAATATTTGTGGGTTTTGATGTTGTTCTCAGATCTGACAAGCAAAAGTAGAATGGATTATATAATGCAGTAAACTTTTGATGGGGTTTGTTTTTTCACTGGCCATTTTGTGTGTTTATAGAAAAGCAGATGCTCCAGTGGGTTTTTCTGGTTTATTTCAATATGTTTATCCACTGGAGTTAGTTTCTAAGGAAAGTCACTTCATTTTTTGTTAAAACAAAGGGAAGTTTATGGCTTTTGACTGAATTTTGGGTTTAGAATTAGTGGTCTAATTTTTTTGTTTTATTTTAAAAACATTGCCTATGTGAACATTTTTTTTCAGTATTTGTTGAAAGGAACAAGATCTAAATTGATGGATTGGTTTCTCGTCCTTGACCTTTGAAAATGTGCTATTTAATTAATTGAAGCAACACTCTTTTCCTCTAAAGGATGACTTCAGTTATATTCATGGGTCTAACTAGTTGTATTTACTATGTATGGAAGCTATTCTGTTGCTCATTAATATTCTATATTTGTTTTTCTAATGATTAAGGCCAATAACATAGCATAGCTGAGGGCTTTTCTCTGAAAGCCAGTCTAGCATTTTGATGTATTCTGTTTAAAATAAAGAACAGGATTCAGTGATCGTTAAACAGGTAACTAGTGCTTATTCTTCCTCTGCCAGGGAACCAATGAAGATGGAGCTGCAGTTCTATTCTAATGCATTATGTGTTTTATATTGTGGTAAATTTAATCTATTGATTTCTTTGTTATAGCCCTGTTTTATAAGCTATGAAATAAATGGCCTCAATGTGACTTATAAAGTGAGAAGTGTTATAGTCTAATGGTGAAGATGCATAACAGGACCTGCTAGTTTAGCAGGGAGACTCTGACTCAGGATGCTTAGGATAGTTCATTCTTCCTGGAAGCACTTAGTGGCTCATCTTGTGCATCTTCTGATCCTAGTCCTTCTCATCTTCTCCCTGTATTAAAAGTGTTGTTTGATTAAGTGCTGCTACTTTTATGGAAGTCAAGGGCCTGATTTCTTTAAAAAGAAGGTACCTCTGCTGTCATCTATGACTCCAGGTCACAACTGTCATTCTACTGTTTCCCCAAATACGTATTTGTCTTCTTGAGGTCATCCTTCAGATCACTGATGCTTTTCCCATTTTTATAAAAAATATTTTCCTCCCTGTGTTTTGTTTTGAATATTGTCAATTGTTTTGCCTTCAAATTCACTAACCATTTTCTTCCTGTTACCTCTTACCTGCCATTAATCAAATGTATTTTTCACATCAGACACTGTAAGTTTAATCTGTAGAAGTTTGAGTTAGTTTTTTGAACATGTGGAATATAGTTATGGAACTGTGTTAGTCCTTTTCATTCTAACATCAGTATCAGTTCTGGATCTGTTTTGATTGAATTTTTTTTTACAAAAGTTTCTGATATTTTATTAAATATGTAAAAGGAAAAAGTTCTTCCAGTTTCAAATCTAGCAGTGTTGGCAGAATCAATGACATCATAGCCCACTGGTGGGCCTAAACATATAACTAAATAAACATTCACACAAAATACTATATATCAATTTTGAAGTTAGCAAGTGACAAATTGAATAAGTTTTTGTTTAAATGTTTAAAAACCCCAATTCTCTCAATAGCACCCCACAAAAACTAGGAAAGCTTTCCTAATCCAAATTAAATCTAAAGACTTTAAATATTGGGGCTGGAGATGTGGCTCAAGTGGTAGTACGCTCGCCTGGCATACATGAGGCACTGGGTTCGATCCTCAGCACCACATAAAAATAAAATAGAGATCTTATGTCCACTTAAAACTAAAAAATAAATAAATAAATAGAAATATATGTGTATATGTATGTGTGTGTGTGTGTGGTGTGTGTGTGTATAAAGACTTTAAATATTATTCCATTTTTAAACTAGTGATTGAATTTTTTTCCTTTCTCATGGATTGTATTTTCCTGCTTCTGTTTATGCCTAGTAATTTTTGACTGAATACCAGGCATTATTTTCCATTTTGGGTACTGGATATTTTTGTATTTCTTACAATTATTCTTTTTTTTTTTTAAGAGAGAGAGAGAATTTTTTAATATTTATTTTTTAGTTTTCGGTGGACACAACATTTTTGTTTGTATGTGGTGCTGAGGATCAAACCCGGGCCTCACTCACGCCAGGCGAGCTTGAGCCACATCCCCAGCCCTCTTACAATTATTCTTAAGTTTGTTTCTTCCCTCTCTCTCCATCCCAGCCCTGCCCCCGCCTTTCTCTCTCCTCCCTCCCTCTCTTACAATTAAATTACTTGGATAATTTTGCTTCTGGAGGTCTGATTTTTAAGATTTGTTAGGTAGGACCAGGGCATCTAATATATCTTTAGGGTAGGGCATATTACTGAGTTAAGACTATCTTAGCCTTCTATATAATACCTCCTGAATGTTGAGGTTTTCTTCTCTGGATTATGGGAGCAGGCACTTTCTGACCTTGTTTGAGCACCTGTGACTGTTAGCTTTATAATCCTCTAGTGTGCTCTTGCCCCCATCTTGGGTGCAGCATTGTGGCTGTCGAAGACTGTTGTAGTTCTCTCTCCATGCAGTTTTTCCTGGGGCATTCTGACCTGTGAACTCTTGCCTTCTTGGTATCCGTAGACTCTAAGCATCATTGCCTTACTCAGGGAATCCCCCAGGCTCCACCTAGCTTCTACTTCTCTACACTGTGGCCCAGAAATCTCTGGAGCTGTTGTTTTGCTTCTTTCCCATTTCTCACTGATCACTGTTCTTATTCAGTATCATGAAAACCATTAGGTTTGGGTTTTTCATGTATAAAAGTAAATTCAAGTCTTGTTATCCATCTTCACTGATAACTGAAATTCCTTTGTCTAAATTCTCAAAATGGTTCCCTGTCACAGCCCATTTGAATCTAGTATTTTCCCCTCTTCTTCATAATGGAATTACATTAGTGTTGTAAGTGTAAATTGTAGGCTCTATCTGAAAAACTGCATAGCATCCCTAAGAAATACTATTGCACTGCTGCTTGGTGGACTCTCTTCCTTTTGTGGATTCCTAAATAGGTTTATAGGGAGTGCTAAGAGGTGGCCACATTGGTGCTTGCTGATGGTGATTGAGCGCAAAATGGGTGGTTTGATAAGGAGCAGAATGAGATGTTCATTTCTAAAAAAGTTTGTTTATTGTTATCAAACCCTCTTTATAAGTAGTTCAAGTATGAGATAGTAAGAAATTCTACTTTTGAAGTCTCTCTGTGACCAGGTACCACCTATAAGTGCCATAGCTACAGGATGAGTGGGAAGCAGATATTCTTGCCCTCAGGAAGCTTACCATGTATGGGAGAACTAAATATGCAAGCTTAAAATTGTCATACAGTGTAACAAAGTGTGACTTTTTTGGGCTGGGGTTGTAGCTCAGTAGTAGAGAAAATGTCTAGAATGTGCAAGGTCCTGAGTCTGATCCCCAGTACCACAAACAAAAACTAGGGCTTTCCTACTTAAGGACTTTAAGAAGCCAGAAATATTCTAATTCCTTGTACTATTTTGATAAAAGAAGAACAATAACATATTGATGCTTTTTTTTTTTTTTTTTTTTTTTTTTTTTGGTACTTTGGGCTTCTTGGTGAAAACAAATCTATTTTATCTAACAGCAAACAATTGAAAAACCAGGGCAAAAATATATAAAAAAACAAACCTCCAAAAAACCATTCTGAACATGACCTCTTACCAAGAATGATTTTATCTCCATGTGCCACTTTTTATTAATTTAGCTAGCTTGTAGCCACCTAACTAGAATTTACTGTTTGTTTATATGTTTTTCAGATTACTGATAGGTTTTATTTTGTTTAACAAGTGGAAAGCATCTCTAAGCCTTTATCCTTAAAATATGTATTCCCCTTAGCAGCAATGCTAGTGGAAGAAAGAGGATTGTCTCTTCTACTAAATATATTCCTTCTTTTATAAAACAATTCTAAAAGTTTGGTTTTCAATCTTATTTTGACCCATGCTTCAGGTGGCTGAATTATTTCTGTAAAACATGATCACTGAGGCATTGTTGTCCTCTAGGTTAGCATTCAGTCAGTTTCTTTTCTCTCCCATGTATACTTTTAAAAGTATATTGGTGTGTTCTTATTTTTACTTTCTTTGTTTGGTCTTTTGATACCAAAACAAATTAAATATTACTTCTCTAAGCTCAGTTTTTTAAAGACACATGATTCACAGTATAAAATTTTCAGTGGTCTTATGTGGTGCATGAAGTAAGAAACTCTGAATCTAAGTATAGTTTTAGGCTTTCCTGGTAGTAGATGGTTAGTACCAATCCACTGTATCATTGGGCTTCTTTTTTTAGGAAAACCTAATTATTGATCTAATAAAGACTTGACTTAGGAGGAAAACAAATACAATTTTAAATAATTATAGAACCAAAATTTTAACATCGATTTGTAAGAACCCTTGGTCACTTTAAATTTCTTCCCAAATTGACAAATATGGGACTTTCTCACAACAGTCAATGGAATTCCTAGAGAGAACAGTTTCTATTTTGGCAGCCCCAGGAAAATGGAGGTTGGTGCTCTTTCTGTATGGTAATTTATCTTACCTTTTAATGAATTATGAGGTAACTGTTGACTTTAGAATAGTTCTAACATGCAATAAAGTCTTAATCTATTAAAAATAAACCTATCATTTTATGAATTAAACACTCCAGCAATAAGAATTGTGCTTTAAGGAGCAGAGCATATGAGTGCTGCCATTCCTTGCTTGGTGGCACTTGAGAAGCTTTTATAGTTAACCTAGCAATTTTATGTTTGTGGGGTATATATAGCCCACTTCATCTAGGGAAAATATCCCTCATTTAAAAACTAGAATCCTTTCCAAGGTTAAGCATAATGAATTCAAGTAATATTCCTCCAAAGCTGATTTCTGTGCAGTTGGTATAAACTAATAGCTGGTTAATACGCAGCTCTTGAAGGTAAGTCATAAATGAGGTCTTACATTACCCATAGACTGAGCAGACCTACAGCCAGTTGTACTGTCCACCCACTGTGCTGAAGTAGCCTGTAGAAAAACACTGTAGTTGGTTTGATCCATATAGAAGGCTGTGACTGTGGTGCTGTGTGAACTAACATAATGCTGTGGGATGCAAAGAAGTTGTGCCCATTTTGCCAAGTACCAGGCACTGTGATGTACTCTTGTCGAAAAGAGCTCAGAAGGAAGAGGATGCAGTTCATTTACTAGCTGTGTAAGCTCAGTATCACATGAGTGAACACAACCTTCTGATACAGAAGAGCCTATACAGAGGAATGATGATACATACCTCAGTTAACTTCTTTTTGAGCAAAGATGACCAGACGAAGAGTGGTATTGCAAAAGTAAATGTCCTTTAGGCTGCACTCAAATCTGTCATCATGGACATTTTTGCATGTGTCCTATTGATCGACCACTGATTGCTCATTCTGGTTTTTATCAGTCCCACAGACCCACATGAGTAGCCATTGAGATCATTTGCTTTTGAGTCAAATTAGGGGGCATTAAATTTAGTAGATCTTAATTTTGGTTGACACTGGTAGAACTTTCTTCCTCTTCTTCTTCTTCGTCGTCGTCTTCTTCTTCTTCTTTTTCTTCTTCTTCTTCTTCTTCTTCCTCCTCCTCCTCCTCCTCCTCCTCCTCCTCCTCCTCCTCCACCACCACCACCACCACCACCACCTCCTCTTCTTCTTATTCTTCCTTTCATTTTATTTTACCTTATTTATTTATTTGGTACTGGAGATTGAACCCAGGGGCACTTAATCACTGAGCCACATCCTCAGCTCCTTTTCTTTCTTTCTTTCTTTTTTGTATTTTATTTAGAGACAGAGTCTTCCTGAGTTGCTTAGGACCTTACTGAGTTGCTGAGGCTGGCTTTGAATTTACAATCCTCTTGCCTCAGCCTCCTGAGCCCCTGGTGCATGCACCACTGCACCCAACTAATAAGAACTTCTTAATCAGTATTAAGGAGGGCATGAAAGCCTGGGGCATGTTTCCATCATGTGACTCCCATGCGCCACTCAGATATTATGCATGGGTCAAAGTCTTTGGTAAGGCTCAATTGTCATTTCTTATGTGTGTTACATTCATTAGTTTCTATTTGTGCAAGGTTTTGGTGATTTAGTTCATGTCCTATTGAAGGGTTTTCTTTTTAATTTGTATTTGAGAAATATCTAAACTCCTAACTTTTCTTAATGTTCATGGTTGAAACCCTTGCATGAAATTATTGTACTTAAGAATTAGAAAGGACTAAAAGATCATCTGATTGGACTCTGCAGATTAATAGTTTCCAAAGGTTAACTGACTTGCCCCAGACCACATATCCATTTAGAAACTGAGTCAAGACAGAATGTGATTTTTTTCTAGAACTGTGACCCTTATTTAGTGACACAAAATTCAAAATTTCCATTCACTTGCTTCCACTTCATAGAGTTGGTCTGCATTGAAGTGGGTGTATGTTGCTGAATGAAAAATAGCTTGAAAATGTGATTGAAGAGACATTCAGTATTTATTGTAGCTGCAGCTGAAGTACTAGTTGTTTTAATCACTGTCACCATTGCTTGTTTTGATCTTTACTTATATTTTTTAAATTCTGCATTCCGGTAACATAATGGGGAATCCTGGTAGCCATCCAAAAAACACTCACTCTTGAGCCCTTGCTGAGTCTCTGCTTCTTCCTCCATGTTCCTAGATAGCAAAATGAGATTCTCACAATAAGGTGGGCTGTGTTCCACCTGAACAGGCCCCCACCCCATCTCAGGTTTGCTCTTGTAGTCCCAGGAGGAATTAACTTTAGTGAAACAAACTTGGAGGCCAGACAATTTATAATCATTGGTTTGGTAGTAAGAACCAGGTCAGAGGCTTCTTTTCATTTTTTGATGAGCGCTGGATGTCTGAAGTTATTGATGCAACCTGAATTTTTAAATGCAAGTTAATACCTTTCCTGGAAGCCAAAGGCAGTTAAGATTTTCTTGTCCTGAAGAGAGTGTTTTTTTTTTTAAGTTCTTAAGATTCTTTTGACACTTTGAGTTTATTTTTTCTAACAAAATCTGACCTTAGGCTTAAAAATAAGTTTGTTAGATACCAACCTTGTGTTCCCTTGAGCTAGGCTTTAAGCCCCCAATGAACTGCAAATTGCAGAGTGACTGCTCTAGGGCCACCCTACATTAGGCTGGTACAGCTGAAGGGTGAGGAATCCATTTATTAAAAAAATTGTATGAGGCTTTTTCAAGATTATACCAGTATTTCTTTACCATGTCCAGTATAATTTTATCTTTGTAATATAGTACAGTCCCAGCCTAATAGGCAGTAATTTCCTTTATTAGACTTGCAGCTATAATGGGTTAGTAATTCTCTTAGTTCATTCATCAGATTTTTATCAGATACATTCTTTGTATCATGCATTGTGCTGGATTCTGGGAGATAATTAAGAAATGGTTCCTGAACTCACTGAGCTCATAGTCCATGAGAAAAATAAATAAATAAATAAAATTGCACCAGTCTATGAACACACTTTTACAGCACAGGCATGTGTTACAGAGGCATAAAGCAAAGATGCTGCCCTGTCTGGAGTCAAAGAAGACCACACAGCAAAAAGACAGTGTAGCAGAAGAAAGGAAAAGAATTGACTGGGCAACGATGAAGCAAAGGGCCTTTTAAAAAGAGGGAATAGGGGCTGGGATTGTGGCTCAGAGGTAGTGCACTTCCCTGGCATGTGTGAGGCCCTGGGTTCGATTCTCAGCATCACATATAAATAAATAAAGGTCCATCAACAACTAATAAAATATTTTAAAAAAAGAAGAGGGAATAATTTGTGCAAAGCAGCAGAGGCAGCAGTTTTTCATTGCTGGGACCAAATTACCTGACAAGAACAATTTAGAAGAGGAAACCTTTATTTTGGTTTATGGTTCCAGAGGTTCAGTCCATGGTCAGCTGAATCAGCTACTCTGGACCCAAAGTGAGGCAGAACATCACGGTAGAAGGGCATGGTGGAGGAGCTCTGCCCCATTTGTGGTAGCCAGAAAGCAGAGAGCTCATGAAAGGGAGAAGGGGCCACAGGGCAGATAAACTCTTCCAGGGCACACTCCCAGTGACCCACCTCCTCCAGCCACAGGTACCACCCAGTTAGTCCATTCACACTAGGATGGACTAATTGGTGGCAGCTCCAGCAGTCCAGCCCTTTCACCTCTCAACATTCCTGCATTGACACAGGAGCTTTGAGGGGTCACCTCATTATCCGTAGGAAGGTCTGAAAGAGAGTAGTGATATGTCAGCACTGAATTCAGTGTGACTGTCTTTGTCTTCATTTGGTTGAGGGAATGAAGCAAGTATTTGCTGGCTGGGATGAGCTGTGCTAAGTATTCGAAACCTCATCCTCTATCAACAGGAACTACTGGAGGTTTCTCACAAAGGGAGTGAATTCAGTTTCATGTTTGAGGAAAATGTTTTACTAATGAAGTGATGAATAAAATAAATGAAAATGGGGTCAATGGCATTCAATGATTGTGATGTAAAAATTGATCTGTGTATTTAAGAGTTAGATCTGGAACTCAGTACAGCACGGAGTTTAGAGAAGGCGAACTTGAGAAATTGATTAAACACTGATAGCATTGCTTATGGGAGGGCATCATCTCTTTGTTGAGATTGTAAGTAGGGATACTGTTTTCTGAGGTATCTGCATTCATAGCATAACCTGTACCCTTCTTTGGCATAGCTCTTATGACTTTATATTGTAATTGTGAATTCCTTCCCTGAGCTATAAACTCTTTGATCTTAGGAACAAGCTGTATTGGTGGTGTTTTTTTTTCCCCCATAACACCTTGTCCAGGATTTGGTATGTAGTAGGTGTTCAGTATATATTTTAATGTTTGGATGGATGCAACATCCATCTATGTAAGTTATTCTGTTGAATTATTTTTGTTCAAAACTACTTTTGTTTTTTTGTCAGAAACAAGACTAATATAATTTCATCATATGGTTATATTTCTTTGGAGTTTCATTTTTTAGAAAATAGCCAGACACATTTATATATATATATATATATATATATATATATATATATATATATATATATATACACACACACACACACACACACACACTTATTTTCTTTTAAAACTTTGGCTATTTGAACCCTTGGCTCAGTGATATAAATAGTAATTCATTTTTAGATGTTTTTATTTGGAAGATTTTTTAAAAAATATACTATCATGTGTCTGGTCCTGAGTTAAATACACTTAGGACTTCCATGGGGGTTCTCTGGCATCGTCACAGCTGGAGGTCTGGTGGGCTTTTGTAAATGGCATTTGGAAGAAAGTTTAGTTTGCTAAAGCATTAGCAGTCTTTTGTATTGTTTCCATCTGCTTTTTGTCTAAAGAGACAAGTGTTGGGATTTTGTTTATTTAATGGACTTTGTTTGAATTAGCTAATTCAAATTCAGCTAAGTCCAAAATTACTAAGGGAGGACATGAACATTTGCTTCAGGGATTTATTCTCTGGATTTCTTGTTGGTGAGTGGGGGGCAGTGAACAATCACCTCTGTAACTCTGTAACTATTATCCACCTAGTATTCTGAGTTTTTGTGATTAAATCATAAAAAGAATCTCATAAAGTTGCTGGGGTTGGGTATAAGGCCACATATTTAAAGAACAATCTGCAGTAAGGTATGTTGGTTCAATTTTTTTTGTTGTTTTCAAAAGAAGGGAGAAAAAATAGATATCTTTACAATATGAAAGTTTTTTATTGAGTACCTGTTTTGTGCCCCACTCCTGTATTTTTTTTATTTCACATTAACACCAACCTACTTGAGAGCTTATTGTTATCCTCACTGTACTATTAATAACAAAGTTTCCTGGCTGGGGTATGGCTCAGAGGTAAGAGAGCTCACCAGGCATGAAAAGCCTTGGGTTCTATCTCTCGCACCATCCAAACAACAATAACAACAACAAAAATAACAACACCAACAAACCCTTTGCCAGACATGTAGCACATGCCTGTGATCCCAGCAACTCAGGAGACTGAGGCAGGAGGATTGCCAAATTCAAGACTAGCCTGGAAACTGAGCAAGACACTGTCAAAGGAAGGAAGGAAGGAAGGAAGGAAGGAAGGAAGGGAGGGAGGGAGGGAGGGAGGGAGGGAGGGAGGGAAAAACAAAACCCACAATGCTTAAGTACTTGATAAAATTCCCTTAGCAGTTATTACCAGAGGTGGTTTAAATCCAGGTATTCTAACACAGGGCAGAAGCTTTGCACCACCTCCATTCCCTCCATGGCTTTATGTGGGCTGGAGGTCTTCCAGATGCTTATAAAATTGACGAAAATGGAAAGTGAAGACTCGACCTCAGTTGGAAGGGGTGACAACTGTACTGTGAAAACCAACCAGAGGGGGATACATTTCAGTTCTTCTTTGCTAACTATGGAAATCATAAATGAATTATGGCACCTTGGTAAATTAAAACTTTTCATTTCAGAAAGCTGATGGTCTTTGTGCATCTCCCCTTCAGCATGATGTATGTAACCACTGATTAGCTGACTCACTTGGTAGGTACAGTTGGCAGATGCGGGACTAATCAGTTTTACTTGCCTTGCTGTTTAAAAATTGCAATAATTTTTGCACTATCATTGTGAAATGGATGAGTTCAGAAATGGATTCAGGGACTATCTGTGTTAAACCAATGCATAAGTGATTTCACCTTCAGTAAATTTAATTCCTGGCTTCAGCTTTAGACCACAGTAATCTTAAATGAGACGTTTTGTTGCATGCTAATAAGCTCAGGGATTTTATCTGCTGCTGTTATGGTCTTTTGAAGAGGACGCTCCCATTGCAAAAGATGTCTACAATACAATGAATGGCAAGAAGAACCAGGAGTATTTCTGATTGCTTAAACACATCTGAGGTTTATTAATTTTCTGGATATGGGTTAACATGGTTCCATGAATAGGCACAGGCCTAGAGAGTAGGATTAGGAAGGTTTCCAGGGGCTCTGAACTCATGTCAAGCAAAACTGGCATGCTAGGTAGCTAAGTCAACTGAAGAGAGAAAAGACCTCGAAAGTGCTTTATCTCACCACATAACATTTGTAAATTTTATTCAATTAATTTACAGCTGCAAGGCTGGTGAGGCTGAAATTAAAGTTTTGTAAAGTTTCGATAAGGAGGCAGCCAAACATGTTTGATTAGCAGTGGCTGTTTTGGAAATGAGTTGGCAGCGATATAAAAATAGAAGGTTTGGGTTTCAGGAGGCATGTTGTCATGCTCGTGCCCATTTCATTAACTGTGGGAAGCCTGTATTTCCCACCTGTCATCAAAGGCATTTCTGCTCTCTGCTGTGCCTTTTCCAGACTGACCTCTAATACTGAAGTAAGCATCTTTTATAATTAAGTCTCATCAGCCCTATATTCTTAGAGAGCTTGTTTTGATTTGTGGAAATCAGTTATCCATGCTGCCTTTTTCTTTCTACACCCTTACAGCATGATCTGTAATTTTTATTTTCAAGTTGTGTGCATTTGTAGAAGGTGTTTATCAAAGTTTGAAGCAGTAGATGTCCCTTTATATGGAAATCAGGTTGGCCATTCATGGCCAAAGGGCTCACAAATAGGGGCACAGAGCAGGCTTTCACATAATAATAAATAGACTATTAGATTGCAGCCTTCAACGTAACAGTTACCATTATTAATTTTTAATGGATTTTCTTTTGTTTCTAAGGAACATTGCCATCTAAACTTCAGCAGGAAGATTTCAAACCCTTAAATAAAATTTAGTAGTGACAAAGATTCTTTTCTTGACCAAGCTTTAGTCAGTCTCCTGAACCTTCTGCCCAAACAGTGCTCACCTCTGTACTTCCTTATAGAAGCCAGTTTTAGGAAGATTCTGCTAAGTCACTTTAGCCAGAACCTCCCCCTCCCCAGTCCTCCATATCTGATCATCCTCTGCATCTCATTGGTTCCTTAGCCTCATCCATCCTTCAGGTGATGTCTGATCAGCCTGGTCTATCTTTAGCAAGAATCCTACCAGGTTGGCTTAGCCAGAATTCCTCTTACCCCTGATATACTACCTTTTGGTCATTTTCTATCCCTGGGCACTGCCCTGCTCCTTGCCTATACCTTCCCACTTGCCAGTACTGTATTTAGAACTGAGACCTGATCTATACTGAGATCTTTCCTCCTAGTGCCATAGTCCTGAATTAAATCTCTATTTTCCACCTTAACTACTATCCAGCTCTGATTTGCTTTGATGAGAGCCTATTTAAGTTATATTGGAGAAGCTGTCCCTGGAGAGCAAAGAGGGACTCAAGGACTGGGAAGGGATACAAAGGTAGCTTCCATCTGTAGTGTTTTATGTCTTGGAAAGGAAAGGTTTCAAATATGAAAGGAAATATGAAGAAACTGGTTGTGGAACATGGAAGTTTGCTATTCGATTCGATAGTCCTTTTCAAATTGTCTCTGGTGAGAGACCTTTTTCATTTCCAGTCTATCATGGGGCAGTATGTGGTGCTGTAGCGCTGTGGTTGTTCTGCAGCCCTTGACCCACATGCCACTTAGCACATGAGTTGCACAAGATTCAAACCTGACAGCACCCCCTGCCCCCAGACAGACTCACTGATCATGCATTGGGATGTCTCAGCCATGTCAGGCTGCTATAAAAGTTCCTGGAAACTTATTCTTAATTTTAGTTCTCATCTCATAGTGAACCCATAACAGAGATTTCTGGTCAGGCACTCTGTTAGCCCTGTTAACATGTTTGTGTGCCACACATATTTCATAATAAAAGAGTCTAAATCATTTTGGACATATTTACCTTTTCAAAGCATTTTATTCTAACTTATTTACTTATTCTGCATATTTGTCCCCAAAGTGGGTCATTCTTTTACTCCACAGATGTGTTTTGATCTTGAAGCTGTTCTAGATGCTTCCTAAAATTTAGTGATAAATAAGACCTTGTTTTTTCTCTGAAGGTTTGCAATGTAATGAAGACAGCTTCATTCAGCAAACATTTTTTGGCTCACTTGTTTTGCTTCAGGCTTTGTCTTAGGCAGTAAATATTCAAGCATATGTAATTGCTAAGCTTTTTTTTTTCTGGGAGTTCTATTTTATAGTGGTTGTAGAGCCAATATTTTCTATGTCATTGCATGCCATGGAAACCCTGAAAATGGCCATGATTTGTGATTGAGCAGGTTGAAAGTTTTGCCCAGGAGAAACATTTGAACTGTGTCTTCTGAAAGAATGAAATGGGGTCATTGTTGTTTGTTTGTTTGTTTTTAAGTTGACAAAGGGTTAAAGTCAAAGCAACAGTGTGAGCAAAACTGGAGAAACTCAGCTCACCAGAGCTTGATGGGAAGTGATGGGCAGGTTAGCTGGGATTCTAGCACAAAGCCTGTAGGCAGGTGAGAAAGGCAGGGTGGTGTAAGACAGCGTGGGCCTTGAAGTTCAGACTAACAATATTCAGCTTTTTCTTAACCACATGAGAAGATTTAAAGGAATGATCAGATTTTGGTTGGGGCACAGGCAGTATAAAAAGTGGAGAGAGACTAGTAGAGGGGAAACTAGTTAGGAGGTAGTTACAATAGTCTAAGTGAGATTTGAACTATAGCATTGGCTCTGAGAAGTAGAGGAAGGAATACACCTAAGAACTATTTCTGAGATGGAAGTGAAAGAATGGTGTATGGGAAGAGAGAGGATCTAAGTGAGAGTCCTGTGCTTGTTTACACAGACAAACAATCACCCAGAGAGGGACACATTTTTCCATGGATGAAGACATAGATACTTTTTGCAGCTGAGAGGATGGAAGATAGGAGTATCATTTTAATGGCCTTAATACTCTCAAAATAGTTAACATTATTTCAGAAAAGTGAAAAGTAGTGTAAAACTTGAAATGGAGGACAATGGGACAAATATAAATTTGCCTTGGGGAGTGTAACACCGCTTTCTTTGTTATTGCAGTTAGGATGTTTAACTTTATTTCCTGATATAGACCTTTAGCTCTCACTGTTGAGTTCCACATATTCATTCATTATTATTATTTTTTTATTAAAGACTTACCATGTGAGAGAAACATTGGATTATGAGCTTGGGATGGAAATTAAGTTGTAAATCCTGCCCTCAAGGAGTTAGCAATATGGTTGCAGTAGGTGGGCTCACAGGAAGGAAAGCTAATCTCGTTAAGAGTGTGGGGCCATGAAAGGCATGGAAGAGGTGAATGTGATATTAATTTTATGTGTCAACTTGACTGGGCTAATGGATGCCCAGACAGGTGGTAAATCATTATTTTGTTGTGTCTACAATGGTGCTTCTGGAAGAGATTGGCATTTGGATCAATTACTGAGTAAAGAAAATCTGCCATTATCCAATCTGTGAAGGCCCCAAATAAACCAAAACTGTAGAGGAAGAGGTCAGGTCTTTCTCTTTTTCATGTACAGATGGAACATTGAACATTGGTCTTCCCCTTCCCTCTTCTTTGACATTGGTTCTCAGGTCTTCAGGCTCTGGAGCTTCTACCAGAGGACACACTCTTCTTCCCTCTTCCCATTTTTTTAGTGTTTAGCCTTTGATTTGGAATCACATACACCATCAGCTACCCTGCCTCTCAGACCTTGGGACTTAGATTACACCACCAGCTCCTCTTTATTCTCCCCCCCCCCCACTATGCTGGGGAGTGAAACCAGGGCTTCATGTATGCTATACAAGCTTTCTGCCATTGAGCCTACATTCCCAGCCCTCAGCTCCTCTTTATCTAGCTTGCAGATGGCAGTTATGGTACTCTTGGCTTCTAATAATCACATGAACCAATTACCACCATAAGTGAGTGAGTGTATGTGTGTGTGTATGTGTGTGTGTGTGTGTGTGTGTGCATGTGCATGTATTTCCTAATGCTTTTATTTCTCTGGAGAACCCTGAATAATACAATTTTGAGAGTAGTATTAAAGAATGAGTACAGGTTAGTAGCTGAGAAGAGATAAGAGGAATTTTCTAAGAATAGTGAGGTATAGAGGATAGAGGGAGAGCTAACTGGGCTAGATTCTCAAAGTTTTAGTTTTACACATGAGAACTTGTTGTTAAGCAATCAAAAAAGAGCCACCCAGGGTTTAAGTGGAGGAGTCAGCCAAATTTCATTTTAGGTGGATTGTGCTGGCCATACCGTGTGGATAATGCAGGTGGAGATTCTACCCTAGTGCAGATAGGAGACAGTGCAGTTGTTCAGTGAGAGATGGTTGGCATCTAAACTAGGTTAAGCAATATTGGGAATGAACTAAAGAACTAATAAATTAATAAATACAAAACTGGCAGGAAGTGGAGATTGATTCAGATCAGAAAGTGAGAGAGCTGATGGAGACTTGAACTTGAGCTATTTAAATGGTGCAGCCGCCATGCAGAGCTTGTTGACAACCATGTTGGGAAAAGGGTGATCAGTTCACCATTAGACACCATAGGAGGTGCCAGGAGATGTCTAGCAAGTGATAAAATATCCATATGCAAAGGTCTGTAGAAAGGTGCAGTGCAAGAGGACTTTGGAAGTCACCAGCATGTAGAATGAGATAGGTAAAATGCACAAGGGAGGAATTTACACAGGCTAAACTAAGAGAATTTCAAGCAACTTCATTCTGTTTCATTCTTTAGTTAAAATTTACCAACAACTTCAACAGGTAGGAAGTAGGGCTGCTTACAGGGCACTCAGCTCAAAGGACAAAAGAAAACAATTTATATTTTACTGAATGATATTTATATTATGCTTACCTATCAGGAAGAGTGCAGAGATGCTAAAGAAAGATGGGAACCTGGTCTTTCCTTGAACTGTTGAACTGAAGGAATTCTTAAAAAGCAAGTGTGTCATAAGTTGAGAAAAATAACTAAGCTGCATATTAAAGTAATTTGTATACCATAAAATACCATTTTAGATGAACAAAATGTACAATTAAATTAAAAAAAAAATAATATAGGGTCTTGCTATGTTACCTAGGCTGGCCCTGAGCCCTTGGGGTCAAGCCATCCTTCTGCCTCAGCATTCTGAGTAGCTGGGACTAGTAGTATATGCCACTGCAGCCCTCTCAGTTTAAATGAATTTTTTGAAATTTACATAAGTTATATTTTTAACATTTTGTGTATGTGATGATTGAGAGAGTGGATCACTAATGAGGCAGATTGCCTTCCAGGTGAAGGATAGAAAAGAGGATGGGCAGAGATTTAAGGAGCACCCACTTTATGCTGTATAATGTTCTGGAAGGGGTGCAAAGAAATGGGCAGAGCCTGGGAGCTTTTTAAGGAGAATAATACCTATCTTCATTAAGCCATCAATATAAATGTCATATTATGATATGTGTTTGTTTGCTGACTTCAGCCCTTAAACGGAAGGTATAGAGTCAGATTTGCTGTTAGTCAGCTTTTTCACCAATGCGACCTAAAGACCTGACAAAAACAATATAAAAGAGGAAAAGTTTATTTGGGGCTTATAAAGTTTCAGAGGTCTCAGTTCATAGATGGCCAAATCCATTGCTGTGGGCCTGAGGTAAGGCAGAGCAGCGTGTTGGAAGGGTGTGGAGAAGGAAAACAACTTAGGACATGGCAACAAAGAAGCAGAGAGAACTCCATTCACCAGGACAAAATATATACCCTAAGACATGCCCCCAGTGACCCACCTCCTCCAGCCACACCCAACATACATACAGTTAGCACCCAGTTAATCCAGTCAAGCAGATTAATACACTAGATACCATAAGCCTCTCATAACCCAGTCATTTCATCTCTAAACTTTGTCGCATTGTTTCACACAGAAGCTTTTGGGGGAACACCTCACAACTGACTCATAGCACTTGCATTACAGTTATTTTTGTTTAACAACTATTATATTTGACTGCCACTAATTGATAATATAATTCTAAGCAGAACCCACCCTAGCATCTCAAGAAATTGTGGACATAACTTCACATATTTTAAGCTTTTTAATCTGGAAAAAGTATTAATGTATTACTAGTGATATAGTTATTGAAATGAATTTTAACAGTTTACCTGGCTTCTGGAAGAGACAAACTTGGTAATCCCTTTATCTCAGCCGGGTGTTCTAAAGCTTAAGTTTCCTGTCAGTTTTTATTGGTATTGCTTTATTTTGTTCTTTATCCTCAAAGCCTGTTTTCCTCCATGATAATATCCATAAGACTGTGTGGGGAAAAAAAAAAAGTTGCTTAGAGCATAGAATATTCACAGTCTCTTTTGTATAACTTTTACACAAAGTAGGTATTGGGTTTGTTATGGATCTTCTTGTAGGGGTTCATATTTGTTTTCTCGGAGGTTTATTGTCCTAGGATACTCATGGATACAAGAAATAAAAATAAAAGAAAATTGGGTTTGCAAAAAGGACCTTGTTCAAGCTCAGAGTGTGTTGGGGAGGGGTGTCCTTTGTCTTGGAAATATGGAGACAACCTTGAATTTTGAATTAAACCCCTAGTCTCTGGAGCCAGGTTTCCAGCCCTAAGGGACAATAAGCTGGTGGATGGGGATACAAAGGCTGCAGGCCACTCTGTGCAAACAATGGATGTTGGTATGGGGTTGACCCAGGTGGTATCTGCCAGTGTGGGTACATGCTCAGCCAGGAAGCCCATAAACCTGTGAGTGACTCCGAGTAGGGAGATCTGACTCATCACATTGGAAAGCAGTGACGGCCCACAGTACTGTCTGATTTCTTCAGTATCTTCTTGGAACTCTTTAATCAACATTTCTGCACTGTCAGTTGAGGGACTATGAAAAGATTATGCTAATGTAAATATTAACCCCAGTAAAACAATTAGGAAGGGCAGTTTGTTAGGTAAATGTAACCTAGTGCATCCCAGAGATGAACAGCATTTATTATTATTATTTTAAATTAGCCACTCCAGTTTTTCTTTTCTTTTGCATGGAGATGAGAGCTGCTTATCTGTGCTGGACCATCCATAAATACTTCCTAGGTACTGTACTGCTAATGGTTATTCAATGATTTAATCAGAAAGGACTGGCTTTGGATTTCTGATGAGGTAATGAGAATTGGCATTTAACAAGTTAATTGGAATTGGAAAGAGCTATTAAAAGGCCATGAGAAGGTCTTTCATGAAACCCTTGAATATGCTTCAATCTGAAGATCTTATTAAATTATGCTAAGGGTGTATTTTCCTTTCACTTTGAATCACCCATTAGGATCATCTAATCAGCTTCCTGAATGTTGCTTCAGATGAAATTATTATTAGTATCATAACGTTAGAATTTTTATTTTTTTCTCTTCAATTGTCAGTAGTGAATCAGTGTTCAATAGTGATGATGGCTTTTAGTACTCAGTTTCAGCAATTGTTATTTTTGTGTCAAAGGCATGGTTGTTTCCTTTGTACAGACAGCTTTGCTTTACTCATGTGTCACATAGAAATCAGTTTCTTGCCACAGTGAAACAAATGGAAATGGTCAAATTCCCCTCCCTCCCTCCCTCCGTCCCTCCCTCCGTCCCTCCCTCCCTTCCTTCCTTCCTTCCTTCCTTCCTTCCTTCCTTCCTTCCTTCCTTCCTTCCTTCCTTCCTTCCTGTCACTGAGTTATATTGACAGACCTTTTATTGTTTTTATTTCGAAACAGGGTCTAAATTGCTTAGGCTAGCCTCAACCTTGTGATTAGCCTCAACCTTGTGATCCTCCTGCCTCAGCCTCCCAGGTGGCTGGGATTATGGTATACATCAGCAGACAGCCTTCATCATTCCTTTGCTGTTTATTTCACAGACAATCATGAGACAGAATAATTGTTTCAAAATAAATATTCCCTTGAATTTGTTCTTAGCAAGTAATTTCCTGTTTGAGGCAAACTATTAGGATATTGCTTTTTGTTATTCAACTCACCAGTTTCATAAAACCAAATATATTATATTTGCTAATTGAAAATTATTATATGCTACCAGAGGTTGGCTAAATAAAGGGTGGGGAAAAGAAAATTAAGAAACAGTCTGTTGCTTTATTAACAAGAAAAATCCACTTTTTTTTTTTTTTTTTTTTGGTACTCAGAGATAACCTGAAAATTGTTTGGCAGATGACATTTCAGATTTTTTTAGAATTTTGTTTTTCAATATTTTAACATGTGTTTATGTATAATACTCAAAGGATTAAATGTGTGTGTGTGTTTGTTTATAACATCAAACTGGTTATACCTTCCTCTATGTAGTAATTATGTTTTTGAAAAGCTGAATATAATAAAATTTTTGTAATTTAAATACCAGTTTTATAGGACCAGGGAAGCTGTCCCAAAGAAATAAAATCTCATAATCTCAGTAATAAACATATATATGTTTTCTTAATGTAAAATTCAGAACAATATAGATAAAATTTAACTTAGCACAGATGTTTCTAATATTTGTTATCTAAGCATATATTTATTTTGTAGATGAAATAAAATATTATAGAGGAACTGAAAAGGAGATTCTTTTGAAGAAACTAATAGCTTCTTATTGACCTTAAATACTTAAATGTTCAAATAGTAGGTTTTTTCTAAATCCACAAAATGTGAAATATTTTCTTCTAAAGTCTATGGTTGGTGCCTTTTGACTTTCTTGAACTCTCTTAATACAGTAGGTTCTTAAATGTGCAGGACATCTGGAAACTTAAGTAATTCCCACAGGGCTTTTGACCTAAGATTCAGGACTTTCTTAGATTGACAATGACAGAATAGTGGACATGTACCTATTGACATGCAAGCGGCAGATGAATGTGAGGGTCAGCACTTTCCGAACTAATCCATTTTCTTACTTGTGATTTTTACTTGTGTACCAAATCATAGCACTATTTTGAGTGCACGTGTAGATATAATTTTCTCTAGTTTATTACTAATTTAAAAAAATATTTATTTTTTAGTTGTAGTTGGACACAATATCTTTATTTTATTTGTTTATTTTTATGTGGTGCTGAGGATTGAACCCATGGCCTCGCATGTGTTAGGCGAGCGCTCTACCACTGAGCCACAACCTCAGCCTCGTGTATTACTAATTTTTGAGGACATGTGTTTATATCTTGTTCATCTTTTTATGCAAATAAAATATTAAAAAACAAGTCAAAAAGTAATTTATAAATAACTAGACACAGGAATTGCAAAAAAACAAACTACCACCACCACCAACAACAACAACAACAAAACCAATACTACAACCTTTAAGGATGGTAAAAATCCAGTAGGTAAATGCAATGCCAATAGCTATCTCTGAAATAAAATACAAATTAAACTTAACACCAAATAGTTTCAATTACAGAATCATACTTGGAAAGAAAATATGTACTTGAAGAAAACCAACTGGATTTAGGATTGTCACTAAGCTTTTATTTTTTTTATTTGTTCTTTTTAGATATACATGATAGTAGAGCATATTTTGACATATTATACATACATGGAGTATAACTTATTCTAATTAGGATAGGATTGTCACTAAGCAAAGTCAGTTCAGAGGCTAACTAAGGTGACCTGGGTCTAGTACACCATACATTTTTCTAGATCATACTGGTATGGAGATGTGCAAGTCTAATTTGGGCATGAAGCAGGGCAAGCTGTGTGCCTGGGAGTGGCACTGACCTCCTAGCAGGAAGTACTGAGTGGGAAGTAGTGTAGCCTGGAGGTGGATATTGGTGTTCCAACCTTCTCCCTACTTCTGCTTAGTGCTTGGCACAGATGAAGCAAACATAAAATTAAAGGTCTTGAATTGAGGACCATTTTGTTACTGGCGAGAAAGTATAAGGTGACCAGAGCTATTTCTTTGAAAAACTCTTATTTTTCACCTTCTGTGCATCTTCCAAGAACTTGTAAGAATTGAAGAAACAAATACTTTATGATTAAAGAATATTTATAAGGCCCCATGAGGCAGTTTCAGATTGGATGTCCATGTGTAGTACTTCTGAATCTTAGATTCCTGTATTATGTACAGGGAAAAGAATCAAATAAATCAAAAGACTTGGATGAACAGTGCCCATGACGAGCAGAGAGCCCATCATTTCCTGGCCTTTGATGCAATGGGCAGATCATTTGGCTCTTGCTCTGAGTGTCTCTATACTTGCTGTTATATGATTGGACATGGAGTTACAGTGATAAACATTTGCAAGAACCATAAATTCTTTTGTTCTACAAAAGCTGGTTTGGGTATCTTTTTCATGTACATTGTCGTATTAGTCCTTACTACTTTTTGATACTAAGGCTAAGAATTATGTTGTATTCTAGTTAAGCCTTTGTGGACTGTCTCCTAAGTACTCACATTAATCAGTATATCTAAAAAGAATTCCCATTAAGTACAGTGGACTGAGATTGCCAGATGTCTTATGCGGAACAAAGAATATTGCTGTTTAAAGGATTTAAATCTCAGATCTTCGTTCTTCCCACTGTCATAATTTTCTGAGTGCTGAGGCACTGCAGATCTTGTCTTTGTTTCTTCAGTAGGCTTTTTGCCAGCAAAAGGGCCTGGAAAAGGGGGTAATAAGAGAGACTTTCTGCACAGAACTTCTTCCTAGCCCACCACTGCCCTCTGAGAAGAGCACTTAAGGGTTTAGTATTTCAGATAGGCTATCCTCTTTGGTCTGTTTGCTGTTGAAAAAAAGCAAGCCCTAGACACAAAGCAAGCTCTAGACACTTGAGCAAATAGCAATCAGCCTGACTACATATACATACTCCATAGCAAGTTATTCTGCATTCTTTCTTTTTTTTCTTTTCTTGCTCCTTAAATAGAAAATGTTAATGCTTCCTTTTCAACTCTAGAGAAGTTGTTTGTTACATGCTACTTATTACTCCATCCTCCTTAGAATTGCATTTCTAGTATTCATATGGGGAAATGTTTTATATAATTTCCAATAAGTATTACAGCATACTATTTTATATAGTATGGTTAGTTAGAAGGTGTGTTTGTATGACTGATTTACTTAAAGGAAATTTTCATACTGAAGCTGATGTATAAAAATTATGATGGGATTGAAGTTGATGTTTCAGGCCATTTCTCCTTTGAGGGGAAGCAGCTGCATCATGCAAGCTTGGCTATTGGCTTAATTAATTTGGTGATTTTGGAGTCATGGCCTGCATTTCCCTTGTGATTTTCACTGTTTAACTCCTGTTGATGCATCAGTACCCAGCTCAAACATCCAATCTTTTGTCCATTTTGTTTCTTCCAATCCTTTAGGCAGGATTTGTCTTCCCAAAAGAACCTTGTACTTAACTCACTATTTTATAATTACGGTTGTGTGCTGACTCTTCCACCTCATCATATCCCACTGTGTATTAGTAATTTCTGCTCTCGTGCCTTGCTGATTATCTGGCATACAGTGTAAGTTCAATAAGAATTTGATAAATGAATTATTAAGTAGCTAAAACCTATAAAAGACTAACTTAAGGGTGATTCTTTGATATCATACAATCCAAAATCCAACAGGCTTAAAAAGTCTGGAAAGTTATGGATTGTAGAAGGAGAAGTGCTCTCGAGAAGGCCCATCTAGAAGAACTCCAAATATCCAGACATATATGTACATCATGATTATAAAACTTAGGTCCTCTAGTCTTATGCAGTGGGTAGAAGTGCAAGGAGTGGGCCTCTGTTTCAAAGTTCCTTAACCTGTAGAAGGTTACCTAGAGCAGATTGCAAAGTCTCCTTTACAAAGTTGGTGTGAATTTAAGTGATGGAAATTCCCTTCTCTTTGTTTGTTAATTGTAATAGAAGATTACCAATAGCCTCAAGGTAGTATTTTCCTGTGGCCAGAAATGACTTGAATGTTAGAAATATTGAATAATCCTCTTCCAAGCAGTTGCCCTGTGAAAGGGGCTGGAGAAGTCCTTGCAGTGAGAGTATAGCTTCTCTCCCTAGTGTCCACTCACCTGCTTCCCTCACCAGCAAATGGGTTTTGGTATTGTGGTAATCCTGGCCCTGTCCTGATGGGGGATATAAGTGGGATGGTGGGACACATACCACACTACTTTAAACAAACCATCAATTTGCATAAATTTTTCTCTTTTGCGAAAATCAATTTTAGCAGGGAAAGGGAACATGCCAGTAAATGAGATTGTTTTTACATTTGGTATGTATTCAAATCAGCACAGGGTCCTTTGATACCATTTTACAATTGTTCTCATGCGAATATACTTTCTATTGGAGTTTTAAAAACAAAGTGAAGCCAGGCACAGTGGTGCACACCTGTAATTCCAGTGAAGGGGGAAGCTGAGGCAGGAGGATTATGAGTTCAAGGCCAGCCTCAGCAACTTAGTGAGTTCCTAAGCAACTTAGTAAGACCCTGTCTCAAAATAAAAAATAAAATGGTCCAGGGATGTGGCTAGGTGGTAAAGCACCCCTGGGTTAAATCCCTAATAACAACAACAACAAAGTATATATGTTGCTCAAAGGTATTGTTTTATAGTGTTAGAAGCTTAAAAATTTTAATGTACAGAATTGTTTTCTAGGGAATGGAAATGGATTTATTGCTTGTTCTCCTGTAGTTTCCTCTTTTCTGACAGATGTTGGGTAATTTTAAGCAGCATTTTAAGTTTGCACAATGCCACTCCTTCAGACAAAAATAAGCACTTAAAATGACCCCAACCCTGGAAATGTAAGATTATGCATTTTAACTAATTAAATTTATCATAAGTAAATATAATACCATACACATAACCTTTAATCTAAATTGACTCTTTGCTTGAAGCAAGATTTGAATGGATAACATGCATAATAGGACAAAAACTTTTCTCTTTTATAATGTAGATAAGTAAGAGCTACGTATGATTTTAAATGACTAGGGGATGTCCACAGATTTTTTTTTGTTTGTTTGTTTCTACAATTGACCAGCCTTGCTGGTGATGAATAGTAATAAGTTGTTTAAGACACTATTTTCTTGTCTCTTTTGTCTTTGTGTCCAATATAAAGATTATAGGTATTGTAGAGATTAATGTTTATATAAAAATCCTGTGACATTAAAAATAAAAGTAGCATTTGAAGCACAGGATTAATGTTCCTGATGCAGACTTAGCATCAAGCTAATCATTCATGCCTGTTGACACTATATTTAACTCAGTGAGCTCATACTTTCCCAAGAACTATTAGGATTTCTAGTGGAGTGTCAGTCACACACAGAACTTTGTCTAAACCGTGTTTTAAAAAGAGCTGCCTCTAAGTATGCCACAGAAATGCTAGAGCACAAATCAACAGCATATTCTCCTTGACCACTGGAGAAAAGAGCGGCAGCCAAATTTAAAGCACATTTTCCCAGTGTGACTCCAGAACTAATTTCGGATCTTGAGTGACATAAGGGCTTTATTGAGAAAGAAGTTGCCATTCTCTCCGCTTCCCCTTGTCCATTTAATGACCTATCTTAGTTGTTACTGAGAGACTGGAGGAGAAAAGCTCTTGCATGTGATTATGTGGACTGTCCTTTGCTGGAACTGGTTTCTCCCCTTTTCAGGACACATGGAGTGCGCTCGAAAGGGTTTTAATGGTTCTCGCTTTTGCTGTTCAGATACATCTTTGTGGATTTTTCTACATCCTTTCTAATTTACTTTACTGTTTTGTTTCTTTGCAGCTTAAGGATGGGTTTGAAATGATTTCACTTTAATCTTAATAATACTAACTAATTCCTCTTCAATAAGAGATTGAAAAATGGACCCTCAGAGGCCACCTCCTAAGGTTCCAAGGGAACAGAGGGAGAAAAAGAACAGGGAAAAAAAAACTGACTGGATTTTTTGAGTCTCAGCCTCTTGGGAAATATAAAGAAATTTCTTTCTCCTGCATTTCCCCCAATCTGTCCTGTACAAAACACCTCCGCACCCTGAAAAAAGGCACCAACTCCAGTCCTAGGTCTTCAGTTTAGCCTTATGGGAGTGACAAGTACCTTGAAGGATGAGGAAATGCTGTTGATATGTGTGGCTGGTGTAAGGGTCTGTCAGTTGTATCTACTCCTCTGGGTTCATACTGCATAAGATGAAGAGGCAGTTCTGCCAGACAATTTTGGAAAAGTAGTCAGAATCTTATTTTTTTAGGCTATTATAAATGGGATATGAAAAAATGTTCAACATCTCTAGCAATTAGAGAAATGCAAATAAAAACTACTCTAAGATTTCATTACACTCCAGTCAGAATGGCAGTTATTAAGAATATAAGCAACAATAAGTATTGGCGAGGACGTGGGGAAAAAGGCACACTCTAACATTGCTGGTGGGACTGCAAATTGGCACAACCACTCTGGAAAGCAATATGAACATTCCTCATAAAACTTGGAATGGAACCACCATTTGACCCAGCTATTCTACTCATTGGTTTATACCCAAAGGACTAAAAATCCGCATACTACAGTGATACAGCTACATCAATGTTTATAGCAGCTCAATTCACAATAGCTTAATTGTGGATAGTTGAATTCTAAACCAGTGGCTATTTGAATATTTCATGATTACCAGTTGGAGGAGTGATAAGGATGGGGCTTCAGTCTTTTTAAATTTTCATGTTAAGTCCAGAATGAACCTTATCAATTGTATTCTACCTAAATTGATAATCATGGCAGTTTGGAATCCTACTTTGCAAATTGTGTTGGTTTGTTTTACTGTAAGGTTAAATATTAAAATGATGAGGCGCAAGCAGGTTCTGTCACACTACATTTGCAGATAAAGTTCCTATGTTGGTAGGTAGTATTTCTGATAGAATATATTTGTCTTAGTCTGTGTTTTTATAGCTGAAACAAAATACCTGAGTCTGGGTACTTTATAAAGAAAAATGTTTCTTTAGCTCACAGTTCTGGAGGTTCAAGAGCATGGCATCTTCTTGGCTCTGTGAGGGCCTCAATAGTAGATGGCACCACAATGGCAGGAGCACCTTAGAGTGGCAAGTGACATGTGCTAAAGAAGGAGATCACATAGTGAGACAGGAAGAAAGAGACTAAGGAGTGGCCAAGCCTAGTCTTTGAATAACATACTCCTCTCACAGGAGCTAATCTACTGCTGCAAGACACTTTGTATTAATCCATCCATAAGGTAGAGCCTCCACAACCAAATTACCTTCCCCAGGCACCTCACCTCTTAAAGATTCCACCACCTAACACAGCCATACTGGATACAAAGCTTATAGCCCATGATTTTTTGGTGGAACAAACCATGTCTGAATGTGACAATGTTCTTTATTTAGAGAAAAGTGTCATAGATACTATGGAAAACAACCCCCCTCCAGCTTTTGTAAGAGCCTCTTGGATTTTTCCCCCCTTAATATTGTTTCCCTATTATTTGAAGAGGAGAGAAAACACCTACTGACGTCAAGATGAGAAACCAGGAAAGCTTTATTTTACTTATTCAGTCAACAACTTTTTATTGACTACCTGATATATTCCCTTGTGCTAAAACCCAGAGATGTAGAGATGTAACTTTCCTGTTTCATGACTCTTATAATCTCATGGGGGAGTTAAGGTGTTGTATGAGTGGTAAAAAGTAGCAAGAGATGCTTATTCCCTTAGAACAAAAGTAACAGAATGGATACAGAAACAAATTTATGTGTTTGTAGATTTGATGGCAGGAATTCGAGGACACTTCTAACCAGAAGCTCATTATGGAAGGAATGTTCATCTGCTAGAATTTTTCAGGGTAATTGGTGAATTTGGATTTTTGGAGACTCAGGAAGTCCATAAATGATCATTAGAGAATGAGGAGGCTAGCATAAGATGAAATTTAGGGCCAGATGAGAGTGGTGTCCATGCATGTATAGTGGTGCTGAGCTTCTCGGTCATGTGCATTTGGCCTGTCTTCCCTCAGTAGTCAGCTGTAGGCAGGGAGAGGAAATGCTTACTTTTCAGTCATATGAAGGATTGATATTGAGAATCTCTCCATGTTCAATTGTATTTATTCTGGAATATGCAGGGAACCTATTCCTTTGTTGAAAGTATTTGACACTCAAGAAATTTTCACTAGCTTATTTGATTATTTGACAAAAATGGTTTAGATTGACATTGTATGCACCATAGAAACACCCACTGTTAAAAAAAAAAAAGACATCTTTCCAAGAAATATTGCCTAATGATCCTTTCTTTGGGAGCTGGGGATAGATTTAGTTCCACATGATTGATCTCTCTCATGTGAGTACAACTAGGACCTCAGCCCCAGAGGCGCTGTTCTCAGGGGAGGGACTGGCAAGCCACTCTGGACTGTTTCCTTGAGGTCTTAACCAGAAAAGATTTGTTACAGCTTTGCCATTCAACTCTGTTTTCATGGCTTTTACATTTTTATGCATAGTGACAAGCCTCATAGTGTCCTTGAGATGTGCATTTGTTGCAAACTGACCTAAGCAATTTTTTTTGTTTACTAATTACATTTAAATATATCTGTAGCCTTCAAGAGTTACAGTTAAACAGAACTGGAGGTCTTTTCACCTATAAGCACAGTTCTAGGCAACATGTTATGAAGAAATCAAGTCTCAGACTGGTTCACATACAACTGTAAGCATTTTTTCCAAGCAAGCACCAAAAACTGCTCTACCAGCCTGTTCTGTAAACTTATTGAAAACCCTGCCTCCTTGTCCTTTTAGGTACTTCAATAAGTACCTCATATGGAAAGATTCACTCGAAACAGAATTTTAGCTTCAGGGTTCAGCTTACCTACTTGTAGTTGGTTGACAAAAATCCACAGCTTCTCGTTCCATTATATTATTAAGCCTAGCATGCCTTTTAGAAGCACATGCTGTTATAGGATGTCTGTATAGTATCCAAGTAGAATATTTGGAGAACAAAAGGGGAGCTATTAATAATTAAGCTGTGGTGATAGTAAATGGGACTTTTGCAGCCTATGGTTCCTACAAGTTGACAATTTGGAGCCTATGGTTATGGCTATTGTAGCTATTGGGCATGCTGGACTCTCATGCCCTCCCATGCCCATGTTGGACTCTTACACAAAGGCATTGAAACCTCTGTTTCACAAGGAAGAATTATTTCTCTCACCTATAATGCAGATTAATTAGACCTTTAAAGCTGATAAAAGACAAAGATATTCAAAACCTTTCTGTAATATAGGAGAGGAAAAATCAGCCCATCTTGGATTTATGTGTGGGGCTTCTATAGCAAAAGACTGATTAGGGGCTCAGAGACCTTGATAAGGAAATGAGGACTGGAAGAAACAGTTAAACTGGAGTGTTTTTAGTAGTAGGTTTGGTGGAGAATGGAGAATAGAGGGGAAATATGGTAGGACAAAGCAGGGATCAGGAAACTATAATAAGCTGGAGTCCCTTAGCAAGGCCTGTTGGTTCAGATTCTTCTCTGTACCCCTGTGTGTTAGAGGTAAGGATGTTGCTCCTTTCGGGGTCTATGGAGGCCACCTTTCACATGAGGGTCTTTTGATCTGCTAAAATGTCCTTCCTAAGTTTTATGACCTGTTTCAGGGAGGAGGGCAGAAGGAAAGTCAGAGTGGCCTTCCTGCTTCTTGTCATTTTCTCAAAATCCTTTAGCTTTAAATATCCATTATGCCAAGATGCTATATGTTGGAATAGCATGTCCTGAACTCCATCAGCTACCTCTGGGTTTGTGGCATGTGATTAAAACATATCAGATGATAAATAACCACCCTAGAGTAATTTTTCATTAGATATTTGAGATATTAACTAATACCATTAAGACATGAGCTAAAACTAAACAAAATATATATAAATCACATTGTGGAAATATTTAATATTTGTTATAGGTATTGTAACAGTACCTTAGTTTGAAATAAAATCCAGTGTTTTCAGGAGAAAATGCAGTATTTCTTATTCTAACTTTTAAAGATTCATGAAGAGAGGGGGCTGGGGATGTGGCTCAAGCGGTGGCACGCTTGCCTGGCATGTGTGCGGCCCGGGTTCGATCCTCAGCACCACATACAAAAACAAAGATCTTGTGTCCGCCGAAAACTAAAAAAATAAACTTTAAAAAAAAATTCTCTCTCTCTCTCTCTCTCTCTCTCTCTCTCTCTCTTTAAAAGAAAAAGAAGCATGAAAAGAAAAATACAAGTAAATGCAGCATTTAGCAACAAAGTATGCTCTTTTCTTTTATGTACTCTTATGTGTCCTCTATAAAATATTAATGTGCGTCTTTGCTGGTAAAATAGTATGCTCTTAAGAATATGGATAGTCACTGATAATTTGTAATTATTTGCTAGATTTTTTAAACTAAATAATTCAAAGGTAGCACTAAAGGATCAATAATCAGCCTGTTAAAGAATGAATAATGCAATCAATTCACATTTCTTTTGCTGTGACTGATAGAGCAATAACAATTTACCTTTCTTATGTTCTGAAGGCATCTAAGAAGAAAGTATATAAACATTTTAATGTATGCAAGTATATTTTTCAAAAAGGTAAAAATATGATTCTCATACAAAAAGATAAGAAGCATTTGTCATTTTTTGGCGGGGGGGAGTCAATAGGATAGGAAATCAGACCTCTAGAAAATTCCAGTGGATAAGTATTTATAGACACTGAGAGAATGCTAAAGTAAGTTTGTAAGATTAGAAAATTGGTTAATGACTCAGGGCAATAAAACTAATCATTTTGGCTTTATGATACAAGAATCATTTACACTCTTATAGACAAAATTCTGAAAATTAACATCTCCTTTTCATTCTGATTCTGATAATAAATAATAAATCAAAAAATCGTATATTATTTTAAACTATAAAGTAATCCTTCACTGGGCTTGTTTAGACAGTGGGTCCTATGTTGACATTGAAAGGATATTATTCTTTTGGGGCTGAGGACATAGCTCAGTTGGTTGAGTGCTTGCCTCGCATGCACAAAGCCCTGGGTTCAATCCCCAGTAACACACAGACACACACACACACACACACACACACACACACACACACACAAAAGCTGTCCAGAAAGGATATTATTCTTTTGATCCATTTCTACATTTTCATAATATTGATAAAAAAGATTTTATTTGGTTTGGCTTTGGTTTATGTTGAATTATACAATTATTAAGCAAATACCAAATATTGACTTTTGCATGTATATTGTGTTTTGTTTGAATGTTAATTTGTTTGGACCAAAGAGTGATTTAGGATCTAGTACGAGAAGGGGCTTATAGTTTCAATTTGTCTAATTTATAATTAAGACCAACTGTGTTTTGATATGGAGCTTTTATTTTGGATGAAGAAAGTTCCTTAACTATCCAGGAGCATAAATGGTCCTTAGGCCACCTTGGAGAAGTATACCTATTTTAATTATTTTTTCTGGCAAGGGGAAAATTGTGTTCAATTCTGAACTGGCATGCTAGTAATTTAAAAAATTGAAGTGAGGACAAGAAGAAATTGATTATTATATTTAACTGTACTTATACCTTGCAAAAACTGTCTTCTTTTGGAGCTTGAAAGAAAAAAAAAAAGCCTTTTTATGCAGAGAAGTCTTTGAGGTCTAATATTTTAGGCATTGCTTAGGTAGGAGTTTAGGTTCTGACTTTGGATTATACAGTAACCACACCCTTCCCGGGTGGAAACCAGCTGACTATGTAGATGACACTTTTCCTTCATCACAGTCAAGGTCATGGGAATTGAATTGTCTTAAATTTCCTTGCATTGGGTTGCATTGTTTGTTGCTGTACTAATCAAACAAATTGGTAACTTATATTTGCATTGGTGATAAACTTCTCTAAAAAGTGTTTCAGTGTGTTTCTGATTGACACACACTAATTACCTATACATGTAATCCAAAAATAGGCTGTACAGCCATCTAAGTCTCGATTCTTTCATTCATTCAGCAGCTGCTACTGACAACCTATTAGTTTATTATCAGACATTGTTGTAGATATTAGGAAGACAGCAGTGAAGAACCCAGGGAGGGAAATTCCTGTCTTTAATAGAGTTCACATCCTAGTCAGGAAGACAGACAGTAAACTAACATAAATAAAATCTTGTGGTTTTTAGTGCTTTGTGTAGCAAAAGAAATCCTGAGCTTGGACACCAAGTTTAAGGTATCTTAAGGATTTCACCCCTCATCTGGTAAGAAGGAAAGAGTTCTGGGCAGTCTTTTTCTTTAAAATCATAGAATTTAGATTCTCCACCTTTCTCAGTTTGTTTTTTTTTTCTAAAATAAAAAAGAACTTTTCCTATAAATATGATAAGGTTGCCCCTAGGATATTAACCTAAGAGTTGATGAGGAAAGTAAATGAGAACTTTAGGGATCCTAAATAAAGGATAAATAAAGGATTTATTTAGAATAAATAAAGTTGAGTTGTCATAAGCAGCATTAATTTTTCTAATTGTCCCAAGGTGTTCAGAAATTAACCGCCCCCCATGGAATTTTTAAAAAATTTGCTCTTCCCTTGCCTTATTCTAATGTGGTTCTCTAAGTCACTAGAAATCACATTTTTTGGCTGATAAAAGTCATTTAAAATTAATGTCAATTTTTGTGGTGTTGTGTGAGATATTTATTTAATTCTGTTTTTCATGAGATAGATTTCACTTCATCTCTATTACTATTATTCCGTAATTTGATTTTGGTTGTGTTTTGTGTGGAAAACCAGAGTTTGCAATAAGGATGTGTTTGAGCCTCATCAGTTTCCACTCAGCTTGTCTTTATGTATTTATTTATTTTTAAAAGTGGTTCTCGAGTGCCAGCAACTCTGCTAGTGACCAGGCAGTGGGAAAGACACACAAGGCTCTCAAGGCTCAGTTTTTGTCTCCATGAGCCTAAAACTACTTGAAAGCTTATACAAGTCATTTTATTTACTTACCCATATTAAACAATTAGAGAAAAATAACAAGAAATACAGTGGACTATACCTGGGAAATTGGGATGGGAAATTAATTAGGTTTTAAACATATCACAAAATGTGAAAAAAATATAGTCAAAATTCTCTTGAAAATTCCCTATATTGTCCAAAAAGTTCAAGCAATATTTCTTTTTCTTTCCTAGAAGACAAAAAAAAAATCCTTAAAAATCATTTAGACATTCTTTTAACATAAATGGCCTATTTCAGACTTGATCTGCTCTATCAGAATGGAGGAGTTCCAACCTTCCTTATCAATCTATCATTGTTTGTATGATGTGAATCTGCTCTGTGTCATTAGGTTCCAAAATGCATGGCGTATTGCACAAATCTAAGGAAACACAACTGGTATTAGCCAGAATGATCAGAGCAGGTTTTGTGGGGATCTTTATTTGTTTTTTGTCTGTCTTCTTTCACTAAAATAAAACTGCCATAAGAATGAAACATTTTGTTCGTTGGTGTATCTCTGGTACCTAGAAACAGGGTATTTGCTAGGTACTTAGTAAGTAATGGTTGAATGGCTCTATGGAGAACCCCTGAAAGTCATTGTTGACTCCTTTCTCCCTTATCTCTACATCAGTCGGCAATACATCTGGTCAGTACTATTTCTTTATTCTTTTGTAGTACCAGGGATCGAACTCCAGACTCACCTAGGTGAGCACTCTACCACTGAACTATATCCCCATTCCTTTTTTTTTTTTTTTTTCAATTTTGAGACAGCATCTCATCACGTTGCTGAGGCTGGTCTTGAACTTAAAATCCTCCTGCATCAGCCTCCCTGTTAGCTAGGGTTATAGGTGTGCACTCCAGTGCACCCAGTCTATCCTCCTTTTTAATTTCAGCATTTCTCTCAACTACCAATACCTCAATTCAGGCTACTATTATATGGGTCACTGCATCAACCTTTGTCCTGATTTCTATGTTTCCAGTTTGGTCTTCTTCCTTTAGCCAAGAGTAGCTCTATAGAATGTTGATGGTAATTACTTCTCTTCTTTAAACCATCTGGTGATTCCCTATTACCTGCAAATAACACCCAGGGTTATGTTCTTAGAGTAATGACAAAGACCCTCATATTCTGTTCCCTGCTGACCTCTCCAGTCTTTTTGGCTGTGTCTACATACTTTGCATTGGTGCTCCTGCTGTACTGAGGCTCTTCAGTCCTGCTGTGTTTTCTGTCCTGTGACAGAACTTGAATTGCCTCCTTTCCACTCTCTACCTACAAAGCTTTTTTCCAGAGCTTTCCCTAGGCTCTCCAGTCTGAGTTACATGTCACTCCTTTATGCTCCAATAATGTCCTGATTCTTTCTTCCCAGACTTAGTTACTTTTCCTCTGGGGTTGATGGGATCTGCATCACCTGTTACTTATCTGCTTCCTCTTGTTGGTTTTTTTTTTTTTTTTTTTGTCATCTCTTTGAGGTAAGGAATTGTATCATGAATTTTTGTAACTCTAGGAACTAATATAGATCTGAGATGTAGTCTATAGCATATGTTTGAAAGATGGATGAGCTTCACATATTCTAAAGACAAAAGTGAATTGAATATTAGAACATAATGGATAATGGATTCAGAGTAGAGGAAAACCAATTAAAAAAGAGTTCATTTTGTTGTTGCTTTTGTTAGAAATTGTGAATAGCAGGCTGTGCCCTCCTCTGAGTTGCTCCACGTTGTATAGAACAGCAATACATACCCCTGAGTTACTACATTTTGTAAAGCAGCAGTTTACCTTTGCTGCTGCTGCTTCTTCTTTGGTACTAGGGATTGAACTCAGTAGCAGGTACCCACTGAGTCACATCCCTGTTTTGAGATAGGCTTTTGCTGAGTTTCTGAGACTGGCCTCAAATTTGCAATCCTCCTGCCTCAGCCTACTGATTTGCTGAGATTATAGGCATGTGTCACAACACCCACCTGAGCTACTCCATTTTGAGTGCAAGTGCTAAGGCAGAATGACTAGGCAACTTGTTTAGGCAAATAGATAATCACCAGATGTTGAATACACAGAGAACTTATTGAAAAGAATAACTCCCAAACTCAAAGCTCAATTTTAAGGTACAAACTCATGAAAATATTAATTATACTAATAAAAGATGACCACTTGTGAAATCATCACATTAAGTCAGAAGCACATGGATGCATGGACATATCAAGCCCATAGCAGAGGAACCAAGCCCATGAGCTTATCAGATGAACCAGACCACCAAATATGCAACCTCATCACCTGAATCACATTAAAGAAATGGCATCAAAGACAGTGGTATGTTTTTATGTTCTTTGGGTATAGACCAAGGAGAGGGATAGCTAGGTCAAATGGTGGTTCCATTCCTAGTTTTCCAAGGAATCTCCATACTGCTTTCCATATTGGCTGCACCAATTTGCAGTCTCACCAGCAATGTATGAGTGTACTTTTTCCCCCACATCCTCACCAACACTTATTGTTGTTTGTCTTCCTAATAGCTGCCATTCTGACTGGAGTGAGATGAAATCTTAGAGTGGTTTTGATTTGCATTTCTCTAATTTCTAGAGATGATGAATATATTTTTATATATTTGTTGATTGATTGTATATCATTTTCTGAGAAGTGTCTGTTCAGGTCCTAGGTTGGGTTATTTGTTTTTGGGTTTTTTTTGTGTGTGTGTGTTTAGCTTTTTCAGTTCTTGATATACCCTAGAGATTAGTGCTTTATCTGATGTGTGAGGGGTTAAACTTGGCTCCTAAGCTGTAGGCTCTCTATTCACCTCACAGATTGTTTCTTTTGCTGAGAAGAAACTTTTTAGTTTGAATCCATCCCATTTATTGATACTTTATTTTAATTCTTGTGCTATAGGAGTTTTATTAAGGAAGTTGAGGCCTAATTCCACATGATGAAGATTAGGTCCTACTTTTTCCTCTATTAGACGCAGGGTCTCTGGTTTAGTATCTAGGTCCTTGATCCACTTTGACTTGAGTTTTGAATGGATTAAAAAAATGTGGCATATATACACAATGGAATATTACTCAGCAATAAAAGAGAATAAAATCATGGCATTTGCAGGTAAATGGATGGTGTTGGAGAAGATAATGCTAAGTGAAGTTAGCCAATCCCAAAAAACAAATGCCAAATGTTTTCTCTGATATAAGGAGGCTGACTCATAGTGGGATAAGGAGGGTAAGCGTGAGAGGAATAGATGAACTCTAGATAGGGCAGAGTGGTGGGAGGGGAATGGGGGCAGGGGGTTAGAAATGATGGTGGAATGTGATGAACATCATTATCCAAAGTACATGTATGAAGACATGAATTGGTGTGAATATACTTTATATACAACCAGAGATATGAAAAATGTGCTCTATGTGTGTAATATGAATTGTAATGCATTCTGCTGTCATATATAAAAATATCTATAAATAAATAAATAAGGCATCAAGGGGGGAAAAAAGACAACGGTATAGTGACACACACCAGCCTGTCAATGATGAATTCGTCGAGGTTAACAGGTGATGAACTCTTGACTCTGTACCCAGGGCTTCAGCTCAGTTTTGTCTCTGTGCTTGACATGGCCCACTTAGAAACTACCTGCCATCCAGACCCTCACTTAGAACACGTTCTGTGCCCTGAACACCTCTCTGAACAAGTTCCTCTGTAGCTGGCTGGTTCATAGTTTTCTCTGATCACCTGCAGTAACGTGTGTATTTGTATCTGCCTCTGCCTTTGCTCTTGGCAAGACCCCTTGAAGTTCTGTGTTATCCTTAATCCTTTTGCAGACTTTTTGTAACATATATTGTTGTATGAAATATAATGTGTGATTTGAGGGTTATAAATATTAGACATTAGAATGAAATGAATTAACTTGTGACTGCCTCAGTTATGACACCAAGTGAACCATGATTATTTTGGTGATTTAAAATTGATAAAATGATGTAGCTTATGAATTTATTGTTATTCAATAAAATCTGACATTGTGAAAAGACAGAGTCTGGTCTATGTTAATGACATAGGTCACTCATGATGGAAATAGCTATGATTGTCCTGGGGAACACTGGGAATTGGGGATATCTGGGCCCAATGTGATATTTGACACATTAACATTATTCATTTTGTTAAAAAATTTGTCAAAAACTTTGGTTTCAAGATATAATTGGCTTTTATTTGTAATTCATGCATTGGAGAACATCTCATCTACAAATTTACAAAAGCTACTCTGATGAGCTGAGCACAAGAGGTGGGCTTTACAGGAAGAAAAGGACTGATGAAGCAAAAATAGAACAAAAGTGGATTAGTCATTTCTAAGTTATTTTCCTTGTAGAGATAAAGAAGAAGGGGACTTCTTTAACATGCTGGCTAATACTGACCTCTTTGGGGGATCTGTCTGTCATCTCTCTCTTTATTTCTCAGAAGGCCAGATATATTACCTGTTCTGGTATGGTAGTCTGGAACCTTAGCATGAATAATTCTATTTTTGGTTCAGTCTGTTGGGCCCTTGTACAGAAACTTAGTCTATACCAAAGTCCTCCATCTGTTTAACCCTTTTTCCCCTTAAGTTTTCTAAGAGTGAAATTAGTGTAACAATAGTACAATAAGGAGTGTTTGAGGACAGTGTAATCTTAGAATGTCTCAGATAAGAGTTGCCCCAGGTGTTTTGCAGTAAGAAAACTAGCATTGCTTCAAATCCTTGGCAAAATTGTGTGTGTTTGTATGTGTATTTATGTGTGTGTTCTGCTTGTTTTATGAAGGACACTTTAAGAGAAGCTACTAAAATGTACTTGACCAAACATCAATAATCAGATGTTGAGTCTTACTATTCATAAGATTTTTATTTCAACTAATTTTGAAACTTTCAAGAAAAGAAGATAATAGGTCTCTTTTCATTTGATAAGCCATTCTTTTCATTTTTAAAATAAGAATGTCACCAGAGTGGGAAAGGAACATTAGAAAATTGGCAAAAGCAATTATGCATTAATTTTTGCCACACTAAAAAATCTTTCTTCTTTCAGGCCACTGGTTATTTTATACTATTTTATGACTACTAGATGATAGATATTCTTATTACAGCAAAAAATAGATACATTTTCTAGCCTCTCCTTTTCTTCTTATTTTAAATTATTCTTTCATTGTGTATGAGTATAGACTGGAGGGCCTGAATTTGGTCAGTCCCAGGCTCAGCGAATTAGCTAGACCCAGGTACAGTTTGTTCCTCTTCCCTGCTGCTTTGGAAATTATTGCTCTCTGCAGCTCTCCTGTTAGATTGCACTCTTTCACTTTTAGCTTCCTAGTGCTGATTAAGAAATTACCAGAAACTTAGTGACATACCATTGGACTAATGATTCTTATAATTTGAGAATTTTTCAGAAGTCCAAAATGAGTCCCTGGGCTAAAATCAGGGTGTAAACAGAGCTCTGCTCCTTGAAGAGGCTTTAGGGGAGGATCTATTTTGTTACATTAAAAGAAAAGAAATTTGTTCTTTTTAGATACACAGGACAATAGAATATATTTTGACATATTATACATACATGGGGTATAACATCCTAAGTAGGATCCCATTCTTGGGGTTGTACATGATGTGGAGTCTCACTGGTGGTCTATGTCTGATTCATTCTACTGTCTTTACTAATTCCATCCCCCTCCCTTCCAATCATTCCCCTTTGTCTAATCCATTGATCGTCTATTCCCCCCAAACCCTTTTATTGCCTTTTCTACCTTCTAAAGGCTGCCCCAACTTCTTTGTGATGTATGACCTCATCCTTCCACCTTCAGACCCAGCAATGTCACTGTCATCTCTTGCTTCTTTCATTTATTTATTCCACTTACAAGGATATTTGTGATAATATTAGGACCAGCTGGATTATCAAGGAAAAACCCCAAGTTAAGATCAAATGATTAACACCCAGGGTTTTTTCTTACTTTTTAAAAAGATTTGTTCTAGTTAGTTATACATGAGAGCACAATGCATTTTTACACATTGTACACAAATAGAGCATAATTTTTCATTCCTCTGGCTGTATATGGTACAGAGTCAAACCAGTTGTGTATTCATACATATACATAGGGTAATAATGTCTGTTTCATTTCACCATCCTTCTCACCCCCCTCCCCTCTGCCCAATCCAAAATTCCTCTACTCTTCCCTACACACCCCACCCCACGCTGCCCCGTTATGGATCAGTATCCACTTGTCAGAGAAAACATTCGGTATTTGGTTTTTGGGGTTTGGCTTAGTGTGATATTCTTCAGCTCCATCCATTTACATACAAATACTATAATTTCATTCTTCTTTAAAGCTGAGTAATATTTCATTGTGTATATATACCACATTTTCTTTATCCATTCATCTGTTGAGGGGCATCTAGGTTGGCTCCGTAGTTTAGGTATTATGAATTGAGCTGCTATAAACATTGATGTGACTGCATCACTGTAGTATGCTGATTTTAAGTCTTTTGGATATAAACTGAGGAGTGGGGATAGCTGGGTCAAATGGTGGTTCCATTCCAAGCTTTCTGAAGAATATTCATACTGCTTTCCAGAGTGGTTGCAACAATTTGCAGTCCCACCAGCAATATATGACTGTTCCTTTTCCCCCATATCCTTGCCAACATTTATTATTGCTTGTATTCTTGATAATTGCCATTATGACTAGAGTGAGATGAAATATTAGAGTGGTTTGGATTTGCATTTCTCTGATTGCTAGAGAAGTTGAACATTTTTTCATATATTTGTTGATGGATTGTATTTATTCTTCTATGAAGTGTCTGTTCAGTTCCTTAACCCATTGATTTTCGGGTTATTTGTTTTCTTAAAGTTAGGTGTTTGAATACTTTTTAGTTATACATGACAGTAGAATGTATTTTGACATATTATACATGCAGGGACTATAACTTCCCATTTTTGTGGTTGTACATCGAGTTACATTGGTCATGTATTCATTTATGAACATAGGAAAGTTATGTCCAATTTATTCTACTGTCTTTCTGATTCCTATCTACACTCCCTTCTCCCCACTCTGTCCTGTCTAATCTGGTGGAGAGCATATCATATGTAATTGTCAGACTTTAAACATCTTAAGCAGTCAGAAACAAACATCTATCTATCTATCTATCTATCTATCTATCCATCCATCCAGAGAAGCAATGGTAAAAAATATTAGTGAGTTTTCCTCAGAAACTATGAAGGCCATAAGACAGTGAAACATCCCTGTGACAGGCAAAATAACAGTTGTACCAAAGATATCCAAGTCGGGTTTTTTTTCCTGTCCCCTTATCTCTTTCTGGGACTTCATTTACATATATGCTATACTTTCTGATATTATTCTTGAGGCTATTTACAATTTTTAGTCTTATTATCTATGATCTATAAGATTAGATTATTTCACTAACTTTTTCTGTTATTTCTAATATTATGTTAAACTATCCTACAGTTTCTTAAAATTACAGATATTAGAGTTTTTAGTTTAAAATTTAAAATTTTCAACTGGGACTCTTTATGTTCATTTTTTAAAATACATGTTTTGATTTTTTTCCTATTCATTCATTTGCTGTAAGTATATTTCTCTTTCCTTTCTTAGGCATAGTAATAAGCTGATTGATAACATCTTTATCTAGTTATAGCATTATATGGATCATTTGGGTTAGTCTCCATTGATTTGATTTTTAAAATTTTCCTTGAGAACCATTAACTTTTTCTCTTTTTGTCTAATAATTTTGGATTTTATTCAGAACATTTTTAAGTTGCAGGTTTTGAGATTCTGTTGAGATTCAGTTTTATTCCTCTGAAGAATATTGATGTTAGTTGGTTTGCTCTAACAGGCTATTAGCTTGGCTGGATACATGGCCCCAAATTGTTACCCCTGTTAACAGTTGAACAGCAACTGAAATAAGTTTTCAGTTCTTTTAGACTGAGCTAGACTGCTTGACACCTGCCAAGTGGATTGAGATTTCAGGGATCACCCAGAGGTTCAGGCAGAGTTGACCAGGGTTTCCTCTCCTGATTCTCACTGGCAGTTTTCCTCTTAACTTTCTTCAAACCAGGAAACTGCAAGTTTTCTATTCCAGATTAGTTCCCCTGCTAGGATAGCCATACGGCTTCTGGCTCAGCCGAAATGACTTTAAAAACAGAAAATTCACTGTGATGGGTAATTTGTATGTCAAAATGACTGGATTGAAGAATGCCTAGAGAATTGGTAATGTATACTTCTGGGTGTGCCTGTGAGAGTATTTCCAGAGAAAACTGGCATATGAGGAAGACCCATCCTAATGTGGGTGTCACCATCTAATAGGCTGGGGACCTGTATAGAATGAAAAAAAATTGGAAGAATTGGAAGCTTGCTTTCTTGCTCACTTCTCTCTACCCCAGCTTGCGTGTGTGCATGTTGGTACTGTTACCCCTGGACTTCATACTCAAAGTTCTCTAGCATTTGAATGTGGACTTGCATAGTGCTCCTGTTTTGGTTAGCTTTGGTGCTGCTGTGACCAAAAGACCTAATAAGAAAAATTTTAGAGGAGGAAATGTTTATTTGGAGCTCTTAGTTTTAGAGGTCTCAGTCTATAGATAACTGACTCCATTGCTCTGGGCCTAAGATGACGCAGAACATCATGGAGGAAGAGTGTGGTGGTGGAAAGCAGTTCAGGACATGATGATCAGGAGAGAAAGAGAGAGAGAGAGTTCTTTGCTCATCAGGTACAAATTTTATACCCCAAGTCAAGCCCAAGGTTTATTTGTCCCTTTGGACAAAGCAATAAGAAAAGATAATTTTTTCTTCTTTTTAAATTTTCAAAGCACATCTTGTTCAGAATTAGCCTAAAATACTCAAAAGTACTGTTAGAAGTAAATGCTCTGGAGCTGCAGACCACTTCTTAATTTAGTGTGATTCTATTTAGATATCCCTCTGGTATTACCAACCTCAGTTAAGATCAGTTTGTTACTTATTACAGTTTATTTCTCCTTGGAAAATTGTGCCTGAGGCACGGAGCTCATAAGGTTGCAGAAGAATGGTGTCATGTTTTAGGACCTTTAACAGCATCTGGCATAGTACTTTCCTAGTACTTCTAAGGACTAGGCTTCTTCAATACTTAGTAATTAATTACAGTAGGATAAAAATAATCTGAAATTTAAAAATTGTTTTTAATTGCAAAAACATGTATTGACATACTTTTTTAAAAAATATAAAACATTTTAAACAAAACTAAAATTCCCTCTGATTACTGTTCTTAATCCTTATTTCCTCTTCTCATACCTGTCCTGTGAGCCTGTGAGAAGAGAAATAAGGACACACACACACACACACACCATGAAAAGCAGAAATGTTTTTGATAACTAGCATTTTATTGTATACACATCAGCAGCATCCTTATTTTTACATACTAATATATCTTCAATATCTTTCCATGTTCATTATATTCAGATCTACTATATTTGATATCATACACTCCAGTGTTTCTACTAATAGAGTTAATTTATCCTATTGTGATCTCCTTACGAAATCCTTCAACTTGTATTCCTAATTGAACTAGTAAAGCCTCATTGTTTTGGAGCCTACTTATTTGAAATATGTGATAATTAGGCTGAGCATAGAATTGAAATTTATGGTTGCCAATTAATGACTTTAAAGAAAATTTTTCCCAACTAAAAGATAAATAGCTTTTAAACACCAGTTTTAAATATACCAATTACACACAATTTTTATGTGTGTTTCATTATCTAACAACATAGTAGCTTGTCCTGTTCAATCTGAGCATTTGAATGCAATAAAAGGTACATTCCATTAAAATAATTCCATAATCAGATTCATCATCACTATTAGGACTCTGCATATGTGAATTTGTATATGCTCATTCCCTTCCCACTTTATCCTAACTCTTTACTTTGTTATTGCTTTCTATTTAGAGCCCCTTAGGATTTCTGAATCAGGACTTTACCTCTTGGTGAGGAGTACTCCCCTTGCACCAATCATTGGTACTTCAGGAGGGAATCCAGGAGCATTCTCGTTTTGTGTTATATTAACCTGAAGCTTTTCATCATTTTGGGTGTTATTTTTCTAAAGACAAAATAGGAATTAATGGTGTGTATTAGTTAGTTTCTTGTTATTGTGACCAAAATACCCAACAAAAACAACTTGGAGGAAAACTATTTTAGCTCATGGTTTCAGAGATTTAGTCTGTGATGGGCCCGAGATGGGGCAGAACATCATAGTGGAAAGGCATAGCAGAAGGAAACTACTGAAGACATGTCAGCTGGGAAGGAGAGAGGGGGAGAGAAAGAGAGAGAGAAAGGTGTGGGGGAGGTGCTGCAGGGAGGCCAAATTCTTGTGACCCACCTTTTCCAGTCATGTCCCACCTGCCTACAATTACCATCCACTTAGTTCATTCAAACTAATGGACAGACTGATCAGGTTTCGATTCTTATAATCTAATTATTTCATCTCTGAACACTCCTCATTAACACAGAAGCTTTTGGGTGACAACTTGTATTTAAACCATAACAGATGTGTCAGAGAACTAATAGCTAAAAGCATATTATTTTGAAATGGATGCATTTTTAAGGTCTCTTTCATTCACTACAGAAATGCCCATATGTATTTCTTGCTAAATATTGGGAAAGTATAATCGGATCTGATCAGTATTAGATACTGTTTCCTTTTTCTCCTTCTTTGAGAATTAGAGTCATTTGTGATGTCTTTTTTCACCTTCCATAAAGAGGTAAGGGGAATGTTATCAGTTCATTCCTCAGGAGAGAGAGAGTAAAGAAAAGAGAGAGTGCTATTGCTGTGGGATAGAATTTGCCAGCTCTCCCCCAACCCCCATAGTGTTTAGTGTGCCTCTTTGGTAGTTTTGGTGACTCCAGATCCCCAGGCCTCGCAGCCTTGAAGATGGTTTTAAAAAGGGCAGGGCTAAGAAATGGCCACCTCATCCATGGACATGCTTCTGGGAGGGTGAGGACAGGGGCCTGTTGTGACTCATTTTTCTTCCTGTGGGGGAAGAGCTATACATAGTACATAGGGGGAAATGTTGGCTTCAGAGGCTGTATGTAATCACCTGCCCACCTAAGCATTCCCGGGGAAGAATTAGAGCATTTTTCTGTTCTCTGTCAACCCCAACGGGAGTTTAGCCCTGAGAGGTGACTGGGGTGGTGAGAGAATGCTGCTGCCTCTGCTTCGGGAATTAGCCTGTGGAAAATGTTGAATCTTGTTCAAAGGAGACAGCAATGTGTAAAAGCAGCACGCTGGGCTGTGGGTGCAGCTCAGTGGTAGGGCGCTTGTCTAGCATGTGCAAGGCCCTGGGTTGGATCCCCAGCATGGGACGGTGATTGGTCGGGGGGACTGAAAACAGAAGCTATCTTTCTCTTTCATGCTGCTGTTCCCTGATTTGGGATTGTAATTTTTAGTTTGACTTATTAATATTAAATAATTATAAAAATAACGCATTCATGTAGGAATGTACCTTTAATTTCTGGCAACATTTTTTGCCTTAAATGCTTAGCATGGTTTATTGTCAAGAACAAATACACTGCATTATGGGTTAGCTGATTAACATCTTCAGATAGGCCTACTCTCGAGGTTTTTAAAAATCTAATTTAGGAGCATAATGATCATGAGGGTGTTCTTTTGTTTTATGTGAAATGTGTTGGCTATGAATGTTGAGTTGAAGGTTATATGGCGTGAATCTTTCCATACACAGAAGAAAATTTTTATACCTTTGACAAATCTCACAGTTGTTTTCCTTTTATTACAAAATGAAACATTTTGATGTAGACATCTATTTCAAAACTTTCCTTTTCTGGCAGACCGAGGGGACATAGCTGTAGGGTCATGATGAAGAAAATAGAGTACAAAACCAGGCTGCCAAGCTGTGTAACTATGGGCAAGTTATTTATAATCTCTGTGCCTTGGTTGTAATATCTGAAAAATATGGACATATTTTAAATAATGTTGGCTTCCTCCATTTTATTTGAGGTGATAGCTACCCTTGTCTTCTGTGTGAACAGAACCTTGTTAGGGATTCTTTTTCCTCTATTGATTTTTGGTAGCTTAAGTTTTGAAAGGGAGATCATCTTTATTTTAACTTTTCCAGAAGAGGCCATCAAGATAAGGCATGGACCCTTTCCCTGCTCTGTGAATGGTTATTCTGAATTGATAACTTTGCAAATGTGTGGCTGTTTTACCTGCAGAACTAGTGCCCTTTCAAAAAGCCAGATTCCATATTAAGGAAAGTGCTTCGTTTGTAACTAATGAGAAGTGTACTTATTTTTTGTTGTCTGTGTATAGTGTTGGGGATGGAATTCCTAGTTCTGCAGGTATTAGGTAAGCACTCTACCACTGAATTTCACCCCTAGCCTCTTATTGTGGTTGTTAGTGTAATGGTAAAAAATGCTTTTGGAGTGCAATACTATTGATAATATACTTATGTATGTTATTGTACTTTTGTGTAGAGGCGAGGTCACCGTGGCTAGGGATTCTGGCTTTACCCTCTTATGCTTCCCGCAGCTTTTTTGGTTCCTTGCCAGTCACATCCTCCTCCTGAGTATTGCATTGATCATCAGACATATAATTTTGTATTGTTACGTCTGATTTTTCTTTTCTATATCATCAGAAAAGGCTTTGTTATGAAGAAAGGTATAAAGTGTAGAATTGAGGGGACCATTTTATATACCCTTTTAGTAAAAGCAACTGTGAAATGAAACCTTTTTACTACTTGGGTGTTCTTTTTTTGCTGACCTGTATTTTAATTTCCACTGTCCAGACTTAATAGTCTTAATTTAAACACAAGTCATATAAACGAAAATCATCTGGAACTGATTTTTTCCACTCTAAACACTTCATTCTGAGCCCAGTTTCCAGGAGGCTCCTTCCTCCAACCACACCTCCAGTTGAAAATTACTTAATTAACCGAGGAAGATTTAACCATCCTTAATTGCTTTTCTAAACAGTCACATATATTGAATTCACTTATGTTGAGAAGTGACTAGTCAGTTGCAAACCACAAATTCATGCTGATGGACCCTTCTCACAGTCTCTGTTTCAACCCAGATAGGGTCTTGCTAAGGCTCACTTGTTCTTTTCCAGCAACACCAGCCCCATTTGGTGCTGGAGTGTGTGGCCTTGGTAACTAGCTGTGATTTTCCTGCCTCATGAGCCTCTTTGGTCTAGACCTCTGTGTGCGTATTGCACATACAGTAGCGTGCATCCCAGAGCTCTGATTTCTCTTCCAGGTTGCTGCTACACATCTGTTTTGCATTCAAACAAAATAATAGAATATATTTAACTCAAGCCATTTATACAATTATATGTGTAATGCAAATAATCTTTCTTGCTAGATTCATGTCCAGGAGCAAGTTGTCATAAGTAAAGTTTTTGAGCTTTACTTTCCTTAGAAAGCTCCAGGGCTGTGGGCTGCAGGAGAGCATTACTGGGTGGAGGAGTGTCTATTATTTGTACCAGGAGGCACGAGTCTGCAGAGAAACATTTAGAACTGGAAAAAACTACAAATCCTGACACACCAAGTGATAAAAAAACACTGAGTGATAAAACTCTGACTGGATTTTTAAAATCTTCTAGCCCAGGAGTTAAGAGGTAAGAGACTAGTAGGGGGAGTCTGAGTGGATGAGGGAATGTTTGGCTTACTTGCCAATCAGATAGTCTCAGCTCAAAATAGTGTTCCAATTAAGAACAAAATAAAATCATTCTCCCCCACTGACGGTCTGTGTATAGACAGATATGGACACTTGTGAAAAACACACATTATATTAGAGTTTGATGCATTTCCACATTGAAATAAAGTTTCTATTATTTTATCACTGAGGGTAATTATGATCTTTATGACATCCTCTGTCTCTCTTGTTCTTCTAACTCTGTCTTAATTCAACTCTATTGTCTTCATATGGCTGTTATATTGATTTAAAAATGACTCTCCCAGCTCTTCATTCATCAGAACTTTTACTCATTCCAAAAGTTTGCTAGTTGAAAGGAAGACTATTTATACTGAAATAAAGTTCTGAATTCTGCCACTCTCTCTTCCCATCCCAGACTTTAATTATAAAACCACAGTCACACCAGATAGTAAACCTTAAATATTTAAACATTTTCCCCAGCAGGGAGACAGCAGCACATAAAGCAACATGTAATTATACGGAAAGATTTATTTGTCCCTGACCCAGGAAGCTATGCCTCAGTGCTTTAAGATGATGAAGTCTGCCCTGCCCACCCTGAGGGAGCTAATGAATTAGCATAAATACCTGTGAGTAAGGTAAGTACACTCAACAGGACAGATGACAGAAAAAGGAAAGCTTTAAGCAGTTAATAAGTATTTTAAAACATTGATCTATGAGACTTTCTGGAAAGTATTTGCTTGTAAATTTAGAATTCAGCTCAGATTTTATTGAGCAACAGTAAAAACAGTAATGTAAAAAAAACATGAAAAGACTAATTCCTAGCCCACATGAAAGAACAGTTTTCAGATGCTTTCTAAAATGTATTGTTTATACTCAAATTATTGAGAAACTAATTATAAATTTGTGAATTTATTAAAATTAAACCTTTTAGGATATCCACAAGCCACCTTTTATAACTTTTTTAAACTTAAAAATTTCTGTCATTTTTTAAAAAAAATTTTGGGGGTTTCTGAGCCACCTTTTAGTAACCCAGTTTGAATGACTGTTTGTGTACTTGAGATAATTGAACTGAATAGCCTTTTAAATCTGTAATGAATTCACAAGGAGTTTTCATCTAGTAATCCAAAAGAGTAGTAAGAGCTAGTATTAAATTTAGACATTTATATGGTGAGGAGCTTTAACTCTTACAAAGCAAGTTAATGACAGTTGTCTCATGCCAGGTAGTTTATAAAACAAAATCAGATATAAAGGAGAAAAATAAAATGAAAAGATTAAGGAAGAAGAAAGTCTGAGATCTAATAAACATTTTTCATGGGTATGTGAGATGTTGGACCTGGAACTTGGTCCTTATGCCTGCTAGGCAAGTGCTCTGCCACTCAGCCTCATCCCTAGCCTGCAGATAATCCTGCAATAATGAAGAAAAGGGAAAAGGAACAAAGAGAGTTTACTGTTTAAGGAGGCAGTAAGTTCCCTGAGAGCAGGAACTTTGCCTTAATTATAGCAAATCCATTAACACCCAGGGAATAGTGTGTTACTCAGGAAGTTATCAAGGAATGTTCGTCAAATCAGGGTGCAGGGGAGGAATTAACAGGGCTTTGAGAGCATTCTCACATTTGAAATGCTAATAATATCTGGTGTGCATTTGTGATAATAGTGTTTCAATATTTAATATTAATTTGGTTTTTCTGTCTGGTTATGAACTTGAATTATATTTAGAGGTTATGAAACAAATGAAGAGGATTGTATGTTTATACATAGTAGAACCTGAGCAAGGTGTTCTAATAGTCCACCTAAAATTACCTAGCACATAAATTTATATGGGATTACCATATAAATAAATTTTGGCATGATTTCTCCTTTCACCTCAAAATTACTTCATTGATTTATCCTTGTGTTCCTTTTAATAATTTCTTTGTAAATAACTCATTCTACACATAGCTTTTCAGTAGCACATTGACTGGATAAAGCAAGGTGCAGGACTGGACTCACTTCTTTGAGCTTCATTGCAGTTGTGAAAAAAACATGGGCACACCTATGTGTTCCTTTATTTAGGCTCACTGAGTTGCATAGTAGCTGAGCTTAGAACCAGATAGGAAATATTTCCTTTTGTTACACTGTGCATTAAAACAGTGTGGATTCCTCCAGGACTGGGATTCGAGAGAGAGAGAGGGGGGGGGGGAATAATGCTTTCATTTCTTGAAAGTTATCTACCTGCCTACCTACCTATCCATTCATCCTGCCATGATCCAAAAAGAATTAATGCTTTGAAAAACGTGACTGCCACACACTTGCAAAGTGAAGTAATCAACATAAGAGGTTAGGAAAGTAAAATCAGAATTTGGATTGGTGTACCAATGACAGGCTGTGACAGCCTACACTAAAAGTGTGACATTCATCCAGTCAATAAATAAGTATCAAACTGGAACAATTTGTCAGTTACTGTGCTGGACCCTGAGGATACCCAGTCCACACCTTAAGAATACAGTTAGTATGTGGTGCAGTGCAATGAATTCCACAGAAAGGACCAAGTATGAGGTCTTAAGATACCTAATTCAGACTGGGGGAGGGGGAGTTTCTGGGATGGTTTGAGTTGATGCCTCAACTAAATGACAGTGATCCATACTTTTTTTTTTCTTAAGTTGTAGTTGGACACAATACCTTTATTTTATTTATTTATTTTTATATGGTACTGAGGATCGAACCCAGCGACTCTGATGTGCTAGGCAAGCACTCTACCACTGAGCCCCAGCCCCGATCCACATTTTTTAACGAAGGCAAAAGTCAAAAAGCATTTTAAGTAGAGAGGGTGAGTGGCATTGTAGTGGGCTGAAACAGGTGAGAAAGCATGATGCCATCTGCAGAGTGCATGTGATAGTTCAGTTTGACAGAACAGAAAGTGCAAAAAAGAAGAAGCATTGAGAAATGAGAGAAATTAACTGGGCACATCAGAAAATGGCTATGCCAGGAGATTGGGAGCAGTGAGAAACCGCACTTCAGCAACTTGTAGCAGATGGACTGGAGGATGGGCAGGGAGACAAGATAGGGGCTACTGCAGTGATTCAAATAAGAGATGACAGAGGCCTGGCTTACAGTGGTGATGGTGGGAATGGAGGGAGAGTTATATATGCACCTTATTAACGAGCAAAACCAATGGGATTTGGCCTTGAAGAGATGAGAGACAGAAGGAGTAGGAATGGAGATTATTCTTTGTTTTCCCGCATGGTCACTGTGCATCAAAAAGTTAACATAGGGAGCCTAAGCTGTTGTCCTTGAGAATGCCTGCTTGCAGTGTCAGCCTTTGGCTGCATCTGGCAACTTAGATTTCAGGAGGGTTCCACTACTAACCTTTAAAAGTGGCTCACTGTGCCAAAACTGTATAAGCAATGTGGTTCATGTTGAACACGTGCTGTCTTTCTGGGAGTCTAAAATTAAACAGAGGCTGCCTATGTGATTGGCCTCCAATAAAAACCCTGAGCACTGAGTCTCTAACAAGCATCCCTGGTTGACAGCACTCCACACACATGTTCTCACTGCTCCTTGCTAGAAGAATTAAGTACCTCCTGTGATTCCACTAGGAGAAGATACTTGAAAACATGCATTTAGTTTCCCTCAGACTTCTCCCCATGCACCTTTTCCCTCTGCTAACTTTGCTTATTCTTAATGTAATAAACTGTAGTCATGAGTGAGATTAATACGCCAAGTCCTGTGAGTCTTCCTAGTGAATCCTTGAAACTGAGAGTGGTCTTGTGTTCCTCCTGACACAGTCGCCTGTTGATACAGGTGATTAAGCTGGCTTGGGAATGGGAGCAGTGATAATGTTGTACTGTAAAATTTCTAATTTAGTTAAATTAGAAAATTGCCTATGTGCTTTACTTGTTTACTTTGAGTTAATATTTAGTTATTGATTGTATGTTGCTTCCTAAAAATAAATCTACTAGGAAAATCTATTTTTTTCACATAACTTAATTCATTATTTCATTCAGCAAATATTTGCTTAAACTTTATTGAACATTTGGCATCATTTAGGCATTTTAATGACCTTAATGAATCTTAGGAATATGATTGATTATTTCACCTTTGAAAATGTGAATATTTTTATCATTGAAACATTTTTCTTATTCAGATTTTTAGATTTTAATATTATGTCCTATTTTTCCCTCAATTAAGAAAAACAGAAATTTAGTTTCTGGTTTGAAAACTATGAGCCACAGGGCCACTTGCTCTGGCAGTACACGTCTTTTTAATAGAGCCAGTCTGTCAAGTCCATCAAGTCTATTTTCATTTCATGGCAAATGAATCAAAGGGTCCACTTCATACTATTGTTTCTCAGTTTTTGCATATTAGTGCTTATTTTGTTAAACTTAATACTTTTTAACCACTGTACTGGATGTGGTATGGGAATTCCCCACATTTAGGTTTATTTTGTTTTTGTTAAACTTGTTAAACTTAATACTTTTTAACTACTGTATTGGATGTGATGTACTGGATGTGGTATGGGAATTCCCCACATTTAGGTTTATTTTTGTTTTTGGGTTTTGGGGTAGTGGAGATTGAACCCAGGGGTATTTTACCACTGAGCTACACCCCCATACTTTTTTATTTTTTATTTTGAGACAGAGTCTGGTTAAATTACTGAATGCCAAGCTAAACTGCTGAGGCTGGGCTCAAAAATTGCAATCTTCCCATCTCAGCCTCCTGAGTCTCTAGGATTACAGGCATGTGCCTCTGTACCCATCTACATTTGGTCTTCAAAGAGCATGTCAGCATGTTTTTTCAGTTGATGTATGTTCGTTGAAATACTCATATGGTACCCACTCACCTCCACTCATACGTCTTATTACAACTCTCTTGATCTATTATTTTATCATTTAGAATTTAAAAGCGTTTTAAATGTGTTTTTCTCTCAATAAAACCAGGATTTGGTTAGCAGTTAAAAAGAAGGAATGGATGCTGAGTAGGCAGCCAATATGTACAGTACGCCAGCTGTAGTCTCAGTAGCAGTGGGTAAGAGTGACCATTTCCCCAGGTTTTGATTGCCTGACCTCTCAAAATACCAGGAAGACAGAGTGGGTCCTGGATGTCTGTCTCTGTGGGAGCCTGAGGGCTTACATCAGAACTCAGATTTAGGACTCTTTCTGCAAATTAGGAAAAAATAACAGGCAACTAAAATGTTTTCAATAAAAATGATGCCTGAAGGAGGAATTGTCATGACTGAGTGACCATAAAAATGTACTAGAAATGTATTAAAAATGAAACAAGAATCAGTGTCTCTTTACTGCCTTTTCTTATTTCCTTATCTCCAGATATCAAGAAAGATATTTTACTACTTTGGGAATGCCATGTCATTTTTATCATTAAGAAAAACACTCAGAATTAAGATGTGATTAGGATAGGATAAAACTTCATGAAATATTCTCTCATGAAAATGTATAGAACTCTGAAATCAGCTGTTTAAAATGAGATACTTATATTTGGCAGTTCTTGTCAGATATGTAATATTTTTAAAAATAACCTTTTTTAGTTTAAAGCAATATATTTAGTGATCTCTGGAGTGATTCTATTTGTTAACACTGACAAATTTGAAATTACAACTTAAGTAGTTTGTACTGTCTATTCTATTTTAACTTTCATATTAATGTTTAAATGCCTTCTGTTTCAACATAAATGGATTTTGCTTAACAAACATTGCTAGTAATTAGGCTCTTACCAGTTTAAGCTGGCTTCTGCAAGCAACACATTTCTTCTTCATTAGTTCTAATTGAGTTCCAGAAAATGAAATATTATTATGCCACAGAATAATTATATCTTATTTGCCATTTTTTAAAAAATGCTTTTCAGAAAAGTTTTGGACTTTTTAAGGGAAAGGAACTTTTTTTCCCCTTAAATCCACCTATCCCTCAGCTTCAAGTATGATAATTTCTGATAACTTCTGAGATACATAGTTTTTAGCTTGTTTTCAAAACTATGCAATTCTTTGATGTGGCAATGGTTGGCTCAACTGACTTGTTAATAAACTGTGAGTAAATGTTCCTTATGCCAGTGGAGTATTGGGAGATGAAACACCTCCAGTTGATCAAACCTCTGTACAGTTTTAAAAGCAATGTGATTTTAATGTCTTCTCATTTAAAATTCCATTAATATATAATATTTATATTCATTTAAACTTAGTTCTTTTTTTCCCTAAGTGCATGCATTTTATTATCCCAGAGGCTGCTGGTTTAGAAAACCTAGCAAAAGCATGCCATCTGACAAGGCTAGAACATCAAACCCAAAGGATGCAGTGCCTTTGTCATTGACTAGTGATTTTGACGTTTGTTAGCAATATAGATATGAGTAGGTAATAGACACACTTTTGTTAACTGTAAGAAGCAAAATCAATACGTTATTTTTATTATACTTTAAAGTCCTTCATGGTATTATGTAATTTTGAAAATTTCCAACAATTTTTATTATTTCTTTAATAATAATAGTTTTGCTTTTCTGAGCTCCTACAATTTAAGTTCTGTAGAATAGCGAAGTGTTTTTATACAGTCCTTCAGACTGCCAGCTGTTATACTTGGCTATAAAAAGGCTTCCTTGAGCTTGCTCATTCTGGTTTTTCAAAGGGAATCTTCCAAGTGTTTGAAAAAGTGTAAAATTTTTATTTCCCTAGAAAGAAAAAGGCAGGGAAAAGGCCCAATTCTGCCAAAGATAAATGAATCATTTATTATTTTATAAGATAATATACTGCTTCAGGCTACTGCCTGGGGTTTGCATCCATCATTCATAATTTTATCATACATGTTTTTTAAAAGACTTTTTTGAGAAGTTTTGGGTTCATAACAAAATTGAAAATAAGGTACAGAAATATGACATATCTGCTCCATACATGCAGAGCCTCCTCCATTATCAACACCCCCGCCCCAGTGGTACATTTGTTACCATTGATGAACCTGAACTGACATATTACTATCAATCCCCCAAAGTCTATAGTTTACCTTAGCATTCACTCTTGGTGTTGTAAATTCTGTGTCAGACAGATGTATGTTGACATATATTCACCATTATAGTATCATATACAATAGTTTGACTACCCTCAAAATCATCCATACTCCATCTGTTCATCTCTCCTTCCCTATAATCTCTGGTAACCAACAGTCTTGCTACTGTCTCCCTAGTTTATCTTTTCCAGAATATCATAATAGTTGAATAGTTGAATAGCCTTTTAGATTTTATAATAGTTGAATAGCCTTTTAGATTGTTTTCTTTCACCTAGTCATATGCATTTAAGATTCCTTCGTGTCTTTTCATAGCTTGACACCTCATTTATGTTCAGTATCGAGTAATATTACCTTGTCTGGATGCATCATGGTTTGCTTATCCGTTCACTTACTGAAGCACATCTTTGTTGCTTCCAAGTATTGGCAATTATGGATAAAGCTGCTATAAACATTCACATGCAGATTTTTTGTGTGAAATGAGTTTTCAACTCTTAGGTAAATAACAATGAGTGAAACTGCTAAATCATAGGGAAAGAATACATTTCGTTATGTTAGAAACCACTAAGCTCTTCCAAAGTGGTTACATCATTTTGCATTGCCACCAGCAGTGATTTCTGTTGCCCCACGTCCTCACCAGCATTGGTGTTTTCAGTGTTCTGGATTTTGGTCATTCTAATAGGCATGTAATGGTATCTCATTGTTTTAATATGCATTTCACTGATGACATATGATGTGGAATGTCTTTTCATATGCTTATTTGCCATCTGTATCCATTATACATTTTTAATGCAACAACTATATTTGAGGAACAGTAATGTATTTGAAGGGAGAAAGGATGGGAGGAGGGAAGGAAGGAAACATCTGTGAATCCAAACTACTACCTAAGAAAACTAGCTTTTGCTTGCCTGTCTGTCCGCCCTCTCTCCCTACCTCCCTCCTTTCCCACCTTCCTTCCTTCCTTTCTTCATATAACTCTACTTATATCCATTGTTTAATTATTTTTCATCATAAAAGTCCTTTGAGATAGATGCAGTTAAAATCTCCATTTAGCAGTTGAGAAAAACATAAGAAGAGGTCATATATGGTGCAGCACCAGGGAGGGGAACTACAGTGTGACTCTGGAGCATGAGCTCTTAATCTCTGTATTAAACTGTTGAGTGAAGGAGAAATTCCCAAAGACAAAAGTTTTGGAATGTTTTGCAGGAGGTCCTTGAGTGTGAATGGAAATGCCTATTTTTCAATGTTATTTTGACTGATCATGCACAATTCTCAGGGCTTTACCTGTCATTATTTCCCCTGGTGTTTATAGGCCTGGTGAAATCGCAGAAAGAAAGTTTCAGCCATGCACATCTGTGAAGACTTCCAGCCACAGATGGTGGTGACAAACTGAGCTTCATCATTTACTCTGTGTGCCCTAGATGAGTTACTTCACCAAGCCAAACCTCAGTTTTCTCATCCTAAACCTGTAACACTGTTACTAGAGTAACAGTTGAAATTGATTTTCCTTAATTATTTATTGAATGAACGAGTTTCCTTTTTTTCCACTTTCTTTTCTTACTTCCCAAGTAAAAGAAAATTAGTATGCTTGGTAAGATGAAATGGGGGAAGGCAGGAAGGAGAGATGTAAATTATATTCTTGCTAATTTGCTGGTATCTTTTTTTCCCCTCATCAACTTTATTGAGCAATAATTTTATACAATTAAATGAATCTATTTAATTAGATGAGTCTTGACAGTTTCACACACCCATGAAACCACACAGTCACAATTAAGACACAGAATATTTCCATCACTCTTAGAAGACTCCCTGTTACATTTAGAGTCTTGTGGGGTTTTTTTTTTTCCCCATTCTGTTTTGTTTTGAGGTGAGATCATGGTATGATGCCCAGGCTGACCCTGAAGTCCTGGGCTCAAGCAATCCTCCTGTGTTAGCCTGTAGTTGGAACTACAGGTCCAAGCCACTGCACCCACATTTATACTGATTCTTAAAAATTGTGGTAAAATATACATAACATGACCCTTGCTATTTTAACCATTTTTAAGTAGACAGTTTAGTTTTAGGATATGTGTTTTGTCATACAATCGCCACTCCCACCCATCTCCAGACGTTTTGACGGAAACTCTCAATTCATGCAACAGTCACTCCCGGTTCCTTGTGCCAGCCTCTGGCAACCGCAATTCTATCTTTTCTCTCTATGACTTTAACTATTCTAAGTATCTCATATAGGTGGAATTATATCTGTTCTTTTGTGTCTGGCTTCTTTCAACTAGCATAATATCTTCAGAGTTCATCATTGTGGTATTTATCAGAAATTGCTTCATTTTTGAGGTTGAATAAGTATGTATATATCACATTTTATTTATCCATTTGTTGACAGATAGTATTTGGATTATTTCTACCTTTTGGCTATTGTGATTAGGGCTTCTGTGAACATTGGTTTTCTGATATTTGTTTGAGTCTCTGCTTTCAGTTCCTTTGGTTTTATATGCAGAAGTGGAATGCTGCATTATAGAGTAATTCTATGATACATTTTTAAAGGAACATCCAGACTGTTTCCCACGGCAGCTGTCCCATTTTACATAACCATCAGCAGTGCACAAAGGTTCCACTTTCTCTATGGCCCTACCATCATTTGTTGTTTTGAATAATAGTTATCCTCATGGATAGGAAGTAGTATCTTATAGTTTTGATTTGCATTTCCCTAATGATTACTGATGTTGAGCTTCATTGCATGTGCATAATAGTGACCCTTTGTGTGCGGTGGTTCCCCCTTTTTTGTAAGGGAGTCCTTCCAGGATCTACAGGGGATGCCTGGAACCCCCAGGGCATGTCTGACGTATAGACAGTACCAAACCCCGTATGAACTGTTTTTTTTATACATACCTATAATAAAGTTTAATTTATAAATTAGTCATAAGAAGAGGCTGACAGTAACAATAATAATATAGACAATTTTAACAATATACCACAATAAAAGTTATGTGGATGTAGTCTAACTTTCATATATCTTACTGTACTTTAACCATTTCGCGTAAAGTAGTCACTTTATGGATTATCTTATCCAGATTGCCAGCGTCACTACTCTTGTTTTTTTTTTTTTTTTTTTTTTTTGTGGGGGGGGGTATTACTGGGGAAAATAAAGGTTACTTGAACACAGGCACTGTGATACTACAACAGTTGATCTGATCACAGAAACTGAAAGACTAACAGGCAGGTAGCATCTTCAGCAGGGTCGAACTACATGAGGAGATGATCAGGGCAGAGCCGAACAGTGTGAGATTTCATTGCATACTCAGAAAGGTGCACAATTCAAACCTTATGGGTTGTTTATTTCTGTTTCATTTCCATTTAGTAATTTTTAGATCACAGTTGGCCTCAGGTAACTGAAATGGCAGACTAGGAAACTATTAGATAAGGGGAGACCACTGTACTTTTCTGCTTGTACCCTTTTCCAGTCCATCCTTTCCTCCTAGGTCCTGCCATTCATTGATTTCCTTTTTGTCACTATCTATTAATTTATTTTACATCATTGAAATCATTATATGCCCTTACATCCACCTTACTTCACTTAGCATAATGGTTTTGAGACACATCCATGTTCTTGGGTCTGTCAGAAATTTACTTCTTTCTATTGCTGCATAGAATCCCAGCCACTTGGGAGGCTGAGGCAAGAGGATCTGGGTGCAGTTCATCCTCTCTGTGTGTGTGTGTGTGTGTGTGTGTGTGTGTGATTTGACATTTGTATATTTTCTTCCAAGTAATTTTTCAGTTTTGGACCTATTTTTGGTTGTTTGCCTTCATTTTGTTGAGTTCTAAGCATTCTTTATGTAACATGGATGCAAGTCATTTGTCAGATATGCATTACAGATATTTTCTCTTTATCCCCCCACCTCTTGTGCATTTGTTTATTTATTTTTGCAGTACCTGGGATTGAACTGAGGGGCTCTCTACCACTGGACCACATCCCCAGTCCTTTTTATTTTGTTTTTTTTGTTTGCCACAGGGTCTGGTTAAGTTGCCCAGGCTGGCCTTGAACTTACGATTCTTCTGCCTCAGCCTCTGTGCCTCCATGCCAACTCCTTTTTGTTTCCTTAATGGTACCTTTTGAAGACCAAAGTTCTTAATTTTGATAAAGTCCAATTATCAATTTTTTCTTTAATGGTTCGTGTTTATAAAGTGTGTGTTTAGAGAAATGTATCATTTTATTATAGAGAGTCTCACAAAAAAGAAAATAGTATCTCATAAAAGAAACTAAACTATTACCTGCAGAATTAGGAGAAGACAGAGGGCAGGCAATATGAATTTCTTAGCTCACTTGAGGTCAGTGGGAAGGTATGAGAACAGAACCAATCTTAAAATGACTTATGTTATTTTTGGAACCTCAAAAGAACAGGGGGTCCCTGAAGATCCAGCCACCCCTTCTAGAGCACTCAACTAGGGCACTTTTCCAAAGCTACTAAATAGGCACTTGGCATTTCAAAATTTTGTCTTATGACTACATAAAAATATCTCTTTCACTCAGATCTGGCACCTTTTATGGTTCAAAATTAAGAACTTAAACTGGGAAAGCTGGGGTATAGCTCATTGATAGAATATATGCTTAGTATGCACAACGCCCGGAGTTCAATTTCCACCAAAAAAAAAAAAAAAAGCTGAGCTGTGGAAGGGTGGTAAGGTAGCTGATACAAGAGTTAACAGTTGCAGGGTCCTAAGTCCTGCACTGGACCCTGCACTGGGCTCAGGATCCTGATTTCTGTCTAATATCTGGGAACATTTATATCTTATACATTTGGGGGGTCTTTCTCTTTTTTCATTCTCTGTTTTGACTATCTTGCTATCTTGGCTTGTTGTTTTTTTTTTTGGTTGTTTTGTTTTTGTTTTTGTTTTTTGTTTGTTTTTTAATACTGAGGATTGAATCCAGAGGTGCTTAACCCCTGAGCCACATCCCAGGCTTTCTTATTCTTTATATTGAGACAGATCTCGCTAAGTTGCTTAGAGCTTCATTAATTGATGAGACTGGTTTTAAACTTATGATCCTTCTGCCTCAGCCTTCTGAGCCAAGACAGCCTCATGGCACCTGGCTGTCTTGGCTTTTTTTGTATTTAGAAGAGTTCTTGTGGCCAATCTCTCCCTCCTCATCAGAGTCTAAGGCAAGTTTTTTTTCCCCTCCTTTTCTTTCTTTCTTCCTCCCTCCCTCCCTCCCTCCCTCCCTCCCTCCCTCCCTTCCTTCCTTCCTTCCTTCCTTTCTTTCTTTCTTTTTATTTATTTATTTTTGCCAGAGGAAAAGGTCAAGGTAACTTGTCAGGGTCTCCTTTCTCCTCTTTGCCAATTTCCTCTGAGTCAGCATCTTCAGGTTCTCAGACAGCTGCTGTTTGATCTTTTCCAGATACTCATTTGTGTTGTGGTCAGTCAAGTTGGAAAGACAGATCTAAAGCTTGAAATTTGGTGTAAAGTATTTGAATTAGCCATTGTATGGAAGTTTATTAGGAATCTTTATGTCCAGGGCCATATTCGTTAAGTATATCTAGCACCCACTTCCAGTGTCAGCACAGACAGGTTGAAGATCTTCACAGATTTCAGACACATGGTATTGTTTTGATGGTCAGATCAAAGCAACCTAACTGATCCTCAGATAGGGAGTCTGAATCACACTATAAGACCACCACATTAGGTTGGAACATCTCCATTACTTGGTTTGTGACCAACCTGAAAATGACCTCATCAGACTCATCATCACGCCCATCATGGAGCTGATAGTTATAATACTTGACTATGCCAGTCCCAGTACTCCAAAGTCCCCAGTTCCAGGGAAGTACTGTTTGTATTTATTGAGGGGCACAAAGTACTGTTTGTACTGATTGAGGAACACAGTTATGAGTGGGTCTGTGCTATATAGGAGACCTCTTCTATACATTGCCATGCGAATATCAGTGTCAACATACAGCAACCTGTGGTGGTACTTCAGTAGCTCCTAGATGACTATGATGATATTGTTAACCTAACAGGAGCCAGATCCCTGTGACTTATTTGCATGATGAAGGCCCAGGTTCAGTTCACAGTGATGACTATGTGATGCTTATTAAGTTTCATATCACTTGCCATGGAGCCATTGGTAGACAACTGTCAGAACTCAAATAGGCTATCAGATACTGAAGAATACTTACCAATACAAAACCTCTGCATCTGCTGGCCACCTTGGACCTGTTTGAACAGATGAAGCACAAGAATTTAATGTAATTATTGCTGTGGTTTGGCCACCTCCTTAGCATTGGCTTTGTGAGGGTGATAGATTTCCATTTTTCAATGGAGACTATAGTGGTGCACTAAGAATCGTGGATTCAGTGAGGCTTCTTTGGGTGGCCTTCTTCATGATAGTAACTTTCCAACATCTCCATCATAGTAGTAGCAGTCTTTTTGTCCTGGTGCCCTGAGCATATGTCATGCTGCTCACCTCCTGACCCTCTCATCAGTCTATCCATCTGTCCTCCCCCTTTTTTGTTTTACTTAAGAATTATTTTCTTTTGAAAAGTCACAAAGATTTTCCTCTAGGAGTTTTGTGGGTTAGCTTGTACATTCAGATTTATAATCCATTTTTGCAATTAACTCTTAAATATGGTGTGAGATCAGAGCTGGTACTCACTTACCATTCATGTATCCCAATTGGAAAAAATTTCCAGCATCATTGGTTGAAAAGACTTTCTTTTCCCCACTGAATTATGTTTGCATCTTTGATGGAAATCAATTGGCCATATTTGTTATGGTTTGGATATAAGGTGTTCCCCCAAAATCTGCTATGTTAATGCAGGAAGTAAAATGATCAGATTATAAGAGCTATAACCTAATCAGTCATCCTAGTTTGAATGGACTAACTGGGTGGTAACTGTAGTTATGTGGGGCATGGGTAGCAGGGTGGATGACTGGAGGAATTCTATGAAAAGGTTCATCTTCTATGTAGCCCCTTCCTCTCTCTCTCTGCTTCCCAGCTGCTATGAGGTGAGTAACTTTTCTCTGACATGTCCTTTCTACCATGATGTTCTGCCTAATCTTGGGCCTAGAGGGATGGAGTCAGTTTACCATGGATTAAATCTCTGAAACTATGAGCTCAAAATAAACTTTTCATCCCTAAGTTGATCTTGTCAAGTACTTTGTTCACAGCTTGACTGATATAACATTTGTATAGATTTATTTCTAGATTCTACATTCAATTCTTTCTTTAATGCCACACCATCTTGATTAGGGTAGCTTTTTGGTAAATCTTGAAATCAAATAGTGAATGCCCCATAAGTTTTTCTTTCTTTTTTTAAAAACTGATTTGGATATTTAAAATTGTTTTTCTTTTTATATAAATTTTAGAATCAGCTCAATATTTTTTTTATAAAGCTTGCTGTTATTTTGATTGCAGTGGAATTGAATGTAGATCACTTAGGTGAATTTTGACATCTGACTTTGAATCTTTCCATCTATTAACATGGTATATCTCTTCATTTATTTAAAGATGTTATTTAATTTCTCTTAACTATGCTTGCCTTTCTGGATTGTGATTTAACTTAATGAACACCTATTATAAACCAGGCCAAATCCTAAATGCTATGCACTGAATCCAACATAATTACCTTACAAATATGTACTGTTTTCACTGTGTATAGATGTAGCAATTGAGTCATAGGGTTAATAAATGTGGCAACTGGGATTCAGAAGAGAGCTATTCACTCCAGAGCCTGGGCTCTAGTTTCTAGTAGTCAAGATAATACCTTTGGGACATGTGTAGGTACATATATGAGGAACTAAACCATTTTTGTATGCCTGTTTCTTACCTCCTGTCTTCCTACAATCAAAATTAAATAAAGGACCTATCTGAGTGGATAGATACATCTGTGGGTGAATAGAGTGAGCTTTAGTTCATCATCTCAAATTCACAGTAGACTTGCTTATTGATAAAGAATCATGTTGGGATTATCTCTGAAATGTATTTTAATTAGTCTTAGTTTTTTTCTTTCTTGTGTGTCTTATTTAGATACCATCAAGCATAAAACATGTCTTACACTATCAGTATCACATGAGAAATCATTAGAATTCCCCAGAGTTGTGTAATCCCATGCCATCCTATTGATGTGTCTGTCACCTGACACCATCATCATGCCCTTGTGTGAGGTCTCACGATATGGCAGACTTGGATTTCACTGGATAAAAGTTGTCTGGAACTTTAGTTGTGCCTAATGGTTCTTTCTCCTCCTTTTAAAAGACAAGAAAAATGAATGGGCTGTTTTATAACCCCTTTTCAGTCCTCTGATCTTCAGAGAAGAAAATGTTAAAAGGCATGGTGCAGCTGTTTTATGTTGCAGTTTATAATCTAATTAAATGCATTTTATCCAGATCATTATGGACTTCATTAAAGCTGGACTTTTTATAAGAAAGATGATGAGCTAGATTTATGCAGAATCATTTGGGTCTTTTAAATTTTGTGATCATGCCAGCAGTGCCTGATGAAAATAAAATTTCAGATCTGCCTTTCTGATTTAGTTGTTCATTTATTCTTGGAAAGTTCTTCCTTCCAATTTTGCCTACTTCTGTGTGCATGCAGTGTTCAAAATAATTAATAAGAATAGTTTGTTGTTTAGAGAGAGTACCATTTGAGAATGGTGTTCTGATACATATAGGAAATAAAAAAAATCTAAAGTAGTTGGCATGATCTATTTCAAAGAAATATGAAATTACATTTTCTTTGCTGTGTTTTCTTTATACTGTAGAAGAAATTAGTTTTATGGCCTTCAGTTTAATTGCTAATTTTTCCAGCATCAGTGATAAATATCTAAGATAGAAATGGATTGGATTTGAAAAGAGAAAGTGACTCTTGATAGTCTTAGTCACATAATCTATGCAAAGATTAAGAGTAATTTTCCCCTGAATAAATAAATAAAATAAAGGTAGTGTGTTCATCTACAACTAAAAATAGATAAATAAAAAGAATACTTAGAAGTAAAAAAGAAAAAAGTCTAAATAATAGTAGGTATCCAGAGCATATGAGCATGGGTATAAAGAAACCCTAGTACAAATGTTGTTGAAAATATCAATTTAATAAAGCTGTTTTTGAAAATTAAAAAGAGTAATTTCCCATATTTTAGATGATGACCAACTTTTGTTGTAATTCCCTGGCCTGTTATGTTTTAAAAAATTAATATTAAGCTGTGGTTAGGGAAAAAAATCTTATCTTTCCAAAGAATTGTACTTAAGATGTCTTTCTCTTCATAATTTTCTATTTCTAAATAAAGGTATATCAGTGGTCTTCAATTTGCTCTTATAGCTTTGATTATATAATTCTAATGACATTTAAGTTTTCTTTCTACTTGGATAATTTATTTTGTCCTAAGCAATTCTGCATTGTTACTCCGTATGGGACAGTATTAAAATCTAGGTTCATGGTTAATATTTAGTTGAAACATTAGTTTTACCCAACTTCTTTAAGTCATGAAACCAGCCCCTCTCTTGCTACCTCTGGGTTTGTTTACATACATATGTGCAACTGTGTAATCATACAGACACAACATGCAACGGGTACAACATAACAAAAGCCTACAACAACCTCTGTCCACAGTTTGCATTCTAAATTAGTTACAAAGACCAATTTTGCTGTAGTCATAGCTCTTAACTCCTGATCTTCATGTCTATCCTAGGAATTCTTTTTGCTTTTTATGATTCTGTACACTGGACCTGACACTCAGAAACACTTCTTTCATTCACATGTCTTTGCTCCCTTCATCATTAGTGATTAATATTGTTCCTCTTGGTAGACTACCTTAGAGTATTCTAGGTGAACAGTGACCCAATCTGGCATGGCTTTGAGACCCTCATCTTTTGTCCAGCTTCCTATGCACCATGGCCTCTTCTTTATCTGGTAACTGTCTTGATAAGTATATGGTACATTGATCCTTTTTGAATTCATAGCAAAAAATTATCTCTATGTATCTGTATGCATGTGTTTTTGTGTGAGAGAGCCTGCCTGGCTGGAAATCATGAGAGGGCTACTACTTCAGGACTTTCAGATGATGCTCTTAATTATAGTAAGAAAGAAAATTCTAGACATGAGTTTGGGTCTAATGAAAGCCTACAGTAAACCTCTCGTTTATTTTGAAATGAAAAGAGTACTGTCTTATAATTTTGGGCTATAATCTATGATTCTGTGGAAGGCTGTCTGTTACTTGTATTAAAACATTGACTACTTGCTCTCTAATATTGTTTTCTTTACTGATATTATAATCAACTTCTATTTGACATTGTCCAGTATATACCACCTTTATCTGAAAATTTGTATAGTTTCATCTTGATTGAGGCCAGTATTTACCAGTGAGATATTTAAGTGGTAATTAATTCCTGAAACATTTAGATGGGTTATGCAGTAATACTAACTTCTCCTAAGGATTTGTGAGCCATTCATTGAGTAAGTGTGAGAGGAATTTCATAGGCTTATTATTAGAAAATGTCAATTTATAATGTGGCTTTATATCTTCTGCCCATTTTATATTAAGTGCTAATTTGTTTCCCAATTAACATGATAGGTAGAGTCCTAGCCCAGTTCAGCTGATTTTTAAATAGATTTTTAGTTGTCAATGGACTTTATTTTGTTTATTTATATGCAATGCTGAGAATTGAACTCAGTGCCTCACGCATGCTAGCCAAGCACCCTACTACTGAGCCACAAATCCAGCCCTGTTCAGCTAATTTTATTAAATATGTACTGCATGCTTTTCAGAATCCGCAAATGAAGTCACCACACACATACATTGGCAATTCGTGATCTGCAACTATAACTGGAGATTAGTCTCCTCTATAGGAACATGTGTTTATCTTTTTGTTCCTGTATTTTTTATATTCTTCAATAATATCTATTTTTTATGTTAAAGTTATATTTTGTTAAATTTATCCTACTTATGTATTGCTAATTTTTATTAAGTGGTTTTCATTTGCTACCTATTTATTTTCAGTATAAAGGTAGTGATTTTTACATAATTATTTCATCTATTCATGTGAATAAATTTGCTTATTACTTTCAGTATTTTTATTAGAGATTGATTTTTCAAAGTATATAATCTTTTTTAAAAATTTTTTTAGTTGTTGATAGACCTTTAGTGGTGCTGAAAATCAAACCCAGTGCCTCACATATGCCAGGCAATTGTGCTAATGCTGAGACACAGCCCCAGCACCAAAGTATATAATCTTTTCTGCAAGTAAAGATACTTGCTTCCTGTATATGTATAAATACATGTCATGTATATGTTTTAAGTAATTTCTTATTATACCAGGCAGAGTATTTAAAGCAACATTTAAAGGAATTAATGATAGTTACCCTTGTAAAACATCTCATTTTAATAACAATGGCTTTAACACTTTACAACTCTGTCTTATATTTGCTATTGAATTTTTTAAAATTCACCTTATCATATTTAAGCAAACTTCATCTTTTTTATTTAAGTATTTTTAATAGACATCCTTTGTTACATGTAAATGTGGGACCTCATTACCTCTTCAACATCTTTGCTCAGAGTAGGAAATGCTTCATAAAATTGTGTCCTGTGAAGTTATTTTGCATGTGCTTTGTTCTCAGTGACCTCTAGCCTCTCTGCCAACCATGAGACAGAGACCCACTCTTCTCTAAATAAGTTCTATTTTTATATACCTACAAATTTTGACTCTATACCACCCATTTATATTAAGTCCTTTATACTGGCATTGTCAACTGGCTTGTGTACATTGCTCTGAAGACAAAGTAGACATCCTATAATATTTCTGTTTTACATGGAGTTCTAATTTTCATTATAGTATGAACACCAATGTCTTCATTCAGAACATGTTAGGTCAGTATGTATGGATATGAACTTGCTGAAGTTATTTCCTATAGATTGGACCATGAGTCATAATTTGTGGCTAAAAATTAAATCCAAGTTATGTTTTTTCCAGCACAATGAATTCCTCTTAATTTAGAAATATACACTGTGAATCAGCCCAGATTAGGTATGCATTTAATTTTTTATGATACTATTGGTTTAAAAGAAAATTTGAATATATGTTATTTTGTGGAATGATTTCTTTCCATTTTTACAATCAAGTCTTGGACTAGACAGATTATAAAAGAATCTCATTGAAGTCCTGGAGAATAGCAGAGCACACCTAGAAGGACTTCCTCATCTCATCAGGAACCACCTAAGGATACTGCATCAGTGATAGTTAATACTGACTATTTCTAAATGAGTGTTCTTACCGATTTGCCTTTACCTGAAGATCCCAGAAGTTGTGGGTAAGAATCTTTCTGTAGTCTGTAGTCTGCACTGTACTCAGGATTTTTGCCTCTGGCAGAGTTCTAACTCCAGTGTTCATAAGAAACACACTGTAATGGCTTTGGGCCAGTGCCAGGGAAAAACTACCCCCGCAGACAATCACTTCCCATTATCCTTTACTGCACATATGATACATTATTCATCATTTTCTAAGCATGTTCATTATAAATGCTGTTTAATCACATTTTAAAGGTAAACAGCATTTATCAAATTATCATCTAGTATCTCACTCCAAGTCTGGCCTGATTCTTTCTCACAAACTTGTGCCCTGCAGGAGAACATGTGTGTTTAATTTTTGTCCCATTATTTGTCCAAAGAATGAGAACCACACATGTATCCTATTGAGTTAGTCTCTGTATTTCAGGCCATCCCCCAAATTAAAATAATTGTTGTTTTGGTAATGTTGCTCCTATCCCAAGATATAATTTCAATATATGCAGTACTTAACTCTTCTTTTCTGGAACTTTCTGGATATCTCTGTGTTTATTCAAGCATTTTGTGTATAGAATACATGAGTGCCTAAATTTTTACTTGTAGTTCTTTACATAATAATGTGTCCTTAGGGAATATTGGTTTAATTGAATGGCTACAATACATGGCGAGACTTTTAGCATATTATGTAATTTTTGTGAATTACTAGAAAATCTCAATTTTTTGTTTCTCCTTTGTCTAATTTTGATATTAAAGATAGTGAAGGCAGTTACTCCATGGACTGGACAGAATGAATGTGGTGTGTGTGTGTGTGTGTGTGTGTGTGTGTGATGGTATGTAATTATTTGCATGTAGTTAAGGGTGAGGTTAAAGTAGGGAGAATGATCGAAAAAAGAGAAAAACTCCCCCATGCATTTTGTAAATTTTATTTGGGCATTTGATTCATGAGATTTTTTATTTATTCCAGAAAATAATTTATTAATAGAGCAGGTACCATTCAGAGGCCCAGAAATAGCCCAAAAGAACTTAATCCGGCAAAAGGGATGCCAGGGAAATAGGTGGTTAAGACTTTGCATAAAGGTAAATGTAGAGTTCCTGGGGACAGGAGGGAAAGACAAACTGAATGGAGTTTAGAAAGGCTTTTAACAATTGAATTTGAGGCTCAATCTTTAAGATAAAGGAAGAGATAAATTGCCAGAAAAGGGAGGAAAAGGATTTCTGTGCAAAGGAAAAAGCATAAATAAAGGAAGAGATAAATTGTCAGAAAAGGGAGGAAAAGAGTTTCTATGAAAAGAAAAAAGCATAAACGAACAATAGATGAATGCAGCTTTGATTTCTTCTAGAGGGATAGGCAAAACATTTTTTAACTTAAGACATTAAGGTGCCTATTGTAGAATTGGCTCATTGATAATGTTAAATCATTAAGTATTGTAGATGATTGAACACTTATTCACAAAGAACAAAAATTAATTACTATAGAATATTTTACGTGTGCAGCAGTTGAAGCCACTATACTCCTTGTTGCTTAATTTTCAGTTAGGAATTTATAATTTGTCTGAGTGTATGGTTCTTTTTTAAAATTTAAATTTATTTTTAACTGATACTTAACAAATACATATTGTACATATCTAATGGGGTAATGTGATGTTTTGATACATGTATGTATTGTGTAATTTTTAAATTAGGTTAAACATTTATCTCCTTGAACATTTAATCATTTTTATGGTAAAAACTTTTAATATACTTTTTTCTAGCTTTTTGAAATTTACAGTTCCTTATTGTTATCTGTAGTCACACTCATGAGCAACAGCACACCAGTACTTCTTGCTTCTAACTGTAACAAAAATGTTGACCACTTTATGAATTTGCATAACCTGCTTGTATAGGGACCATGTTAATCTTCTCTATATCATTTCAATTAGTATATGTGCTGCCAAAGTGAACACAATGTATGGTTATTTTTAAAAATTTTTGTAGTGCTAGGGATTGAACCCAGGGCCTTGTGTACACTAGGCAAACAATCTGCCACTGAGCTATACCCCCAGCCCTTTATTTATTTATTTATTTATTTGGTACTGGGGATTGAACCCAGGGATACTTTACTACTGAGCTACACCCTCAGTTCTTTTTTTATTTTTTTTAAATTTTGAGATAGGTTCTCCCTACGTTGCTGAGGCTGGCTTTGAACTTGCAATCCTTCTGCCTCAGCGCGTGCCCCCACCCCCTATATATAATGGCTTTGGGCCATATTTATATATATTCCTTACCGTTTTCTGGTAAATTTCCTGTGAATTTCACTCTATCCTACATTTTTCTTGTCATATTAATTTGTTTCTTATCTTAACTTTCCCAATTGTCACAATATTTACTGTATATCTGTGAATATAGGGCATCATCTTATAAATATTAGTTAGCTCTGGTGATGGCCAGAAATACAATGTATGATCTATGTAATGGCAGAGTTTAGAGGGATGTGGCTACCTATTTTCTATATATAGCCTTCTATAGTTTAAACACAGGCATTGGAATCATATGGACTTAGGGGTCACATTCTCAGTGTTATTTATCAGTCATAAGACCTAGGACAGATTTCTTTTGGGCCCAGTTTCTTTAGCTGTGAAATGAGTAGAATAAAACCAGTCTCGTGGTGGAGGGTGTTAGAGAAAGTGTTTGCCCAAAGTGCCTCATTCTTATTGGTAGTTTTGTCTAGGGAGTGTAAATTATGATTAAAGCATATGTATTTGGTCATACTTTTTTTCTTTTTTAAAAAATTTTTTTAGATGTAGATGGAAACAATAATTTTTATTGATTGATTGATCTTTATGTGGTACTGAGGACCAAATCCAGTGCCTCACACATGGTAGGCAAACACTATACCACTATCTGAATTCACTGCAAAAGAGATTATAACCTGTCTCATTCTCTTCTAGAACTAGAACTGATGATTTTTCTGATACATGCATTATATTGGACCACACTTGGTATAAATAGCTTGCTTCCTCTGCCTTTAGGATTTCTTATTTAGAGAGCAGAATAATTGTTGAATTGTGTGCCGGATAGTTTTGGGGCTTATTGTGTGCATGCTTAGGGCCCCAGCAATACGTGGATACATACACAGATGCCAGGTGTATATAATACTCCTCTCTCACAGAAAAGTTCAACTCTGAATAAGTAACCAGAAATTTAGTATTATAAATTCTAGAAAGATGTGTTAATTTCAACAGTTGCAAAATTTTGTCCTTTGATATTTCATATTGGCTTTATTTTGAAAAACACACTTGGGAGAAAGGGTGAAGAACATAAAATCTTTTCACTTTGTATGAGTTTATTCCCACCTTCAGGATGGTAGATGTTCCTGTGTTTGTCCTACCATGTAATTCTTTAACAATTATACTTCAGAGATAGAAAAACCATCTATCTTCCAGGTTTTTTTTTTTTTTTTTTTTTTTGCCATTTGTGCAATATTTTACGTGATTTTCAAACAAAATTCTAGGCAGCAAACATTAAGATGCAGTAGAATCAGTGAATTATATACCATAGTATTTTAGAGCTCTATAGGAGCTTAGGAATCAAAGAGTACAGGAGTTTTCAACATATTTTAATATGAAACCCATGTTTTAAATGAAAGAACACACAGGAACTTAGCAAGTCGTGTTGGTGAGGTTATATACATTCTTGCTGGGTTGTGCCAGGAGAGAGGGAACCTGCCAAATGGATTCCTCTTCCTTTGTGCTCGCTTTTCCAGTCTGTTGGACCTGAGGGGAGGCTCTTGGGAGCTTTGTTTATATCTACAGGTCTAACACAAGCCAGTTGAAAACCTTCACACCAGAAGAATTCATCCCAGTGTGACTAAATGCAGATAGTAGTTTCCCTTTGGGTCTGGATTTTGCATAATTTAGCAAATTCCTACTGAAATTTGTGTTTAGAGGGCAGTGTCAGCTTTATTGGGATATTTCTTTTGAGAGAAATGAAACAGTGGGTCAATGCCATTCCAGGCCCAAAATCATACTTGTATAAGAAAAAGATGAACAGAAGCAATCCTTATATTTATGGTCATGAAGCATAGCAGGTGATTTATGAATAAGCTGGGATGGTGGGTGTCAATGCCAGAAAGCTTTCCTCTCAGTATTTTTCTATTTCTTTAATTCCTCTTCTTGGAGCTAATTAAATTCACTTATCAATAAATCCATTTTAATCTTTGTATCTTAATAATAGTTTGACTGAGAATATGGTATAGCAAACATCCAAAGAGCACTACATTAAACATTAGAGTACATTGATTCCAAAAGCTGATACTCTTTCACTGTAGCATCTTGTAAGATTGACTGAATAAATTCAGTTTAATACTACCCAGGATAAGTGTCTTAATTTTAACAGTCACAGATCACATTGGACATTAAGTGTAACTTATATTGAGACAGTGACATTGATCCACCCTGAATTGATGTTATTACTTCACCAGTACTTGGAAAGAATTGAGGCTCAGCCACTCTTTTTTCCTCATATCTCTTATTTGTTTATTTGTTTATTTATTTTTGTTGTTGAATTGGGAATTGGACCCACAGCCTTGTGCATGCCAGGCAAACTGCACCACTGAGCCACGTCCCCAGCTCCTCATATCTCTTTTGATGTAATGGTAAGCTGTGGTGAGCTCTCGAATCAAGCCTGTGTCTTTGAAATATAATAAAAGTAATTGGCAAAGAGAGAACTGAACCTTGACCTTGCCTCCCTTACAACATGACCTAATCAATTGAGAAAACTTCTATTGTGGCTTCTATTTTGATGGTTTGCCTTTCTTTACTTCCACATAATTGATCTTTGAACTATACTGTCACTAGTTACGAGTACTCTTAATCCCAAGTGGCTTCCTTGCACATGAGATACTTGGTAGAATTTATTGAATCAATTAGTAAATGGAGACTTGAAGTCTCTGACCAGATTTTAAGTGTCAGTTTGAGGAATACAGGTATAGGAACAACGTGGTTGAATTTCAGAAGTTGCCTGAGATCGTCATAGATGTTGTACTAGTTGTTGAGCCATGTCTTTCTTCTCCCCCAAAGCTTATATTTACCTTTACTACTTTAGTTTTTTATGTTAGTTTTGGTGAATATGCATTTTCTAATATGAACTCTAAAGACAATATGGTGAGATGAGGAAAGTGTATGTCTGCATATACCTGTGTTTACATCTGGATGAACATATAAATAAAAACATATATGTGCATATGCATATCTTAACTAGGAATAAATTTGTTCTGCTACGGACAGAGCAGCTGTCTACAATTTCAAGGATCCTTTTTTATAATAACTCAAGTGAGAAATTTCAAATTGCTATTGCCTGTTGCTATTTGTATTCCTCAGGATGCAAATCTATGCCAAAACCTCCAAATTTCTATAGTCTGTGTTTTTTTCCTTCACCTATAACTGTGTCTTCTTTTCTATAGCAGGAGAAAGTAAGCAAAACTCATTATGACTTTTAAATACTAGCCCCCAGTGAAAAATTGAATGTCCAGTTTCCTCCCAGAGAAAACCTCATCTAGTTTATGTAAATAACAGGTATTTAAATTGGTAATGTTTTACTTTTCCTATTTCTACTTACAAGATTTTTATAAAGATATTTGTTTAACTTCTAGAAGGTGAAAACTAAATTCACTACAAACTAAACCTGAAGTCTTTAGACCTGGGGCAGAATCATGTGGGCATCAAAGTGTGGGTCTGAAATGGAAACACCAAGTATAGCATAAGTTACCCTTTCACTGATGTTGAATAATGTTGGGGATGGGCAAGCCCTGATAGAATGGAAAATTCCTGGAATATTTACATGAATATGTTGTAAGGGAATGTTTTTTCTAATTCCTAGAGTCCTTAGTGGAGACTAAGGAGAGAAATTGTTTTTAAGGTCTAAAATCAAATGGCCTGAGAGTACCCAGGATACCTTGGGAGTAGAAACTTCTGCTGTAGTCAGGTTCTGACTCTATTTTATGCTTTATTCTTCCATGAATGATTTTCCTTAAGAAACAGGTTTCACTAATTAAGTCTTAGAGGGCAGAATAGTAGTCTCATTAAGAAGACAACTGGGCTAACAAGTTCATTTAAGGTACAATCTTTCTTTTCTCGTGATTTTCTTAACTCTTCTCTAATATAGAAACTAGAAACTATAAATAGCAGATAAATTGCATTGTGTTAAAATAAAAATTCTAAAAAAACTTTGCATGGCAAGACCTCTAAGGATATGTTAAAAACTAACTGGGAGAAAAGTATTTGCAGTTCATATCATAAGAGAAAGAATGATTTCCCTAGCACAAAGGTTGGCAGCTACAGACCAAAGCCCAGATCAAGCCTGCTGACTGTTTTTGTAAATCACGTTTTATTACAACACAGCCACACTCGTTCTTTTGCATATTGTTTGTGGCTGCCTTCACTTAGTAGTGGCAGAATCAAGTAGTTGCAACAGAAATCTTTTGGCCCACAAATCCAGAAATATTTACTGTCTGGCTCTTTATAGGAAAGTTTGCCAACTCTTGCTCTAAAGAATAATGAACTGCTTTAATTATAAATCAACATGAAAATATCAACAATCCAATAGAAAAATAGGCAAGAGATATGTAAGTTAGTGTCTCAGCAAAACAAAACAAAAACAAACATTTTCCTCATATGGTTCAAATGAAGAGATGTAAATGAAGGGTAACCTGTAGGGGCAGAACTGTATTGGGGCGGGGGGGGGGGGGGGGGGGGAGACGGGATGATGTGATGCTCCCAGACCAGCAAGCTCAAGAAGCCAACAGAATCTCTGTGATTGGAACCATAAAGAGAGAAAATGCTGTTATTGAACTCATTGGGAACTGGAGTGGGGGAGGACAGAGGAGACTGTATTATGGAAGCATGTAGGCACTGTGAGAAATAGGCACTGGAAAAAAAAAATGGGAAAGAAATACCTTGATCTTCCTCTGCCCAACTTCCAGTTTCCTACTGGTTCCTCCCAGAAGCTACCAGCCAACAAAACTCAGGTGATGCTGTCCTCAGGGATTAGCCTCCTGTAACACAGATGAAAATATCCTCAATTCAATATTATAAAATCAGTGCAAATGAAATGCTACAAAAAATGTCACCTTTTAATAATTGGCTGGCAAAGAGCAAAATATTTAATAGCATACTTTGTTATAGGGAAATAGGTACTTTATAGGTATAGATATACGTGTGTATAAAGGCAGTGTCCCTCAAAATTATAAAAGTATATACACTTTGACACAGCAATTATATTTATAGGAATTTATACTACAAATATTTTTGCAAATGCATGAAGGGATAAGTATATAAGGCTATTAACTGCATTTTATTTTCTGATAGGAAAAGAATGGAGATAACCTAAATGTCCATCAATTGGGGACTAGTTTTTATAAATGATGCTATATACCCATTCAGTGGAATAATATGAAGCCATACAAAAAGAATGAGGAAACTATGCCTCCTATGAAATTAACACTAAGTTGTATTGTTAAGAGTACAGAGAAAAGCCATATGCCCTCTTTAACCCTGTCTTAACCTTGTCATTGGTGTGTTAGTACCAGGTGCTGCTTCTTAAATCTTTGTTTTCCTCAACATTATTTTTTTAAATCTCTAGCATTGCATTAGCTAATTCAGGCTGCTCCTTTCTGTAAGTCTGATGTATTGAAACTTTTGATTCACTTTACATATATACTTTAGTTGTTTGGAGCCGTGTCTTTTGAATATTTATTTTGACATGGAGCAAGCTGTATGTTATCAACAAGCAAACATTTGGACAATCAGAGGATCAAAATATAGGAACAAATGTGAATATCTCAAATCTGTCTCTTTTTATTTATTTTTTTTCTGGGCAAGACTTGCCTGAAGTGGAAGGAACTGAATATGGATGAGCGCATGTTGCAAACTGATTTTCAGCCATAATTGCTTGCAGTAAGAAAATAGGCAAAGAAAGTAGATTGGGAATATAGGCAATCAGAGATGAGATTCTTACACCTGCCAGATACCATGTGTAGCACACAAGCATCCATAGAGAAATTGAAATGGTGCTATCCTGTGACAAGAGGTTCCAATTAATGTGATTCGGATGCATCTGTCTGCCAGTAGCTCACCTCATGAAACGACAGTCCTGTCCTGCTGTTGGAGTCAGTCAAAGGGCTTATTTAGTGAGCGGCACAGGAGGCATCCTGGGAACTCCCTCCTTTCTGTCCATTTACTTCAAGTCAGGAATAACAGCTTACAGGAACACATCTAGCTGGAAGGCTTGTAACAAGATGGCATTTATATAGTCAGAGCCATTCTGAAAACCTATGCTCCTCAAATACGTGGCTAGTGAGAGTCTAACATAGCAAATTTTCATGGTTTTGATCATTAAAATACATATTCACTCAATTAATTTTAGAGCAAAAATATTTGGACAATATGTGGATATTTAGCATTTGCTATGGTTTATCCCTCAAGTTTCATGTTGGGAGTTGTGTCCCCAGTGGATCACTGTGGGAAGTGATTGAACCTGTAAGTGGCAGGGCCAAGTAGAAAGTCTTTCTGTCATTGGAGTGTGTCCTCAGAAGGGACTGTGGGAACCTAGTCTCTCTGGGTTCTTGTTTTGATATATGACCCTTCCTCCAGGACCTGCTCCAGCCATTGCCATCTGCTATGAGGTGCTTTGGCCAAAAGGGGGCCTCATCAGAACCTGTGCCATGCTATGAGCTAAATAAACCTCTCTTTTTTTTTTTTTTAAATAGGTAGCTTACCTCAGATATTTCATTTTAGTAACACAAAATAAACTGATATAATATGCAATGTTCAGTGATCCTCTGAAGCATGCATCTTGTTTATTATTATTATTATTTATTTATTTACAGATGAGGAAACTAAAGCCCAGAGTAGTTAATTTGCTCAAGATTAGATAGCTAGTAAGAAATAGAGCTTAAGACTTCATTCCAGATCTGTCTGACTCTCCAAATCTACAATCAAGTCCTTTCTATCAAGAACTGTGTTATGATATGATGTGGCCTTCCCTGGTTTTCTGTTTTCACTTGATCTTGAATCATTAAAAATGAGGAAATGATTTTATAGTAATACTGTTTTGTATGTTTTTCTCTAAAAAGAGCAGAAAGAAAATGTCAGTACAGAAGACATCAGAGGGATGGTAGATATGATCACATTAGGATTCCTAGCACTTTAATATAAAGAAGTGATCTTTATGATCCCATCTTTGCTGAGAGGCTGAGGAACTGGAACAGGTTTTCCAGTGAATTAAGGGAAGGGCCAGTATTTAGACATAAGCTATAAGTTCTCCCCTTTTCTATCTGGATGCCCTTTCTTCTTTGGCTTGGACAGCCTCTAGTGCTGGACAGGCAGCTTGATAGCTGGCAATCCTCTGAAAGACAGATGCTATCAATTATTACTGTGTTTGTGGGAAAGATGTGGATGCAAGGGAGTGCAGAGAGAGACGTAACTAGGTATTGGATGATCTGATCATGGCAGGTACTGCAACTCTGACGGTGTTTATGGTTATGGAGAAGGACTGTGGGGAATTGCAGCCCTTTCCCATAATCTAAAGGGTTATTTCTGGGTGACATCTTGACAGGAAAATATCCTGTGGGAGAAGAGTGCTCACTCATTGTGCCTGACCAACAGTTAATAATTAATACTTCATGCCTCATAAGTAGAGTGATGTTACCTGAACATTTTTATGGAGCTATTGGCTTTTTGTTTATTCTTTTTTTTCTGATAAAAGAAGAGGGTTTTATTAAGCAGTTTTAGTAAATTACAGCCACAAAATTGCACATTGCTGCAAGAGTGAAAGGGTCTTTTCAGCATAACTTTAGAGGCTGTGTAATTTATGCCATTACAGGAAATATCCCTTCTGTTTCAGAGATTTTAAACAAAGGCAGGGTGTTTACCGCTCTGCTTTCTGCAGCCTAAATATTGTTTCTGAATTAAAATGGCTGATTTCAGTTTAGTCTCTGCAGACTACAATGAAGCTAGAATGAAAACAACCTAATTTTATGTTCATAGCAGTAAAGCCTTTTCAAAATCAGCTTCTTTATAACTTAACTTCTTTTTAACCTGAATAAACGTTTATATCCAAAGGTCAGTATTATTTCTATTATAATATCAGATTTTTCCAGTTAATATTTCACTCAGTTTCTAATCTCAATGTTTAATATTTCATAAACACATAAATAAGATTGCAGAAGTTAATCTGACTAAGCTATTACTCTTTCTTTTCTTGGCAAATAGATAATATGCTACCGAGATTGTTTAGTCTGATCTATTGTGATGATTATCATATCAATGATCTTCCTTGTTTTTGTGAGTTTCTATGAGGAACCTAGATAATGAAGCCTTAATACATTATTGCTAGAAGCATAGAGAAGAAAAATCAGACCTCTCATTTTACTTATAAGAAAGTTGCCTACCTGGCAGGTGATCCCATATTTAGTTCTGTCTGGGAATAAGGAGCTTATACTGCATCAGTGATTTTCAAACAACATTGTGGGGAACCAGCTTCCCCCCAAACACAGACCCACCCATGCATCCTCACTAAACACACACACACACATCACAGCCTTCTTCCACATCACACCACTTTTATTTTGGGATTCTGTATTTTGGGGTTTATGTAACATTGTTTGATATAAAGGTTCCACTGCAAAAAAAAAAAATGAAAACTGTAGTCAAGATGCTTAGTAAGGCTTCTTGGAGCTCTGTCATCAATGATAAATAGTAAATAGTAAATAAGACATAATTTGTGTGTTTATATGTGTTTATGATCTATAGAGCAGGTTTGGCAACCATAGAACTTTTAAAGAAGCTTGTTTTGTAAGATTCTTTTTAGATTACATAGGTTACTGGCTACCTAGAATATAATTGTAGAGATCTAAGTAGCTGCCTGATTTTGCATGCCTTATAGAATTCGGATTTTTATATATACAATTAGTAAAGATGTATGAAAAAAAATTGCCCAACCTGTCTTCTCCCAAAATCAAAGAGAAAACTATTATTTTGTTCAGCTGATTTTTTTTTTTTTTTAGGTTTTGTGGTTAAACCCTGTAATTCTCTAGATGAGTGGGTATTTATAAAGCATTGATTTAAATGAGATTTCTTGATCCAAGTGTTCTTTATAGGACTTAGGGAAGGCTAGAGAAAAGAATGGGGTTTTTTTTGTTTTGTTTTGTTTTTGTTTTTGTTTTTGTTTTTTTTTTTTTTTGGTTGTTGTTGTTGTTTGCTTTTTTAAGAAAAGATAATCACATTTCTGGGATAGGTTTCCTTGGAACTTTCACATATGGCACCTGAGTTTGTTGAAAATTCTATTTGCTCCTCTCAGTAACATCACTATATCCATATTTATATCTATATCTGATTTACCTATCAGAAATTCACTAAGCTGACAAAAAGAAGAGATTATATTCATGGTCTTTATCAAGGTGGTATGTTGTTAAAGTTGAGGATGGTACATACTGAGTGTACTGGGTCTTAGAAATTTTTGTCTGTGTTGCTTTCATGGTACAGGCTAGCAGAATGTACAGGACTTAGCTAGCATTTTCTAAGTTACAGACTCTTTGACCTAATATAATTCTCTTTGTGATTCAGTCAATTTCAGAGATTTCTTCTCACAGTCATCAATTCCTCTTTCAGTTTGTAGAGAGACATTGTGGCTCTATGTTTGGACATTTTGATAGAAGAGACAGAGCTTTTCCAATGCACACTCTCATGTTCAGGGTGGTTTTTGTTTTGTTTTGGTTTTGGTACTGGGATTGAACCCAGGGGTTCTTTACCACTTTATTTTATTTTGAGACAGGGCCTCACAAAGTTGCTGAGGCTGACCTTCAACTTGTGATCCTCCTGCCTCAGCCTCCCTAGTCCCTGGGATTCCAAGTGTGTGCCACCTTTCTTGGCTGTGATTTATTTCTTTTCATTTTTTCTGGTGGATCAGATTTTTCATTTCTTTTTTCTAGATGTTGTCCACAAAAATATTCCTCACTTTTTGTTGTTCAGGCAGAGATTATACTGAGTTTTCTCCCTCTTTTTCCTTCCCTCCCTGTCTTTTGAAAAAGATGAAGTGTAAGCATCTGTGATTGTATCCTAGAATAATTCCTAAATTCTCTCTTCCATATCATATTAGTAAAAGTAGAATCTGATGCAGTAGTTGAAAAATTACTGAACTCTAAGACCAGATTTTATTATTAAGTTAACCCCTCAATCACCTGGCCCAAGACATTTGCTGTAAATGTAAGGGCCTCTATATTTGTTATTTTATCCCTTCCCCACTGTATTGTGGTACTCATAACTTTGAATTAGTTAGACTGGCATTATTCTCTTTTTACTTTTACTAAATGGTCAATATTTATTTGCCATTCACAGAAGTCTCTCTGAAACAGTAGTTAATAGGTATTAGGTGCATGTTTTTTATTTGTTTTGGTACTGGGGATTGAATCCAGGGATGTTTAACCACTGAGCCACACCCCCAGCTCTTTTTAAAATTTTTACTTTATTTTTTATTTTGAGGTAGAGTCTTCATAAGTTGCTGAGGCTGGCTTTGAACTTGAATTTTTCCTGCTTCAGCCTCCCGAGCCACTGGGATTACAGGCATGCACCACCTTACCTGGCCCAGTCAATGTTTTAAAGCAAGCATATGTAGCAATTCATATCATCCTTGGAGTAGTTCTGTTCAGGGTGTTCTGAGATTAAAAAAAGTGGAGAGCCCAGATTTGAACCCTGGCACCTGAGCTCCTGGGTGTGTTCTTTCATTTTTGCTCTGCTATCTTCCTGTCTTGTTTCAAAGTTGAAAGCTATTACTTCATTTTCTAAACATGTCAAGCTCCCAAAGTGAAAGAATTCATTTTCAGCATCATCCTTTACAGCAGGGGGCGGAGGGAGAGTATATATTTTTCTTTGACAGAACTAAAGTAGTGATGGCTTTGGAAAAATGACAAAGAATGATACTTTTCTAGTAGAATAGTGAGGTGGGGAGGAAGGAGGTGGTTCGAGTAGGTTCACTTGACCATTTTCACACATCTTATATTCTCTATCATATCTTTGAATTCTTAATCTAGCAGCAAGATACACTGTTTGTCAGCTAATCTTCTGTTTTCTAGTTGCTAATTTTAAGGACCATGGTTATACGGAGACACGCTTTCCAACAAAGCTCTCCATCAGGGCCCTCAGCATATAATTTTTGAGATTCTTCTCTCTGATTAGGAAGGGTTTGCTTTCTAAGTAGATATTCTTTAATTCCTAGCACTTGTATCTGTTGGCTGTTCTCCTTCCCTGGGGAGACTGAATCCAGGCCAGTTAACCAGTTAGTTAGTCAGGAACAAAAACCTGCCTGTGTCCTAAATGGAGAGGCACACCTGGATGAGGCATTAAGAGAACATGCTGCTAGAGAAAGGGAGTGGTGTGCTTTGTTGCTGCCTCCAAGATTTGTAGGCTAACAAGTGACCTCAGTCATCCTACCATCTTTATGAGAAAAAAGGGAGTAGAAAATTCTTTACAAAATTAAAATTTAGATGAGAAACATTGGAGTTAAAATTGTTAGTATTGCTATTTACTATTGTGAAGCCTCCATGGAAAGGCTAAATAGGAAAACCTTTTGCTCCCTGGCCACTCCTCATTTCCAAGGGAATCTACTGTAACAGTTTAATATGTATCCCTGCAGACCTTCCAGGTGTGTGTGCACACAAGCACACATGGAAAGCTATTTACTTATACCCATCTACAATTTGTAACTTACATATTTTATTAATATAATGATTCATGATCATCTTATTTCCTATTCTAATAGATACAGAAGTCTCTTTTTAAAAAATGTCCACATATGGTGCTGGGGTTGTAGCTCAGTGGTAGAACACTCACCTAGCACGTGTGAGGCACAGGGTTAGAGCCTCAGCACCACATAAAACATGAATAGATAAAATAAATGTATTGTGTCCATCTACAACTAAAAAAATTTTTTTTAAATGTCCACATATATAACAATACTAATGTAACCTAATAATAATGACTAGTATTTATTGAGCTTTTATTGTGTCAGGCATTATATGAAACTCTTAAAATCCAGACAAGGAAACTAAGATTCAGGGATATTACCCAACTTCCCCAAGGCCACACAATTTGTATATGGCAGAATCAGATACACACAAGGCTGTGTGGTTCCTGAATCCCTTCACTATGCAGTTCATGCAACTGATCCCTGACAGAGTCGTCATTCTCTCATTTTTTTTTACCAGAACAAATAATTCTATAATGAACATCTTTGAACATAAATGCTTGTGAAAGCATTTCTTTATGATATATACATATTAATGTTGGAGAGCCAACTTGATTTAAAAACTACTTTAGTTTATATTTACTTGTGCAAAGAGGTCACAGCCTGTCTCCAGAGGAGCTGATACCTTAGGCACATGTATCATCTCGATAATGACAATGAATTTTAATTCTCCTGTCACTTAGTTAGACTTTTATTTATTTAGCAATAGGCTGGCCAGTCTTCGGCAACATTCATTAGTTTTTGCTCTCAGTTGCTGCTAGAGTTAGTGTATCTGGCTTTCAGTGTCCTTCATCTCAGCAGTGGGAAACCCTGATTATGAAACAATTTGGGGTCCCCTCAGGAGTCAAATCTTCAAAGAGGTCACAGACAAAATGTGGAAATAACACACACATAGAAAGTGAGGTGCTGATATCTTATCCTCCGTGTCTCATTGAAATGCACAGTTCATTTTCCATTTTCCATTTGAGTGGGTTTTGATTTGCTGAAAAATAAATAAAAAAACATACAAACAAAAAACTTGGTCTGTGAAATTTTTGCCTGTCTGCTGAGAAAGCAATAGAATTGTAAAACTGAGATGGCTTTTCATCAATGGAGTGATTAATTGCTACATCAGAAAGTGTGGAGGCTGATCGATAATATAGTGATGGATAGTTGAATTTCCTGCCTCCCCAAAAGCATCTTCGGGACCTCTTTTTTTTTTTTTCCTAAAATTGGTGTGATAGATCTTTATACTAGATTGGGTGGCTGGCTGGCTGGCTGGCTGGGCAAGTATTTTTGAGTTGGAGGAATGAAAGTCCATGGACTTCAGTTCCCAGTCTCCCATTTCTTGACCAAAGACTGCTCCATGGCAGTCTCTGAGGACACTGCTGGTGATCAGGAATCAGAATAGGCCATCCCTACCACAGGAAGACTTAACTCTAAATAGTTTGGGGTGTGCTAGAGATTGAACCCAGGGCCTCACACATGCTAAGCACTAAGCTACACCCCTACCCCTTAGCAGTTCTAAACATGGTAAAATTATATTTTGCAACAAAATAGAAAGACATAGTGGAATTCTGTAACCATGCCATGAGGCCATAAATCTTCTCTTCCCTGAACTCTGTGGGTAGCAGCAGTGGCAACAGAAGGGATCCTCTGACTTTTGTCTAAGATGAAGAGAGGAACAGTGAGAGGTTAGATTCCATCAGATGTTGGCCAGGTACACTGTGTTCAGTTTTCTCAGCTAAGTTGTTAGTTACCTAGTGATAGTCACATATTTCTGCTACTAGTATTGAGAAAGAGTTACCCATTATCTTAACAAAGCAAATTATGTTCTGTTTAGCTTTTATTTTTATGATCAAATTTGTCATTGATCTCTATAAGCCTAGAAACTGTGTAAATGTAGAGTCAGGAACATGGTCATGCAGTCAGATCTGATAAAGAAAGGGTTATGAGTTTAGTGCCATATGAATGAGGGGTTTCACATTCAATCAAGTTGTATAAAGGTTGGTGGGTTTTTTTTCATTTTTTGTCATTTTTTCATACTTTTCTAACAGTTCTTTAAGCATAAAAATATAACCTGAAAGAAACCATAATGTTTTGGACAGGATGGGAATAGAGAGGCAGAATAGTGGTTAAGGCCATTGATGTTTTACATTCAGACTTTCTAATTTCAGTCCTAGTTCTGACCTGGAAAGCATTATTCAAACTCCTAAACTTTAGTTTCCTTACTTATGAAATGGAACTAATGGTAATACAAGTATCTACTTTGTAGGTTGTCATAGGATTATGTGAGATAACACATGTAAATCATTTAGAATGCTGTCTAGAATAGTAAGCCTCAATAAATATTAGCTATTACTATAATTAGTTGCTGTGACTTAACAAATATTATTATTTTGTCTTTCTAACAGACTCTTTTCTTGTAACGAATTGAAAGGAGCCTAAAGCATTTGAAATGGATTGGCCAAGATTTCAAATGCCTTAGTGCTTGTAGGAAAGGAAACAAAATTTATAGAATACATTGGCATTTGAAACTGAAATAGGCCAAGGAGAGTTCTCTTCTTTGTGTCCATTCCATTTTTTAGTAAGGAACCTAAATCTCAAGAAGCCTCCCTAACATGTTTAGCAGTTTCTTACTGCAAACCACAGGTCCTGAGAGTACTGTTTTGCCTGTGGTTCTTAAAAGGTACTGTGCTTTAAAAAAAAAAAAGGAAAGAAAGAAAAAGAAAAGAGAGAGAAAGAAAGAAAAGAAAAGAATAAAGAAAAGCAGCATAGATTTTTTGCATTTGGCTGTTTGGCTGTAGATAAGTCTTATTGGATTCAGCACTCGGCTTATTCCTGTGAGGTGATGGTAGAAAGTAGATGTCAATCCTGTCAGGAGGATAGGATTATGTTCAGATGGTGCTGGGACAAAGACACTGCTCTGATTGGATAGAGAAGGTTGAGAAATCCCTTGGTTCTAAGAATTGAATACTTGTGAAAATGATAGTAAACTATTCTGGCAGGCCAATAACAGTCCTGTACGCAAGAAGATATGCGTTGAGTGTGTGGAGAGAAAAATGTTGTGAAATCTCCTTTCTTCTGATATATATAGCTTGTTACATTTCTTTATGTTTTTCTGCTAAGTATTTTCTTTCAAAGTCCTGAGTTCCAAAAATGCAATGATTTGATTTTTGACACTGTTGTTTAATTTTTTTTTTTTTTTTTTTTTTTTTTTTTGTGGTGCTGGGGACTGAACCCAGGACCTTGTGCATGTGAGGCAAGCACTCTACCAACTGAGCTATATCCCCAGACCAATTTTTAAAAATATTTATTTTTAAAAATATTTATTTTATCTGTGTATTTTTATGTGTGTGTGTGTGTGTGTATGTATATATATATATATATATATTTTTTTTTTTAGTCCTCTCATTTTGGCTGTAGAAGGATTTGAAATTACTCGTTGCCTTATTTTTCCTCTGGCATTTAAGAGAGTACAAATGTACCCAGATAAACTAGATATGAATTTTTGGCAAGGACAAAAACGGACTTACAACTTTATGGATAAGCTGAGTCTCTTTATGTTGGGCTTTTATGACCAGCATTAGTAAATCAAACCGTAGGATATAGGGAAAGTTGTTGCCTGTGTTTACAGTATTTCTCTTTTTAGCCTTTTCTTCCCCAATATCTTATTTTAGAAGAAATCAAAAGAACAACTATAAAGCAGTACAGAAACTCTAGGGCAGGCTTATGTGAAGCACAATTTTCCTCACAAGTATAATGACAGACTTGTAAAATATTCAAGTTCAAATGTAGTATTGATAATGTTTCTTGTTCTTATGGTTCTCCATAGATCAATTCAAAAGTCATTGTATGAGGCAGGGCAAATAAGGAGCTTTGTTTGGGAATGCACAGGTCCTGGAAGAGAGGGGAGCTACAATGGCCTAGAGCTGGTTGTTATCTGGGGGAAAGTGAGAAGTTCACCTTGAGGGTGACAGAGGTATGACTTATTTGGGAAAGGGAGGAAACTAGAATTAACCCTGTTCATTGGAGATATTGACATGAACCCATGGTATTCAGGAGAGGGAAAGATATGTATAGAAATAAGCAAGATGCATATCTTAATGTATGTGGGTGTATTTCCTCATTCTGACCCCTGAGGACCTGAGATCAGTGATACTTAGTGCAGACCTATTCCTAAACTTTGGTTTCTAAATACTCCACTTAAAAGTCCTTCTTGTAGAAATGACTGATTGATTTCTACATGAAAAGTACACAAAAGTAGGAGAATACTCAAAGAAAGATGAGAATATATTGAAAGGACACAGGAGCCAGCTTGAAGAGGCTCTCACTAGCCAAATATGGGACAATCTGAGATTCAAAATAATGATAGTAATAGATTATAATCCATTGAGTAAAATAGGGATTTGTGAGTCAATACTGATCCGAATAAATCAGTTCCCAAAATCTAAGTGTAATGAGGAATGAGCCATATGCAATCTCAAAGTAACTCCCCCCAATACCCAAATGCTTATCAATTACAAAGGGAAAATGAGTAACTTAACAGTAATGCTTGGCAGATACCATCTTCAAGAGATCAAATTTAATAACAAACAGAAATCAGACTTATTAGAATTGTGTACTGCCTAATAGGGTATAATGAGAACACCACATCATTACTGTGGTGTTCCTGCCAAAGATGCATAACCTGAATCTAATCATGAAAACAGCAAGCAAACTCCAATTGAGGAACTTTATAGAAATAACTGGCCTCTACTGTTTAAATGTTTAAGCTCATGAAAGTCAATGAATCATAAGCTTTGATTCTGAACTGGATTCTCTTTGCTGTGATAAAGGATCACTAAGGAATGGTCGGTGAACCTTGAATAGCATCTAAGTGTTACATGGTAGTAATATGTTAGCGTTACTGTTTTCATGGCTATATCATAGGACACTGTCATTGCATATAGAAATATGCTTAGAGGTGATGGGCTTTCATATTGGCAAATAATTTTAAAATCATTAAGAAAAAATAAGCTACACTATTCGTATAGTTATTCTCAAGTTTGAGATTCTTTCAAATTAAACAAAATTTAAAAGTTAATAGTGGTCATGCTGATAGGCTCATATCTTGCTAATACCCTTTGCATAACAAATTGACAGTATCAGAAGCCTTAAAAATGCTCTTATTCTGACATCTGTGCATTTTGTTCTAAGTTAGAAAAAAATTGGGAAGACACTTGAATTAAAGTTGTATTAATAATTGTGTATGCAATGGCCTAACCACCTACAAAAAGATAAACAAGGGACCGTAGTCCTCTCCTACTTCACCATTCTTAATGTTAGAACCACAAGGCATTATGTCTCTGAATGGCCTTACCTTGGCTGAAATTCTCCCATTATTTCTTTCCAGTGTCTGTTTTATTCCCACTAAGATAATTCTAGTTTCTTTATTTTCTATTCTGTCCTTCTTGTTCCTTTCATCCTTCATCTGTTCTTTCTTTTTTCACCTTAGCTACTACCTCACTGTGCTTCCTCTCTGCCTTGGTTTCAGCCCATCCCCGTCCCTCTTCCCAGGGGCTCTGCCTTCTTTTGTTTTATTAACAGGATTTCTTCTGTTGCTTCTGTTGAAGCATTTTGAAACTTGTGCTTTTATGCTATGATATTAGCATAATGTTTCCTTTCCCTTGAGCCATGCTAATTATGTATAGACCCTGGGTTAATGCTTTTGTTTCTAGACTGTGTCTGCTACAGATAGGATCACTCTGGCCCTGTCCATGAACCCTGTCAGGACCCCAGCTTTCATGTTAGCAGGGATGTACTTGGGGCTGGATCTTAGACTTCAAAATGCTGTCCATTTCTTCAAAAAATTAAAAGTAGAATTATTATATGATCTAGCAATTCTACTTTTGGGTAGATACCCAAAGGAACTGAAAGCAGGGACACCAACAGATATTTGCACATTAATATTCATAGTAGCATTATTCACCATAGCCCAAAGGTGGAAGCAACCTCTTTGTCTGTCCATCAATGGATAATGTGAAATGTGCAGTAAATGGAGTTCAGCCTTTAAAAAGGCAGTTCTGATGCTGGCTACAACATGTGTGAACCTTGAAGATATTACACTAAGTGAAATGAGCCAACACTTAAGGATACACATTGTTTGATTCTGCTTAGAAGAGGTAACTAGAATAGTCAGATTCATTGATGCAGAAAGTTGATTGGAGGTTTCTGGGGCTAACGAGGAGGAGGTAGTGGGGAATTACATTTAATGGGTCCAGCATTTCAGCTTAGAAGATTAAAAAGTTCTGGGTATGGTTAGTGATGATGGTTGCACAACAGTTTAAATATACTTAGTTGTACTGAACTATACACTTAAAAATGGTTAAAGTGGCTAACTTTATGTTATATTTGTTTAACCTCAATTAAAATTTTAAAATGCTATCCAGTTGATAAAGGAAAGAATATGCTTTAATCAGTAATGTACTTAAAGGAAATTTTTTTTCCAGATTGTTGAATTTGGAATCTGCTCTTTAGTTTTTAGTCTGTGGCTAGATTCTGTATCTTTGTATGTTAATAGGAAATTAAAAAGCATTATTGAAGTCCACGAGGCTTGAAACTAGCTTTTATTAAATACTATAAATCAATAATCCTTTTAAGAAAAATTTACAATAGCTTTACAAAGGATCTGTTATTTTACCATTTGTCACATAAAGAAAATGAGGTTTGGAGAGGTTAATAACATGCCCGGGGTTAACCAGCTAGTAAGTTTTAGAGTCCAGGTTGAGTCCACAAATCCTGGTTCATAGTTCATGCTATTTCATGAAACCCCACTTCCTCCTGAAAGATCAAATGTAGCACTGCCTGATCCCAAGGAAGTCATAGGGGCTGTACTCCATAATTTTTTGCTTAGGACAGATTCTTTCTCTTAACACAAATTTGCTAATGAAAGCCATATCTCTCCAATACTTTGCAATCATCAAATAGAATTTTGATTCCCTTTGTATTATTTCTTTCTTTTTACTTATAAATTAATGAAAAGATAGTGTACACTCTATACCAGAAAAGGCTTCTTGGTGGAATTTTCCAGCCCCATGTTCTCTAAAAGCAAGAATTTGGACATTTAATGGTCTAAAACGGAAACGGTAGAAGAAAAGCACATCATCTCTTTGTAGCATAGTCTGTGATTTTCAGTGTTAATTTTCCTCAACCCACTCATCCACTTTTATACAAATGTTTTTGAGCACTTCTCCAGCTACCCATGTCAGACTGTGTCATACCTGGCATGTCCCTTTAGGTTGGTGATTTGCCCATCAGTCTGATCTCATCCTGGCTGTCTTGGCCAGATTTGCATTGTTAAATTACCCTAATTTAAAAAAAACCCACAGTTCAAAATTAAATAAATGTAATATATCAAACCAATAACTGTTACATTGCAGCCTAGAAATCATATAGTACCTGATGATACATGATAAAATTACACGTGTGAATGATAAAATGAGTGCGGGTATTGAAGGAGAGATTCTTGACATGGCAGTTTTCTCGTATTTAAAGCATACACAAAAAGCCCATGAAATGTAATCTGTCTTCTTGGCACATTTGAAAAACAGTTTTGAATTCTGTGTTTTCCTTGTGAAAATGTAATTCCTGCACCTATTTGTTCCTTCCAGATATTAAGCATGCTCTTTAGGGGTGAAAGAGTGAAGACAGGGCTTACTAAAATTGGACAGTAGGTGTGTGTGTGTGTGTGTGTGTGTGTGTGTATGTGTTTGTGTGCATGTGTGCACGCGCATGTTTTCTCTTGATGTGAATTGAAAACGCAACAGTTTCCCCAGTCTTAGATTTCTGTCATTTGCTTAAAATGTGCCCCAGGACCTTATGCCATGAGTATCCTCTCTTATTGCACACTGGAGGTGGATGAGTATATGATAATTGTATATTATAATTGAAGACGAGAACATATGCAATGGAGTCTGTTTCCCCTTCAGCATTTTCCCTGCTGCAGTGTTTCCTTAAAGAAAATAATTCCTGCCTGTGTGTGAATGAGCACGTGGGAAGAGGGAAGGTGGAGAGGGGTAGATCTGCATTTACACAAATCCTAACATTTCCCTGTTGCATTTGCATTTGTCACGTATGAACATATGTACATGCTGTCAACAGAGGTGATTACAGAAACTGTGAATGCCCCCTGGAAGGTGAAATCACAAACAGCAGAGGTTTCCTGCCAGGGAAAAGATAGAAATGACAGCGCCATCTGTTGCTTAAACCTGTGAAGTGCTTCAAGTTCAGTTGCACAAATATCAGGACAAACACTAGGAGTAGATTTCTCTGCTCACGTGGAAACTGCAACTCCTTGTTTATAATTGCATATACTTATTATAAAACTGGCTGTCAGGTGTGGGTCTTCACTGTGCACAGGAATATCATCTATGGAACACACTCATGGGATGCTTGTTGACATCATATGTAGGCTTAACACTTTCTTACATACAGTGGTGTCAGAGAACTCCATGTTGTATGCCTTTTTTTCAAGGAAACAAAAGAGAAATCTCTCTTCCTTACAGCTGCGAATGACAGATTAAAAAGTGGGAAAGTGCTTGGGACTAGTAATAATGGCTTGCTTTCTGTCATCCAACAAGCCATTGATAGCCAATATCAGTGGATAATGATATTGACAGCTTAATACAGGTTGCTTTTATTGCTATCCACACTTGGATTCCTTTGGGCATCAGAGGACTTGCTCTGTTCCTGGGAGCTCAGTCCTTCTGCAGGGAGAAAAGGGTGGCTCTTGGGGGTGTTAACAGCTGGTATTAAGTTTGTGTAACGGAGCAAAAGTGAACTTTGAAAGAGGGGGTTTTCCAACCAATAATGTATGAGTGTGTGGGTTTCAGTGAGTCTTGAAAGTTATCAAACCAATTTGATTGTGAAAGGCCAGTGTCCACTCTTAGTTCTTAGTTATAGTTCCCCCATATGAATTATAATGATATAATCAGTGGCTTCAACAATCAGAGAACACTGTTGAAAACCAAGTTGGCTCGGTCAGAAGGCAGTACAAGGCCAAGCAAGAGACAACACCTCACCGGATTCAGGCTCCAATGCTGTTACTATGTTTTAGATCATTTCTTAACATGCTAACATTTAGGGGCCTTGCACTGGGGTCTTTGTGAATAGGAATTCTCACCTATAGCACCGACAGAAGCCTGCATGGCTTTCTGAATTCTTCCCTGTCTTTATGTTCTCTTCTAAATTTCATGTGCACACAGGCCAAGCTACACCTCACTTGTGACCATGCTTTATCTCATTGAGGATTGATAGCACCTGATGATTTTGATGTTGACACCTACAAATTCAAGAAACTGAAAGCTCAGGTAGAATAGTGAAAGAAAATGTAGAACCAGGATGAAGTTATAGATGGAAGGCAAAAGACATTTCAGGGGTAATTTTCAACTTTTGATAAGTTCTATCGTGGTTCCCCCCTGCAATGAAATTCAAGTCAGATCAGAAGATTTGAGGTTCTTTCTATCTATCATTGTGTGTATCTGATTATGAATTTATGTTGCTAATATGCTATTAGATCTCTGCATTTATAATAATATTTATAATTCAGGTTTCTAATCTAAATGCAGTAGTAGAAATGCTCTCCTATTATTTTTTGTCACACAATGACCTCTTCAGTCCTCTTCTAGCCCCATCACATGGGAGCTTGTGTCCTGTTCATTTTCTTCTTCTACAACAAAATATCTGAGACTGGGTACCTTATAAATAGATTTTATTTACCTCAGTTTTTCAAGCTTAAAGTCCAAAGTCAGGCAGCCTCGTCTCTTTGACCTCTGGGGTGGGCTTTCTGGCTGTGTCATAACATGATAGATGATGCTATGTGGCAGGATTGCATGGAAGAGAGATCACAATGAGAGAGAGGAAGCAAGAGAGAGCAGGCATGGGGCAGGCTTACTCTCTTACCAACCTATGTGCTTTAAGGGAACTCATCCATTCCTGCCAGACCTAACCCACTTTGAGGGGCCAACATGAATCCCTTCAATTACGATGTGGTCACCTCTTACCAGGCCCCACCTCTTAAAGGTCCCACCACCCTTCGTTGACATTACACTGGGGACCAGGTTTCCAGCACATGACCTTTTGGGGGACAGACTACATTCAAAGCATAACTTCATGTTATCTATCCTTCCCATGAATGGAATTCTTTAAAATGCTCATAGTGATATAAACAGAGCTTTCCTTGGGGAAACACTATTATCCTTTAATGCTCTTAAGGCTACTATTTTAAATTTTCAACCCATGGCATCTAAACAGATGATATCCATCAGAACATATCATATTTAATATCTGATGCCTTCTGACAGTTGCCCCTCAGAACATTTTAGAAGTATAAACCTTAATGGTGGATAATTTTTTTTAATTCAAGAAGTATTTTAAGTTGAGAAATGAACCTTTCTTTCTCTCTGTCTCCACTTCTCTTTCCTACTTGGATTCTCTCCATGTTACTATTCATGGCAAAGATAATTCACTAAGTGCTTGCCAAAAATGCACTCAGATTTCTCCTGCAAGCACTTAGTTTTTAAGTAAACTGAAGTAATAGGAAAAGAGTTTATTGGATTATGTTTAGACTCTCTTCCTGGCATCCCTGGGCTCTTGGATATGTGTCGATCTGGCTGCTTGCTTTAGCAGACATTTCTCTCCAGAATCTGAAGCTAGGTATAGCTCTTACTGGCGAGTGCACCATGCCAGAACTTGTGTCTGTCTCTGGTGTGAGGTTTGCTATTTTCCTGGTAAAGATAGGAAAAACAAGAGCAGGGGTCTGTTTTTTGTTAAGTTCATTTTTATTCTGACTCACTTAAGTTGTTGCCCTTAAGAGACAGAAAATAAGTATTGTGAATCTCACAGATAAAAGAATGTAACTTACAACATCCAAAACATCATTTCCATTGTTATTTTTTAAGTTAATATATTTTCAAATTCTTATTAGTGAAAAAGATACCAAGAAAGCTTTATGACAAATTTTATAATATGAGTAATTTTATATGATACAGTGTCACCTTCCAGTAACAACTTATTCTTCATTCTAGGTATTCAACATGGAATTACAACAGTACTCTCGAAATCTTGTAATCCCCCTCTTTCTTTTGCAGTACCAGTGATTGAGCCCAGGGGCACTCTACCACTGACCTATACCCTCAGCTCTTTTTTACTTTTGATTTTGAGACAAGGTCTTGCTAAGTTGCCAAGGCTGTCCTGGAACTTTTGATCCTCCTGCCTTAGCCTCCTGATTCACTGGAATTACAGGCAGGAGCCACCATGCCCAGCTTGTCTCTCTTTTTTAAATGAGAATACCAAGACCTAATCACAGAGGCTGAGACTTGCCTTAAGACTCTTACCATCTTTAATATTGGATGCATGTGGTCTAACTTGTAATGTTAGATATTTCTCACTATATTATATATACAAAAATATTACTTTTTTCTTTATTGCCCTTTCATGTGTATTTTTGTCTTTGTGTATAAAGAGATGTTATAGAGTAATCAAAGTTCCCATTAATGTGTACTCATAAATATTTCTACAACTTAAAAGTGAAATCTTGTGGTTTAGATGAAAATGCATTAAAGTTAAGATTGTGGAATCTTCTCAGAAATGGAAAAGACACTTTACATAAAAGTAGGAAAGTATACTTTTATCAAGACCTCTAGTTTCAGGCTGTTCTACATCAGAAAAAAACTAGGCAGACCTTCTAAACTTTAGTGTCTACCCCTTTAAAGTGACCCATAGAGTATTTGTAACTTAGTTACTGTAGCCCATTACATAGTGAGCATCCTGAAGGATACTGCATTTGAACATGGTAAACATCCTGTTTCAAGTTCACACACTCCTCCAGACTGTTAATTTTGCTACTTAAGTTATGAATAGTTAACATTTACTGAATGATGGCTGTGTAGGGGCCAGGCATTTCACAGTAACCCTCTTTTCCTTGTTTTTCAGCCAAGAGGAGGAAACTGAGGCTAAATCACTTGCCCAAAATTATACTGCTGGCAAGTGGAAAGGCTTGTACTTGAACTTGAACCTGTGAGTCCACGACCTAATTCTTCATACTTGAATATCTCACTTGGGGAAGGAGCTGTGTGTCTCAGAGGATTGGCCCACATCCTGCAGGCCCAAACAGAATTAATCCTGTGGTTTAATGTCTCAACAGGGATGCTGAGGGCAAAGGAGAGGCTCTTATTTTTAAAACAAATGATTTTAGCATTCATAAAAACATGACTGAGGGAACTACCAGCATGGCCTGTGTGTGTGTGTGAACTCCACTGCTGTTTCCCTGTGCTACACCCCTTTGCTGCACAGCCCCTCTTGTGGCTTGAGAGAGGGAAGGAGAACTTCGGAGGTGCAGCTGCTCCCAAAGCACTGTGGCTGCCAGAGTTTCTAGTATTTACCTTTCAAAATTTGAAAAATAGTGGTGTCATACACACAGCCCTTATACCCTCTGGGATCCTGGGAGACTTGAAAGTACAGAAATGTTCATGGCCAGGTCAGGGAAAGAGAGCACAGCCCCCTTCCCAGAGATGCAGGCTGGGCCAGTCCTTGTGAGCTCTGGCCTTCCCAGAGGCCTTCTTTTATTTCTTACTTATGCAGACTTATGGGATGCATAAAGAATTCTTAGGGGCTGGGATTGTGGCTCAGCGGTAGAGCGGTTGTCTAGCACGGGTGGGGCCTGGGTTCGATCCTTAGCACCACATAAAAATAAAGGTATTGTGTTGTGTCCATCTATACCTAAAAATATATATATATTTTTTTAAAAAAAGAATTCTTAGACATCATACAGGGAAGAGGTAACTGATGTTTTCCCACCAAAGGCTCTAAGTGTGTGGAAGGCAGGGCACTGTTTCTCAAAGGCCTCTTGGAATGCTAAGCAGACCTTAGCATCATCATTACTATCAAGGTTTGGAACCTCTGACTACTTAGCTCTTCCTCTGCTGCCCTGGTCACAGCAAGGAAAGGCCAAGAGACATGAAGGGACCCTTCCGTTTTGTCACACAGCTTATAATACCATTGGCAGCTGTTGTCCTAGTGTTACAGAGTTGAGACCTTCTGGGAAACTGAGGCAGCACAAATAACTCTCCCCCTTCAAACTCCAATTCTTGAGATCAAATCAGAAAGATTTTAGGCATGTCACTTAGAGTAACAGGAATGAATTTATTTGAAGGGCTAGGAAAAGGGGAAGGGAATACTCTCAAGGAAGACAGTAGGTCCTCTCAGAGAAAAGAGGGACAGTATGCCTCTCCTGCACTCCAGTTTCATTGGGGACCCCAGAGAAGTTTCCAAGGAATCCCACCCAGGTCCACTTCTTGACTTTTGACTGACAGCAGGGTGACATTAAACTTTCAAGTGCCCACTGCCATGACAATTCTAGGTTACCTTGGCCCATGCTGACTGGTTCTAATTGGATTCTTAACCATAAATTCTTATGGATTTTTTTGGTTAGGAGCAATTATCCTTATCTCCCTGAGTTCTGGGATGTGTTTTATGAAAAGAGTCATGAAAGTGTCCTCCTTCAGGGTAACTTGGGTTCCTCTTAGCTACATTATTTTGGGCCTGCATTTCTTCCACAGATAACAGGTAGTTTGCTGAGGAATGTGACATAACCTGTCCACTTAGGCCAGGCAGGGCTGCAGGTAAATTGCTTCTTAGAAAAGAAAGCATGTGGGAGTCAGCACAGTGGCCCATTTTTTAGATTTATTCCCTTAACCTTGTGTTCCTACCACTCTCATCTGTCTGTCCCCATCACTAGGACAGCAGTCCTCCGGGGGCATCACTGTACTTTAAGTTCCTAATGGGTAGGACTTAGCCCTTTTTCTTTTATTTTTAAATAAAATCATCCCCTTACACATGGGGAATAGCTTGCTAATTGACTGACTACTGTAATGTTTAACATTTCAGTCTGGTTCTTTTCTGACACATTTAATCCTGTTTCTCACTTCTGACTACAAATTGCCCCATCGTCTATTTCCTGTCAGACTCTTCTGCCTTTCTTTAGTTCTCATTTTTTTTTCTTCCCCTCTTGCATTTCTCCTACCACATAAAACCCAAAGTGATAGATGAATGAAACTGTTTTGTTAATGTGCTGCCAATTCCTTAGGGTATTTGGGTGGGTATTTATTACTACCTGTTGTTCAGTGTTTACTGCCCCTTTCTTTGAAGCTTAATGAGATTTGGGGTAACTATCTTAGATTTCCCATCGTAGTTCGGTTACTGAAATTAGTTCAGTTCAGTTTTAAAACTCCAAATCATATATCTGATTCAAGTCTCTCTCTGGATCATAGCTTGGACTTAGAACTCCAAGAGCTTATAGTAGCAGGCTGAGGGGTCTGCCTTTTCCATACCCTACGTGCTTTCCGTTCTGGAATACAGCACCTGCACTGTGGTGGTCAGTAGATGTTGTGGTGCAGGATGAATGCCATTTTTCTGTGTGGGGGTGGTGCTGGTTGTTCTTGCTGCTCCATTGTACCCCCCATGTCAACTATGCAAATGCTGACTCAGGGTGCATGAATGGGAGATTGGAGGGCCCTATTCCCTCTTCTCCTTCTCCTCACACCCACCATTGTAGAACCACTATATGTAGAAGCTTTGGCCCTGGCTCCAGTGGCTGCTACTGGAGTTAGGCTACAGCGAATGGCTAAAGCCTAGCTCACTTCTGTGGCATCCATTTGTCCCTTGGCATGCACAAGCATTTGGGACAAAGCAAGTGGTGGCATGCTACCTACACTACTGCTTCCCAGTCATCCCTCCTATTCTCTTATTCCCTGCTCAAGTGAGATCAGAAAGTAGTCCCCAGTAGAAGACTGTCCAGGGACCTGAGGCTAGCCACCAGTTACTAGGTGCCATAGATCTTTCCCTTCTGGGAAGGGGAAATGCTTTCTCCCATCCTTTATGGAATCACTTTCATCTTGAACACAAACCTCCCACAGGCCAAAGACAAACTCACTCCCTTCAAACCCTTGCCATCTACAGGTTGAGGATAGATGTATCCTGAGGAATAATGGCCGACTTCTGCTTGGTCAGCCCTAGGGGAGGAGGTCTAGCATCAATTGTTGTCAGCTTCTCTTAACACTCTTTTTAATGTATGGGGAGTTTATCAGTGTTGGCCTCACCTTTGGGCCTTAGCCTCAGTTCTGGGCCATAGGGGAAGCCCCTCTCAGCAGTATATATAACTGACAGCAAGTGGGAAAGGCAGAAACGTTGGGAAAAAATCATCCAGTTCCCAGCAGCTCTACTAGACTTCTCAAGTTCTGTGTTTTTTTCCTTGAATTTTATAGTGTTCATTGTTTTTATGTTCCAGAGGCTCCACACTCTATATTTTTTGTTTTCAAGTCACCAATGGCCCTGCCTTTGTGTTCTTTGTTAAGTACAGTTAAGGTAGACGTGGAGTCTGCATGGAGGGCTCCTTGGAGACTGCTATTGGTGCCCCATCTGCATTCTTAGTGGGCTAAGTCATTTTGTACCTGGGACTGGTCAGTGTTTGACACCTGTTGCCTATTTGTTGATTCACACATCAGGAAGCCTGTATCTGAATTCAGTTTCCTTCTAAATTATTTTGCTGTGCTGGGCTTTTATAAATGCTGGGCAAGTGCTATACCACTGAGCTACATCCTAGCCCTAATTTTTTAAAAGGTATCTTAAAAGTAACCAGGATTATAGGTGGGTTTCTTATCACTTCCCAGTTTCCCTGTACATTTTTCCAAATACATGACGAAAGATGGATGTGAGGCAGAGCTTTTCATATTACCACCTAGGATTTCCATCTGGGAAGTAGGGAGCAGGCTCTAGCTGCCCCTGGGGGTAGGTTGGGGGAAGAGTCATACAGGTGGGTCCAGCCCACGCATTCCGGAGCTGTCCCTCACTACAAGTGTTATCTCACAGTCTTACCCCAACCTTCCAACACCCCAGCCCAGCACACATGCACTTACTCTCCTTAGGTATAAGGTAGCACAGCAAGGCTCGCTTTTCCTACAAAGTATATTTTTATTCCATAACTTTAAATTTTATTTCAGGGCACCATTGAATATTGTTAGATTTCTTTTAGCAGTGGGGATATGTTTGTGCTTCTAACATCAACACTCAAAGCATACTCTTTATTTTTTTAAGTCAATCTTAAAACATTGTAATATAGTTGATCCCCAAGTGTCCAGTTAGGACCTCCCCTTTCTCCTTTTCTGTCACCTTTTCAATAGCTACTTGTTTTCAGCCTAAGTAAAACCTATTCACAGAGCTTGAGAACAGTTGGATTCTCCAGCTCCATGTCTGCTGAGGCCAGCTCAGTATGGAGGGACTATAGGTAAATAGGTTTGAACATCAAGGAATTTGTGTTCCACCTCCAGCCAAGGCTGCATCCATGCGCTGATGCTGATATTCCCTCATCCATTGACCACTAATGGTTGTGACACTGCATAATGACTGACTAGAGGGTGAAGGGCTTGGCTTCTTCTATGTTTCCTTTCTTTATTTCTTTTGCAGTTTCTATAAATTCTGTTTGTGAGAGGGTTCAATAGCAAGTAAATACTTATTTTTACTTTTGTGATATTATTATGAAGATGCCTCTTTATGTCCTCAAACCTTGTGAACTAGTTGCAGAAAACAGAATCTGCCAAAGTTCCCTTTCATTTCAGCAGGGACAAGTACTGAGTAGAACATATCAAGTCAGTTTTGATCTTCTGTGCTCACATCATCTAATTTTAGTTTTGTGAGAGCCCTTCATAGAGATAAGTGACTATACCCATCTCAGATGTGCAAACAGTGTTCAGGGAAGTTGCCTAAAGCCAGACAGCTAGTTATTTGAGAAGCCAGTATTGAAAGTCAAATCCACGTCCAAGTGAAGTGCTTGTTCCACCATATGTGATTGCTGTGGCTAGAGGTAGCTATAGGATATATATATTTGCTTTGCTACTTTAATCACTCAGTCTCAGGGCAATTGGAATATTTTAGACTTGCCCTATCAGGCTAATGAAAGAAATGGCAAAAAGAAAGAGCCCATATTTGTGAAACCTTTCTCTGAATTAACATTCTTAGTGTAGTAACTCTTTGCCCTTTAAATTTTAAATTGTAGTCCCCCATTTGTTTATTTCTAGCAGTCTGTATCACATGAGTCTCCAGGGATCAATGTTTACCGCTCCCATTTGATGGGTTGCCCTGCCTCAGCTCAACCCTGTAGACCTCACTCACCCGTGCCTCAACCCTACCTAACCCTTGGTGTAGGCGCATATTTTCTGGGCTCCCAAGGATAGCGCCTCCTGCTTGAGGGAGCTGGATGAAAGCCTGGAAAGGTTACTTTGTTTAGATTCTTTCCTTGAAGTTCCCTTGGAGAAGAAACCAGGCTGGAAATCATACCAGAACAGTCCTGTTTCATAGTTACAATGTAATCGGGAGACTGTAATTCATGGCCATTAAATTGCTTCCTTTGAAGTGTAAGAAAAACCAGAACAACTTTTATGGCCCTTTAACCCACAGGATTATAGTACACATGAATTAAAGTCAAGTGTGTTATGAACTCTT